>NC_045476.1:100106875-100416783 GCF_009650955.1 Corvus moneduloides | reverse complement strand
TATTGAAGGAGTACTGAATAAATAAATATTCATGGCAACTGGGAGAGGTATGTGAGGCCTGGAGGACAGCTAATGCCACTCGTGCCTTCAAGAAGGGCAAAAAGGAGAACTAAAGTCTAGTTGGCCTCACCTCAGTCCCTGGGAAGGTGGTGGAGCAGCTATTCCCGGATACCATTTCCAGGCACGTGAAGAACAAGAAGGTGACTGGGAGTAATCAGCATGCATTCAGCAAGGGAAGAAATGTGTGAACAACCTCATTTCCTTTTGCAATGAAATGATTGGTTTGGTAGGTGAGGGGAGTGCAGTGACTATGGTCTGCCTTTTCTTCAGTAAGGCTTTTGACATTCTCCTGTTGGGAATTTTTTCTTGTTTCCCTTGAGGTGGATTAAACACACATTTGTGCTGAAATATATATTAAAAAATTAATAAACAATGCATTGGACAGTCTTTAAACCATAACCAATTCTATAAGAAGTCTACAAAGATGCTTCATGAAGCAATTCCTTATATACAATTACACCAGCACCAGTCCTGTGAGCATCAGCATGGAGCACCTCAGCCCAGCCTTTGGTCCATACCCCAGCTCCAGCTCTGCTGCCCAAAAGTAGACCCTAAGCCAGGCATTCCAGGATGGCTACAAGACAAAGCTGTGGCTGTTTCTTATCACCAAGGGAAACTATACTGCCTTACAAGGGCTTGTTCTGCCTCTGGTATTCCTGCTTCCAGCCAGCTTAACCCCTTCTGCAGTTGAGCAATCTCCATGCCAGATTGTTCCTGGGTTACAAATTACTGCTGATGAGCAGTTACAATCTAAATTTCCCCTTCACTCCTGTAAGATCCTCATAGAGAAGCTGTTGAAGTGTGGGCTGTCTGAACAGAAAGTGAGATGGATTGAAAACATTGAAGAGACAAGCTCAGAGGGCGGTGATCATCACAAAGTCCAGCTGGAGCCCAGAAGGTAGTGGTGTACCCCAGGGGTCAGTACAGGGTCCAGTCCTGTTCATCATCTTCATTAATGATCTGGATAGTGGGGCAAAGAGTACCTTCAGCAAGGTTGCTGATAACACATAAATGGGAGGGATGGCCAATACACCAGAGGGCTGTGCTGCCATCCAGAGAAACCTCGAGAGGCTGGAGAAAATTCCTGCACCTGGGGATGAACAAGCCCATGCAACAGTACTAGCTGAGGGCTAAACAGCTGGAAAACAGATTGGCAGGAAAGAACCTAAGAGTCCTGGTGGACACCAAGTTGAACATGAGGCCACAGTGGCCCTTGTGGCAAAGGAGGCTGATGTTACTGTGGGGTGGATAAGGTGTATTGTCAGCAGGTTAAGGGGGATAATCCATCCTCTCCATTCAGCACTGGTGAGGCCTCGCCTGGAGTAGGGTGTCCAGTTTTAGGCTCCCCAGTACAAGAGAGACATGGATATACTGGAAAGAGTCCAGTGAAGTGCCATGAAAATGATGAAGGCAGTGGAGCACCTCTCCTTTGAGGAAAGGCTGAGAGCTGGGTCTGAGTGGAATCTTGTCTGTGCATGTAAATGCCTGAAGGGAGGGTGTAAAGAAGAGGAGTCAAGCTCTCCTCAGTGGTGTCTAGTGATGGGACCAGAGGCAATGGCAGAAACTGAAACACACGAAGTTCCCTCTGAACATCAGGAAACACTATGAAGGTGACCGAGCACTGGCACAGGTTGCCCAGGGAGGTTATGGAGTCCCCGTCCTTTTGAGATACTCAAAAGCCATATGGAAACAGTCCTGGGCAACTGGCTCTAAGTAATCCAGCTTGAGCAGGATCCCTTCCAATCTTAACCATTCTATGACTCTGTATATAATACATATTAATCAGGTAATTTGATAGAAAATTTGTATGGAAATCAGTCCTATTAGAATTTTCATTTTAGTCACAATCTTATTATTTATATGAAATAGATTAAACAGTAATTCATGAAAGTTTAGTGAGCTGCTCATAAGCATTACTGCATGCTCCATTGGGGATCTTATTTGCTGCCAATGATGGGATGTAAATATCATTTTTTGAGAAATAAAATGGTCTCATTTTCCCAGTGTGAGAAGAGGTTAGCTAGCAAATATGAAGACACAACACTGCAGGTCTTGTAAATGCATTTGTTGTACTTGAATAATTAGAACTTGTAATTTCCTTTAACCAGACCCAGAAAGTAAATATCACAGACATGGAGGGAACTTGAAGACAAGGAGCACTGAGCTAGGATCTGCTGTCACAGGATCGTCTTTGACTACTGTTCTTCCGGCAAGTGTTTTTGTTCTAAAATAGGTGGTGACTCAACTACCTTTTGTCTGTTAAATGTTCTTCTATACAGTTTTTTCTTTAAGTCTTCACTGTCAAAAGCTTGTCTAGTACTGAAGCTCTGTTAATTGCAAGGAAAAAGGAACAGTGAACCACTCAAAAGTGTCTACAGTGTTGGGGCACTGACTTTCTGTGCTCACAAGGTGTGTTGCTGGGATTTTGGGTTCTTTGATGATTTTTTTTTAAAACCCATTGCTTAATATCCTTTCTTTGCCACAATTTAAATTAATGTTGGTTAAGAATACTTGAATAAGGTCATACTGCATCAGGGAAGGCATATGCAAAATAAGCGATCCAGCTGTTGACATGGAAACCAGAGATGATAAAAGACTGACACAGATGAGTTGGTACCTACATGATGAATCACAATTACTTTTAGAGACATCATAAGGGTACTGACTGTCAGCTACAGGTATTCAGACATTCTTAGTGTCTCCTGGTCTCAAAAAGATGCAGGTAGAGAAAAGATTGATGTAAAACATCCGTTCAGAGTCTGGGGTAAGACCCAATGATAGGAGGAAAAGGTGGAAAATGGCCAGCTTTTTTGGTTTTTACTCCAGGAGTAGGGTTGATTAATTACAATTCCAGTTAGTGTAAAGTACTGGGAAGATGATCTCCAGTAAAAATTGTGAGGTACAGAGACACTTCAGACATTTCCAAACCCCAGATACTTATGTCAGTGGGAGCTGTGTGTAGAGAGAAATAATCAGTGTGGTTACTTACTTACCCAAATCTTTAGTTTTCCATATAGCTTCTGAAGATTTTCTGTTGTTGAAGATTTTATGTTGGTCACCATATCTGTTTTCAGTCTTGTTCACACTGATAGAAAGATTTTGAAAAATCCTGTCATACATGAACTCCCTAATTAGCTTGGTCTTTGCATGTTAAGTGTTTTAATTAGTTAATTTTGGGTTACACAATTTTTAATTGAGTGTTAATGTTCACCCATCAGTCCAGGTACAAAAATCAAGTTCTGCTATTAGTGTTTTCACTTGTTCAAAGCAGTTTATCTGCACCAGTTCCAGTTAAAATCCCCCAGTTAAAAGTGTCCCAGTTAAAAATCCCTTTCCAATTTTAAACCACTTGTACACTGTAAGAGTTGTTTTTCTCATGTTCTCTGTATACTTTTACAAATGTTTTAAGATGTGTTGGATGTATTTTAATATTTTTTTTAAGGGTTTCTACTTTGCACCCTAAGTCTCAGAACCAGCTCCAAACCCCAGTTTCTAACAGCCAACAAACAGCCAGTTTTAGACCTTTAGCTGTTGGTTTGTGAGTAAGCTCCACGGCAACCTGAATCTTAATGAGGACATGTTACCACTCTTACTCCAGCTGCTACTACCCCAACCGTGACAACGACGAGCTATTGGTAGACAGGGATGATCTGTCAAAAGGGAAGCACCAATCACTTAGGATCAAAGGGGTGTGCCATGGGCGGTCTGTGGGCGGACTGGGGTGGAGCAAGGGTACTATAAAATAGCGAGTCAGCCTCAGAGCAGGTGCAGACCACTGCAGGTTTCGGCGGTTGCGGGCGCTGGGCACCTAAGCCTTACTCCTATTTGGGAGCCTTTAATAATTTTTCTTTGACTTTTGGGTTAGCTAAAAGTCAGCCCAGCACTGCAAGTTTTCCACCAGAGGTCCAGTGCTGTTTAAGCCCAAAGATCTCTAATCCCTGCATTCCTGGGCATACCTCTTGAGCCACTAGGATCCCAAATTTTTATATTTTTCTGATTTTTGTAATTTTTCAATTTTTCTGTTTTAATAAATTATTTTAATTTTTCTAAGAGTTGTCTCGTTCCTCACAATCCTTTCATAAATCTCTTTATAATTGTGCTGCTTCCTTTATATGATCTGTATATTAATCATCAATTGTATATTTGTTCCTGTGGTAACTGATTTTATAGTGATTTGGTTTATTTATTTCCTTTAAGGTAATAACTTGATACTGTATATGAAAATGCTGGCAGTATAGAGATCAATCCCAAATCTGGAATATGGACATACAGAAGTTTGGAACCTGGATTCACAAAGCTGAGATTTGAATCAGAGCCTTTATTGTGCTAAAGTTGTATTTTGACCTTAGCCTGGATCCACATTTGGTTCTGAATTCCTGAGCTGAAGTTCCAGACATGTAGTTTTCATAGTAGCAGCTTTATAGTGAGAAATAATTCTGGCCTAACTAGTTAATTATTACTGTTCTTTTCCGTATACATTCCTTACATGTAATTTTTTGATGTTCTTGCTTAAAGTAGTTTATGAAACCAGCTTAAAGATCACCAGTCTAAAATAGAATCCTTAAGTGTGGAAAAGTAATCTCTCTATAACAAACTTCTATTTTGTAGACCACTGTTAAAAAAAGTATAGTACTTTCCAGTGAAAGTAGAAAAGAACTAGCCAAGCAAGCCAAAGTAACCAAAGAGGAGAGAAGAGCTCAGATAGATGGAAGACACAGGTATTTGATATCAAGATTAGCAGATGGGATAGACTTGAGTGAGCAGCAAGTGGAGGAGACTATTATTTCTGATGACAAGGTAAATATTAATTAAATTGTTACTACAAGAAATATTTCCAAAATTTTCAGTGTTTTGAAACTGCCTCACAATTAACTACAAGTGTAATTTTTAATTTTTTTTCTAGTTTCAACTAATAGAACAATTCTTTGCCCCTAGTGGACTTAAAAAGTTGCTCTTCTTTTACCAAGATGTATCGCAGGTATGTTTCTGTTACTGTTTCTGCAAAAGCAAATTTGCATTTTTAAAAAAATAAATCACGTGACTGTTGCAAAATTCAAAAAAATCTTGACTGGTTTTTTTTTTTTTTTTGCTATGTATGCCAGTGTGCAAAGAGCTTGGATCTCATTGTTTAAATGTTTACATCTTGGCTTACATGGAAATGGGAGGGTGCCTTGTGGCAGAGTTTGATACTGTTCTTGTTTTCATAAAAGAAGACTTAAAAATGGCCAAGTAGAGTAAAAATTCAGACTTCAAAAATGGTGAAGATAACTGAGACAAAGTGTTCATGCTATTCAGAGTTTAAAATACTAGATTAGCTAGGATAAGTATTACAGGACTGGGGGAGCTGCCTGTGTAAGAACCAGTTTGTCTTCTTTTGGTTTGAACTGCACCAACTCCACTATGGACAAAGCACTCATTCAGGAGGGTGAAAAATGATGCAATTTCTTTCTAAATTAAGGTGGCCTCATGTTCAGGTCTATCCCATTCTGCAGAAAATAAGCTTGGAAAACTGTGACTAGAAGTAAGGCAGTTGTGGTCCCCAAGATGTATTTTTCTCCCTTTGAGAAGGAGAAGCCTCTGCATAAAGAGCAAAATAATTTGTTCATCTTCCACTGCATGTGTGATATCAGAAGGTGCCAAGTGACCTTGACATTGTCAAACATGACTGTTGTGGGCTTCCAGAACTGCAGAAGTCCTTCATCAGTCCTTTCAAATTATGCCAGTGAGGAGCCATGGTAGGGAGAGCTAACTCAGCCTGTGGTGGTATTTTGGGCTCGTTGAGGAGAAAAACTGATTGATAATTCTTGATTGTCAGTTAAATGCAAGAGTGAATTACGGAATTATTACAACTTGGATAAATTAAAAGAACTTTTGAGTATTCACAGAATTCGCTGGAATTGCTTAGAGATTTTGCAAAGCACTGAATGATCTCTGTTGTCAAAACAGTTTAATCAGTTTTTCGTTTCACTGGGACTAGGCATGCACATTTCTGGGATAAATGTCTTGTTCTCTCACTTAAATCAAGATGAAACTAAAAATCTTGACATTGTTTTCCTTAACTGACAAGTCAGAAATAAATGCCCAGCCTGGGTTAAATGAAACACTTCATTGCTGTATCTAATTTTGTTTTATTTTGACCCTTTTAACGATAAAATATTTCTATTCTGTTCTGAGAGTTCTGTTTCAGAAGCAGCATAGCATAAAAATGTTTCTGATGGGAAGTATGAATGGCATCTCTGGCATCTTCCACCGCATTCTGATGAGTGAAGAGATCTCATTAATTTGGCTGTTCTGTCAACAGTTTGATTTCAAACACATTGGAGAATTGGGGATTACTCAAGGGCAGTATTAGACGTGCTTGCCCTGTTCTTGGAGACAAAATACTGGCCAGGGCAGACTATGGGCTTGAGTAGTAGACATGTCCTTACCAAGATTTATCAAGGATCCATATCAAAGATATGCTTCCCATATCTCTTTTTTGCCAACTTAGGTTCATGGTGTTCATTTGAAACTGTGCATAGGGGTCAGTAGATGCTGATTTGGGGTGGAAGTGAGGAGCCACCACTGTGTATCACATATTACAGGTTAGTCCAGCAGGAGCTGAACACTTGACTTTCTAGGAAGAAGGCTCTCCTCACCTTTAAAGAGAAATATACCTGCAAGCATCTCCCGCATTATTTTCTGTCACATTTTTCCAAGTTTCAACAGATCATTTTCCCAAATGCATGATACAAACTTAGGGGGAAGCCGGTCTTTATTAGGTTTAAGCTTTTTTGCTGCTTCAAAGAGAAGAGGTTGTAGATACATCTCAGTGGAGAGGGATGAGTGGCAGCAAGGCTTCTCGGAGAGAAAGCTTTTCTGTGATGTATGGTTAAAGAAATGGGCAGAAAGCTAAATTTCACTGCGTTGTTGGCAGGATTGAGCTGATGGCATTGCTTGTGAGTCCCATTCACAGTTACAGTATGACTTTGCAGACCAAGCATATGATTCTTTTTGTGAGACACTCAGTTTGTTTTCACAGAGGAAGTTGCACGAGGAAACACTTCAGATTTAATTTCATTCTATTTTCTAAGACTTTTCCCCCTTCTTGTTTGATTTTTTTTTTTTTCTGAATGAATGGGGCTGTGAAACTGTTTACTGGGGACTGTAAGATTCAGGCAAAGCTTATTCTCCAGAAAATGCAAAACTCATGACTTCTATCTGGGAATTACAAACTGAATCAGAATGGACTTAGTTGTAATTCACATATTCAAATGGATGAAGTATTTGTATGATACAGTTTTTATTTTATTAACCTCTTATTTATAATTTAATTGCTAGCAAAAGTTGAATGCATCGAGATCAGATGGGTCAACAAACAGTTTGCCTCAGAAGAAGTTATTTATTACCATGGGTTCCACTGAGGTATGGTTGAAACAATTCATTAGATGACATTTAAAAAGTAAAATATTGAAAAGGCATAACAGTTGTGCAGTTTTATACAATTTTTTTAAATTCTTGGACAGATATATAAGTACTTAGTCTCTATTCTCATAATGCAGGATTTCTCAGCGTTTCTTGAGCTGAGGTTGGCCTTCATCAGTAAAGGAGTAGTGATCTGACTATCTGAGAGGAGAGTAGGTCAAATAAACCCTTGTTAAAAAGTTGCAGATCCTCACATTTTTTTTAATGACTGCATTTAAGTATTTTCCAGGGCTTGTGCACTTCTAGTTTAAAAGTGCATTTCTTCAGTGGCTTTTTATGCCCTTTCACCGAATAATACTGCACATTACTCAAAAAATACCTTTAACATATCCTTTATTCCATTCAAATTCTTATAATAACCTCCTCCCTGTAATATCTAAGCATTATTCAACAACATATTCAGATTTTTCATTAAGATTTCTGATTAATTTTAGTTTTCTCCATCTCTTTTGGGGGAAATTGGGTCTTCTGTATACAATGGTCTTTGAATAAGACATGGTGATGCTTCGGTTTTCATTTTGGTTGTTATTGTTGTTGCTTTTTGTTGGCCCCAAAGAGCTTATGTTAACATTGTAATGCCAGGAAAGACACAGCAGAAGAATTCTTTCTTGCTTCCAGGGGAAAAGTGAGGTTCATTCCTCTGCCAATTGGACCAACTAGAATGGCTTTTCAGAATTGTTGCGGTTGAATTATTATTAGGTTTTTTGTTAGGTTTAATGGATAAATAGATAAAAATAAGCATCATTCAAGTACAATAATAGGAAATAGCCTAGTTCACACGCTCTCCCCGAACTGCATTTTCTTAGTAGAGGTGCAATACTGAACCGGTCTGTCCAAAAGTGCATTTTTAATGTTCTTATGTCAGACAGGGAAAAAACAGTGTCTGATTTGAGAGGGACAGATTTTCAAATATCCTGCAAACAGTTCACTTTTTGAGTAATTGATTTTCTACAATTTCGTTTTCAGCACACTTTTAGGATAAGTAAATTTTAAAGTAAATTACTTTTACTGTATACATGTATTCTTTTTAACTGTATGCATTTGGTCCTATTTACAGGACTTTACAGGAACTTGTGCATTTTTCCTAAGGACATCAGATGAAGTTATAACTGCATCAAATGTCTCCCAGGTAAGACCAAAATCATGCAGTGTTCGCAGTTTACTTAATATTTTCTCAGACCTTTATTCATACAACTGGAGTCAGAAAAAAAAAGTAGGGAATGCTGATATGAAAATGTCTCATTGTATGATTGACAGTTCTTTTTCATAAGAGTAAGCATTTGTATTGAAGTAAAATTCTAATGATTTATAAATTAGCTACTTCATTATTATTAAACCTCAAGGTTTTAATTAATAAAAATCATTATTAATTAGTCATTAAGATATAAATTTTAATGACAATAGGGAATAAAGACATAAATTGGAAGATTTTATTTTAAGTAATGACCCTAAATTATGGAAATGCTGCACTTAAGTTGTATCTTTTAGACTTTTAAAATAAAGATAATTCTTGAAACTAACATAAGGTTTTCCGGCCTCTCATAGTTTATTGTGTATAAGAACAGTACTTTAACAGCCTTCTCTGACTTTCAGAGATACTCATGTTACTAGTTATGGGCTGTATATGTGTCTGCATGTATCTAAATTTCACTCAGATAGTGTAATGCTGCAGAAGTTTACATGCATTGTGTTAATTTTTGTTTCTTTCCAAAGGAGGTGAATTTTGGCATGCTTGATTGTACTAATGGAAATATCCTTCAGGGCCTGGAATTTTTCTTGTCCCAGATCATGATACCAGCACTTAAATCCCAGCAGGTAATCAAACAATCAGTCTTTTTTTCTCAAGAACACGTGGAAGTAAGGCATGTTGCTGCTGCAGTTCTGTTTGTGCATCAGTTGGACCTAAAACAGAGGATATAAGAAGATACAAGTCTAATATAGGCCTTTATGAGAGTCATGCAATTTGTATACCAATGTTTGAAATTCATGTGTCTGCTGTTTATTTTCAAGCAATAGTACCAGCTTTAATTATTATGACAAAGGAGAATATAACACAGCAACCATACTAAGGTGAAAACGGTGATGACTTGATGAAAACTAGATTAGGCCTGGATTGAAAGAAGTGTCAAGTCCTTCTGGCAGCACAAGGGATCAGTCCATGACTATTCTGGAACATGGACAGCAAACTCTGTATTATATCTGGAATATCCAGCTTCTTTGATATTGTGGCATTTATTGTGTGGCACTCACAAAGCATCACAGTTGGTTCAGTTGCCTCTGGAAGCACACATTCAGAGGTGGGAAATACAAAGAAGCTCAGTGTCTGCTGAGAATGATGGTGTTGTGTGCTGTTACCACACACTGTCGTTTTTTCTCCCCAGGAGCAGAAAGGGAGATAAGAGTCTGTTTTCTCTGTTCAGAAGGAGAAAAAAAAAAACAACCTAAAAAAAAAATACAATTGAGTAGAGAAATCAGTGACTGCTGACTTCAGAGTGAAGTCAGAGTGAAGTCAGAGACTTATATTTTTTAGAGCTTCTTGCTTATTTTTCTTGTCTAACAGACTAACTAAATCAATGCACACTTTAAAGTACTGATGGGTATTTTTTAAAGGGCATGTTGATAACTCTTTGTATACTGCCATGAATAAGAAATACTTTTCTAAAGAAAAATACCTTTTGTGTCAAAAAAAAAAGAAGAAAGTGTGATCTTCACTTTTTTTTTTTTTTTTTTGCATAAATCATAAAATAATCAGAACTGGGGAGCTGTAAAAGAAGGCTTGAAGAACAGCCAGATACAAGAGTTTCTGTATTCAGTGCATAAATTTGTGGGTACTTTGTCATCATCTAGACAGAATATAGAAGATAAAATTCAGCTCACAAAAGTGGATATTGATATTTATGTCAGAAACTTA
This sequence comes from Corvus moneduloides, assembly GCF_009650955.1. NCBI lineage: Eukaryota > Metazoa > Chordata > Aves > Passeriformes > Corvidae > Corvus > Corvus moneduloides. The sequence goes on along the minus strand of NC_045476.1, from coordinate 100,406,348 downwards.
CAGAACCCATCTGACTACATAACTGCGGGTGAGTAATTCCTACACCAAAGCAAACGCAGTGATGCTGTTTATAAAATAAATGTTATGTCATTAGTAAAAATTTACTTTGAAGAATTAATGCATCTTCCCTGAGCAGTATACATTTTTCTGCTAACTCTTGCCAGGTTTCTGATTGTATAATTATAAAACCATCAATCATTTTCCCATATTTAGTTCACAGATCTTAAAGAATTAGGTAGTTGCTTGATATATCATGCAAGCAGTTGTCTGTATCCCTCCTAGTTTACTGGCCAAGTAGTTGCTGAGTGAATCCATATACTAGTGTGTGTGCTATTCACTTTCTTTGATACTGGAAAAATCCTATCCAATGTTATCTGACTCTGGGAACAAAACCAGATGTATTTATAAAAAAAAAAATTATAGAAATACATGTTTTTGTAAGAAAGAGAGTAGTTACGTCTCTTTCAACAATAGCTTTCTACCATTTCGTATGAACTCACTGTATTTCTAACTGTTTCCATTGTAAAGGATATGCAATAGTAACAGAGTAGGTAGATACAAGTATTACGCCTGTGTATCTTGTTTTTAAAATCTTAATCTTTTCCTGCTGGTTGGTGATTCAAATATGCTGAGTTTACATAGTTTCAGATTATGTTTGACAAGAACATTTCTCTTCCGTAGTTTAAATTTCTGTATTTATTTCTTGGTGCTTATAAAACTGTCCAATTCTATGATTTTGAAGGCACTAACACAGAGGTCACTGAGAAACTTGAAGAAGTGGTCATGATTTGGACCAAACAGATCAGACAGGTTTTAGTGGAGGGTGAACAAATAAGAAGAGAAGCTGATGATGTTGGTCCATCTGCAGAGCTGGAACACTGGAAGTCAAGAATGTCATCATTTAACAGGTAAAATCCCTGCATTATTTCTCACAGAGTCTTAAAAAAAAGGATTTTTAAAAAATAAGGGTAAACTTTTATTCCAGAGAGAGTATTAAGTATGTTTCTTTCTTCAAAGCCTTTTAGATGAGATCAAGAGTTCAAGAGTAAAGAAAATTATAAGTATTCTTCAGGCAGCAAGATCAAAGACATTAAAGCAATGGAAAGAACTGGTAATTATTACTTTCTAATTAAAATTTTAAATTATTATGGTACTCAATTTGTCATATATACAGAACTGAACACAGTGCTAAAAATAAAAGTAGCTTTGAGTGTTTATTGTGGTTCTGCACTATGGTTTATTATCCATTTGTTGGAACATACAGCATCAATGATTCCGAAATTAAATAGATAACTTGAAAAGAAGTCAGTGCTTTTGTAATGTGTCTTTCATTAACATAATAGATAGCATGGTTGTGCGAAAGTAAAGCAGTTTTACAACATTTTTCTGTCTCTCACAAGCTGGACTCTGTGCAGGCCAACTGTAGAAGTCTGAAAGTCCATCATAATGCTTTCAGAATTGTTGAGAGCTGACTTTTAGTGGCATAACTGCTACTTCATGTAAGTGGATATCTGTAATGGAAACTTATCAGGCAAAATTGTAGGCAAGACAGAAAATAAGCTGTGGACCATTTACAGTAAATGAGACCCCCACCCAGCCCCACCCCCCAGAATGTAGGTCTTCTATTGCTTAAGAAAGTATTCTACTGTTTTAAGAATAGACCAGGAAAAGTTTTTGATTTTGTGATTACCATATTTGCAGACTTTTATGATAGATGGAATTTGGATAAAAGTGTCTGTACAGAGCCAGTACAAGCCAAAGGTGATGAACTAGTTTTCTTTCTTCCTAAAAACTAGCCCCCTAAGTACTGGATAGTTCCACCTGACATGAACATAAGGATATACAGGCATTAGTTGCGAACTCATTGTTTAGTAAGCACCCTGGTACATTTCAGGGATCTTGTCTAAGTTTAGTAGAGTGGGTCCTGTGCTGAAACCATTCTAAAATCTAAGTTGGATCCATGAGGAGGAAAAAACTTTGTGGGTCTAAGTAAGGTTTTGCTTTAAACCACATCCAAAATGTTGCTGACCACCAGGAAGATCTTACCTATTTTTGCATGTAAAAGCAGCTATTTCCTATGTGAAAAATAAATAGCATATTTGAAAGCATTTCTGTGGGAAAATGTTTGCAAGATGGAATCGTAGTCTTGTGTTCTATAAAAGAGAAAGAACTTGTTCAGAAAATTTTCACACTAATAATTCTATTCCTTTCTTTTTTTCTCATCCCTTCAGGATGGTAGTATAACAATTGCTGCCAATGAAGCTAAGGACAACGTGAGATATTTATATACATTGGATAAATTTTTCAGTCCACTTGCAAATGCTTCACCTGTAAGTCTTGTAAAGGCAGTTAATGTGAAATTCAGAAAAGGAACAAAGGGCTTTTGTTGCTATAAAACAGCTATTTTTCCTTTTAATATATAACTCTTACACTTAATTATTAGTGGACAACTTAACTCCTTAGGCATTAGTGAATTGAGCTTACTGATTTTAAACTAGCCAGCGATAATAATACCTTTTTTTTGGTGTAAGAAGTAGTTATCATTCCAGAAGATTAATTAAAGGGTATGAAAAAACTAAGCATCAGATTGTGCTTTTCTAACCCAGTAATGAGCTGAGTTGCCTTTGTGAGCTTGAGTCTTACGTATGGTACCTCTGTCTGCATGCTTTAGTTAGGAGTTACTTGTGATTGTTTCATTGCAAAAGTCATAAAATGATCTTAAACCTTTGGTTGAGCTAAAATTGGTCAGCTTCCACTTATTTTACAGGTTAAAGCTGTTTCTCTTGTAGGTAGCACTGTTATCCTGGTTCATAAAACTTATTTTCATAACCATATGGGTCTCAGAGTTCATTTTTTTAAGTGAGAACATGAATTTTCGTTATACTGACACTAGACAAAATTGTCTAAGCTTACATAGTTCAGAACATTTACACATAATCCAGCTGGTAGCAATTTTTCTAAATAATATTTTCAAAGCTTTATCTCTTTTGCATCCATTGTGTTATTTTACACTGCTCTTCTGCAAATATTCACTGTTCCATCATATTGGACTTGACCTTTAGATACCATACTTTTTTTATCCTTTTCTAGACCAGTCACTGTCTCTTGTTCTGGGTTCTCAGTGTATTTCTGTGAAATATTTCCTTGGGACAGAAAACTCTGTAGTTCAGTATCCAGTAAGAGTGAGATTATTGTTGCCTTGCCTCCTGCTGGATTTCTCTTCTGTACAGACCTTGGCAAAACAAGCAAAGGCCAACTTTCTCCTTGTCATTTCTACAGCAGACCTACTCTTCTGTAGCAGGGTATCACCTCTTTTCCTCAGGTATTATGTTCCTCTGCACCTTCACGTACTGGAGGCCATGGCCAAGCAGAGTACAGCCTCTGGTTTTCCTGTGGAAAATCCTGCTGTGTAAAAGACCTATTCATTTATTCATTACCCTTTTCCCACATTTTTGTCTTGGTCATGGTGTGATGGGTCTCCACAAGTGAATTGGATGGTCCATTTTGTAATGATCTGTCTACAAGAACACAAAAAGATGATTGTCCACTGATAAACATATTCCCAGAGCTGTCACATTTTCCACTGTGTTGAATTTCAGGAAATTCAGATTGCTGACTTCCCCATTCTTTTGCTGTTATAGGTAACAGTGATGGAGCACATTCCCAGTCTAATGAACACTGTCTGTATGATCTACTGTACATCACCGTACTACAACACGTCAGAGCACATGACATCCCTGTTTCTTAAAATCACCAATCAAATGATTAACACATGCAAAACCTATCTATGTGAAGGTGTTTCAAAAATCTGGGACCTGGACAGGTGATAGAACTTTAGTAATTTCAACTACTGTTGTTGGCACTAGAAGTAAAATTGTAGATTAGTCATCAAGATTATTAATAGGTAAATTTACGTAGCCCTTTGTCCTCCTATTAGGCAGTGATTCCTATGTTAATTTTAAGCTGGTGACTACTATTTCTGTGTAGAATTAAGTACTCTGCAAAAACAAATTTACTGTGTGAGAAAACCTGTTATTGGAAACCATGTAATACATACTAGTATACAACACTTGATATATTGTCCCCATGGATTTTTTTAGACCAAAACACATTCAAGAAATTTGAACCGGGAGCTTAAATTCTTCATAAAAAAGCTCCAAGGACAGACTGGCAAAATTCCATCCAAGATTTATATTTTGCTTTTACTGGACATGAAAGTCAGTTTGAGGAAGGGAACAATATCCAATTTTTGTGACCGAAATCACAATTCAGTTGTATTTGGGACATTTCAGGGAAGGGATGAGTTAGCTGCTCTACAGCTGCTTGTCTGAGTGCTATACACAGCATAAATGGGAGCACAGAAGTGTTTGTATGAAACTTATCCATTGGGTGGCGAATTCTGATGTCACTGGCAGAAAAGTGTATCTGAAGGGTGACAAGTGCAGATAACATAGGCAGAACACATAAGAGCAGGTCAATTATTTTCATGCAAAAAAGAAGGGGGAATCACAGAGAGAAGTTAAGATGAACATGACATCTGAAGCTGTCAGCTAGAAAATTAATAGTTGGAATAGTCTCTTGGAATAGTCTAACTCTGGAGTAAGATTATGGGTATTGACATGAAAAGGTGTTACAAGCCTCATCAAAGCAGATAGTCAGGATGTCTCTGCTTAAATTCCAGCCAAGTCGAAGGTGACTCTGAGGTAACAGGCTAGGAGACAAAAGTAAATCTAACCATTTTGACTTCCCCTGTATTTTGGTGTAGATAAAGGGAATTTTTCAGAAATTACCTGTAATCAATTAAGTACTGATTATGTTTATTCTAAAGAATTAATGTAAATAAAAGTAGAGTACATTTTTGTTTATTCTAGCAGACTTTATTTCTGAGACATTCTTCTCATTTCCTTAATTGCTCTTGCTATCCCTGCGAAAGTTTTTCTCTGTCCCAGTTAATGGTTTCAGCCTATAAATTTGACTACAATTTTAATTCCCAATGATCTTTTGGAAGATGAAAGACAAAGCCAAAGTGGAGCAACAGCCCTGGGCAAATGGCTTATGGCTCGTTTCCATGCCTCATCTATATATCTCGTGTGGTACCTCAGGGTTAATGAACAGCTGTGTATAAAATGTAACTGTATTTGGCCTTAGGAACTAAGTTCTTCTTGGTGTATCTTCTTTTAAAAAAAAGACTCCTCATGCTTATTTTAGTGTGGAAAAATATTTCTCTAATCCTGTCTGCTTAGAAAAAAGAAGGAAACAAACAAAGGAAAACCTATCAGCAATACTTGATACAGAAGACGAGAAATGGCCAAACTGCAAGCATTCAGTAGCCAGCATTAACCCAGCATAGACCCTTTGTGGTGTATGCCATGAAAGTTTTGGATTGATGACAATGAACCCTAAGATAAAAATATCCAATCTAGATAACAGGTTTAAGTAAAAAACTTCTGATGTAAACATCATAATTTGAATGTTTTTCATATAATATATAATTTTGTGTTCTTATTTTGTAAAGTTGCATGTTTGACTGAAATATTTCATTTGTATTTATGCTCTTTTGAAGACCTTAGGATGATTCTCTGTCTTCTGTATTTTCTTCTTCAGGGAAGAATTGCTGAAGAGGATACAACAATGCATTTCCCTCAAAGAAAAGTACCAAACGTCCTTTCAGAAAATTAGGGAGGAGCTAAAGGAAAATCCAAGTGACAGGCAATTTGATATCAGGTCTATAATTCACTCCAGTATTGAATCATATTGATGTGTACAATTTATAAATGAGATGTAATTATATCTGCTGGCTAACAGAAAAGCTATATATTCAATTAAAATGAAGTACTTATTATAATCAGAACGTGATCTTGCAGAGTGTGTTTTTTATTTTTATTCAGGAATAAACCAGGTTTTTGCCAGTCACTTGTTGATTCAGTAGAAGTCCAAGGGAACTTCAGGGGAATTTATGAATTTATTAATTGAATACAAATGTATGTGTATGGTATGAAATCCTAACAAATTTGAATCATGAATGTAAGTGAAAACACTCTCAGGGAATTCAGTCAGCGTTGAGCTGGGTTCTCGATCACAATGCCAAGGAGTGTTTTACCTGTACTGGCACTTAAATCATGGGGTGTTTCTCAGTATTGTGCATTCACATTTTCTTCTGCAAATGTCTTATTTGAAAGAGTTACTCCTGTGAAATGTGGTAAAGAGTTTTTAATGACATCTGTAAGGATTAAGCATTTTCTGGTTTATATACATGAATTGAAGGGGTTTTTTTGTTGATATGTAATCATTACAGTATGATTTTTTTGTGGTGTGAAACTTGATAGCAGCTCTGGTAGGATATATGTGGGTTAAATAAATCTGTTGCAAAGAGATTTTCATAAAAAATCCCTCTGTTGTTTTTTTTATTGTTAGTGAAAACTATATATTTGGAAAATTTGAAACCTTCTGTAAACGTTTGGAGAAAATTTCAGACATGAGCAGTACTATGGAAAGCCTTTTAGGGCTCCAGCGTGTAAAAATAGAAGGCATTGAAGAGATCACTTCTCAATACCAGAGCATTGCTACAAACATGAAATCCAAACAGTATGATGTTCTGGACCACAGGAAAAAAGAGGTACTTATATTCAGCACTTGTGTGACAATTATTCTGTTAATTCTGTACTTTTCACCAGAGTTTTGCAAAGAATGTTGGATATTATAACAATGCATATATTATTTTTCAGTAACTGTAATACCAATACTCTCATACCTTTTAATACAAATTGAAAGTGTTAGGGTAAATTTGCTTTTTACTTCAAATGTTTTTGTTAACTTTTTGTGAGCTAGGTTTTGTGTGATAGGTAAAGCTACAAACAATTTTTTCTAAACTTGATTGTTTTGAGATGGATGTATTTTGAACTGCAGAAAGAAAACTAATTTAGGTATATTAACACACTAAATACAGTTTCTCTAATAATAAGTTATACTCAGTATTATTAAAAAATAATAGTGATGGCAGTATTCTAGAAAAGTTAGTAAAGGCTCATTTTAGGAGGAGAAGAGAATGATATCACTCCAAGTGCTGAACAGAATGATAAAAGCTAAAGTGGCTTTTCAAATGCTCCAGTCTCATGTTTTAATACATGCTGCACAGGCTGGAATTGAGCTGCTTTGTTTGAGCTATAGCCTGCTTGTTTTGCAGAGTTAATGGTCTCACAATAGAAGTTCTAGAAGTGTTGACTTACTCTCCTGCCTTCCTGTACTAAAGCTTGCCACTGTCATTAACTTTCCTTTAAACATTTAACCTGGAATACTTGTGGCTTTCTTCTGACTGTTTGATGGCTTATGTTTCTCTAATACTTGCTGCGTGGCTCTTTTGTGAAAGAGGGCATTTACTGTTCACTGGAATTTGGAGGGGCTAAAAAATGGCATGGCTTGTCTACACCTGCGTGTTTGGAGCAATATCTATTATGGACTGTCTTCCCAAGCTTGTGCAGTGCTCTCTTTGAGAGAAGCTTTCTCTTTTTGTTAGCACACCATTATTTGGGACTCCTAAGAAAAATTTCTACAGATAAATACCCAAATTACTTGTAAGAGCTGCCAGATTTGGTAATAGCTTCCCTTAGTGTGTAAGGTGCTCTAGAGAGCCTGCCAGTTTGCTCACCTTTGATGGTTTCATACCTGGACAGTAAGCTGAGCACTCTCCTGTGGCAGGGCTGCAAGTCGCTGATGAGCGTGCTCTGTTCTCTCTGATGAGGTTATGAGTTTTCCTCGGCCTGTCTGTATTCCTCCATGCTCCTTTGTGTCCATGAAGATGAGGTTTTAATTATTTAACCTAACACAGTTTTGTTTGCTTTGCTTAGAGCCTTTGTTGCTGGTGTTGTTCCTGTTGTTTTTAATGCAGTGCTGAACACATGCACCGGGTAGATAGATTCCCAAAAAGCTTCAGAGAAAGGGTTTTTTTGTAAAATGAAAGTGGCACTACAGATGATTTTTTTTTCTTTTGCTCTTATTCTAGTTTGAAAAAGATTACCTTGAATTTAAGAACCAAATTGCAGCACTGTATGAATCTATACAGGAATTTGTGGATTCCTGGTTTGAGAAGGCCGTAACTGTAAGTTATGTTACAAATGCAACCCCCTGCTTCTCGTGCTCAGAAGGGCTGAGTACCCATAGCTCCTACTAAACTCCTTCATTACTGCCAGTGTTCTGTGCTGTGCTGGTGGCTGCCTGAGATAATGTTGGAGGACATCAAGCCTATTACAAATGTTCTAAAAGTTGCTTGCTGTAAAGGAATGTTCATTCTTACTTGGTGCCAAGTGTATGTTCCATCTTTCCATACCAATTTTATAGCTCTATATTTTGAAGTTTATTTTCTTTCTTCATCCTGGTGTTTTCTGTTGCTTTTCTAAGTTATTCCTGTTTGACCGGCAGGAGTAATGAAATAATGTCTGCCATCTGTTTCCTTGATGTCAATACTGTTCATTGGCTCAGGCCCTGATCATGATATGAGATGTTAATGAAGTGTGAGTAAAGATGTAGGTGTTCTATCACAACTGTTTGCTGAAAAAAAGGAGTGAGGATTTGAGAGTCAGAAAAATCCCAAACTGTAGTGGTAACAGTTTCTTGGTTTATACAAGGGTATGTATCTCCTGTGTGAGAAAAAATATAGAAATAAAATACACAAACTTGTCTGGATTTTTCTGTATTTCTTAGAAAACAACTTACAAATTTACATGGCATATTCTAAATTAATAAAATGCTGTATGGACAATGCCCTTCTGAACTGTTATCTTCTGCAGTAAATGCTCTATCTTCCTTTTTAGACTGAACAGATGCTGGGATTTCTGATGAAGCTTGAACAAATAGGAGAAAATAATATTGATCTTAATGAAAAGTATATCATTGTTCTTCAGCAGTACAGCCAAGACTTGGAGTTTATTCAAAACCTCTATCAGAAGGAAAAGGAAAATCCACCTATACCACGTAATGTACCACCAGTAAGAATGAAGTAATGGAGAGAGAAAAATTACTTTACTTCTTGACTGTTTTTAAGTTAATGAAAATACAACCTCGTATCTTCTGTGTTTTAGGTAACAGGGAAGATTATGTGGGCTCAGCAGTTATTCAGGAAAATTGACCGTCCAATGACATTTCTTAAAAAGAAAACCACACTTCTGAAGGTTGGAAATTAGCAGAGTAGGATTTGTGCTAAGCTTTCAAGGATGTTGTTAACAGATGCGTGATTTACTTTTATACTTCTACACTCACTTTTCTTTCTCACTGGGCCATTAGTGCCTTGTATAGGTCATAGTATAGACTTTGTTCTATGGGCAAGATTGGGAGGAAAAATCAGGAAAAAGAGTTATGTTGGTTAGAGTGGTTGAATACTACTTAATAATTGAATTCCTAAATATATTGCTGTGTTTCTGTGTCTTACCTCATTTCTAAGACAGCATAATTTAGAGCTTTCTATTTTTGAGAGGAAAAGCCTAATGGAGGGCCTTTCTACTGTGTTAGACTCATTGAATTGTTTAAGTGGTGCTTTTACTTTTTTCCCCCCTAAATTGCAGACACTGGAAATGAAAAAAGTTGTCAAGAACTACAATAAAATGGCTGCAGTTCTTTTGGAATTTGAGCTTGTTTATCATAGGGCCTGGTGCAGGTTTGCTGACCAGGCTAGGAATGCTCTGTGTGCTCCCTTACTTGTCAGGCACCCAGAAACCGAGGTAAATATGATTTATTTTTTGTATTACTGTTATATGATGTAGTATTACACACGTTACTTTGGTCATATCACTGATAGACAAGAAAAAATCAAAATAACCTTAATAGGGTTAAAAAATGAGCTATTTGAGTTGGAATTTTTTTTCCTTTTTGTGTATATTTATGATACATCTCATAATGTCTCTTTCTTATAAGGTTTCTGTCTTATTCAGGGTGTAAAAGAGGCAGTGTCCAGCAAATACATATCTACTACTGACTTATCTACATTCTCTAGATATTTTTTCCTTGTTTGTTTTCTATGTTAACCAAAATTTTAGTTGAGGAAGGAATTTTTTGTTAGATCATGGTCTTTTCTGCAGTGATCAGTATCACTGTGTTGAATATATTGCAATAATTCATTAATTTGCTTTCAAAACTGCTGAGGCAGAAAGTCTTACTTCACAGATTTTTTTTTTTTTTTCTGCTGTAGTGCAGAGAAATTATGGTTAAAATGTGGCATTTTTTGTACTAATGATTCCATAATAGACAACTAGAACATAGTTTTCAAATTTATGTAGCATCTTAATAACATTTAGTGCCCCCAAAAGTGTAGAGATTATCCTTCACAATATTTCTCCCTAGTTACTGATGGAGAAACTGAGATGAAAAGGCAAATTAGCTTCCAGAGAATACAACTGCAGAACAAGAATTAACAAGAATTAAACTTGGGATGTCATGGGAGCCAAGTGCTTAGGGCATAGGGAAGGAGTCACAAGAAATTGAAATCAGTGTAAGATATTGGCTGATTAATACTTTGGGAAGCCCATATACTTGTAGGGGAGGTTGGAGAAGAAACATGGGTATCTCTTACAAATTCTCTCCAGTCATCTTCATCTCTTTTTATGATCCAGTTATAGCACACTACATTTAACTACCAAACTAGTGTCTTATTTTCTATTTCTTTTTTTCACTCTACATGAAGGAATTATTTGTAAACTTAGACCCAATGGTCCTGGAAGTACTTTATGAGACAAAATACCTGAGAAAAATGCATTTTGAAGTTCCGAATGTTGTCCTTGTCTTGTGTGCAGCTGAAGAACAGATCAAAAGACATCAAAGGGAGTGAGTGAACACTTTCTGGATTTGTTTCTCATCTGCAAATGGGAATCCCTACCTTTAAGTCTGTTGCATATATTGCTTTTGATTTATTATAATTTTTCTCTTTGATGGAGTTTAATTGAATTTTAGTTGCTTTCCTCTGTATTTGCATATTAACATGCAGTTGTTCCTATTTACACACATATCTCATTGCTTGGAAACGCCTAGATGTTTTTGTTTTGTTACTTCAACAGCTGCTGTAAAGTGGAGCTCTTAGGTGCTGCTATTATTAGTACCAGAGTGCATCTGTGCACTCTAATATAGCAATTACACTGCAAAACATTACACCTAACATAAGATTTTTTCCTCTTAGAAAAATAAGCTGGAATTTACCACTTGATTACAGCACTGCCCAAACACGTGTATAGGTAATACATCACTTAAGTTATAACTTGGTCTCTCATGTTGAATACCTAAAATCACTTTTGTTGATTTAAAATAATTTCTTTCTGTTTCTTGTACAGTCCAAATCTCTGCTGCAAGAGTTCTTTTATTCTCAGGGATGCTGATGGTTAATTCTAGAACTCTCTAAACAGGGATGTTCAGTCTTAAAAAAGCAATGTTTTGTGAGGAGTGTTCTTTAGTTCTTAATTAGAATTGGACAAAAAGGGATGAAATTTAAAGAATTTCATAAGTACTTCAATCTCTCCTCCCTTTTTCTGTTAAAGTTAGTTTTCACAGTTTCACTCTTACAATGCAACATTTTTCATTGATTTTCTGTGGAGTGTTTAAGGACAATTAACCATAAATTTTTAATGTGCAAGACAAACTTCTGTGTGTTACAGACCTCCAAAAAGCAACAGCCCCAGATTTTGCCATCCAACAGGGAAAAAAAGTACAGATAATGTTTGCAATAAAAAAGAAATCCAAACCCATTATGTATCTGACCTTTGAATTATCTTTGCTTCTAATTCTTGTTTACGCAGTTTCTTTGAGTAGCTCTATTTTCATGGAGCTATACTGGTAAGCCTTGATTCAGACTTTGGGCTGTTTTTCTTTGGGATTCGGGGTTCTAAGTGGTTTGTACGTGATTTTTCTTAGAAGAAGTGTCATTTCATGCTATGTCATGTGAGATGGGAAGAAGGACACAAAAATGCCATGTTTTCAATTTCCTGTTTCTATATTTTTTTTAAATTGTAGTTAATTTTTCTTGGGAGAAAAATTCTCTAAATTGATCACAGTCACTTTGCTGGAGGTACTTATTTCTTCAGTCTGGTTCTCCTGTTGGTAAGGACAAAGAGGCCTGGTTGGTGTCAGGAAGAGCTGGGAAAGGTTCATGTTTTTAAGATGAGATCGGAACTTGCACATCTTACTAACAGAAAATGTGTCCAAAATTCTGTGTGTTTCAAATATCTGAATGAAGCACATTATAAGCATGATTGCATGTTTCAGACTCCAGAACCTGCTGATCAGTTATAAGGAACATCTGAATAGGATCCCTGATGTGCTGAAACCACTGATGAAGCCATTCATAGGACAAATTGAGGATGCCCTTACTCCGGGCCTGATGCAGCTGTCATGGACTTCTCTGAACATTTATAAATGTAGGTAGTAGGAGAAGAAGTGGTGAGCTGTTCATACTCTTAGATGCCTGCATTCATTTTTATTTCTCTGTGAAAAATGTGTTTGTGTGAGGCAGCTGGTGTGGGATCTGTAGCTCAGACCCAGGAAACCGTAACCAGTCTGGAGAGATGGTCCTGCGAAGAACCGTCTTCCCGGAGCCCATGTAGTTTTCTCTCAGGCACCGGAGTGCCTTTGCAGAGAGGCTGTCAGCTCTTTGGTGATAATCAGCTCATGATTTCAGCTCTTTGCTCTTCGAGGCAATCTCCAGGCCTGACCAGGAGGAGAGAGATGAAGGGACCCATATAGCAGTTCTGCATGGGGCAGCTTTATTAGTCCGCACCCCGCGAAGGGGAAGCCAGGGATGAGCACTCTAGTCTCACAGGGACAGAGGGCTAGGTCTTATAGGGGTACCGGGGTCGGTGTGAGAGGGTAAAAGCCAATGGGTTACAAAGGATCTGCATAGGTTCTCCAAGAGGATCATGGGTCTGTGTCCTCTCTCACCGTAACTGAAAGGTGGCTGCCTTTTCCAGGGGGATTCTGCTGGGAGGTTGTGCAATCTCCCTATCTCAGCAGGCCTCCCTCCAGGGCAGAGGCTGGGCATACCCCACTTTTGTGGACTGACCTCTTCACTTTAGGTGGATAATTTTAGCCCAACTGCTACAACAATGTGTGACAAGAGAACAGCCATGGGTGTTTTGATAATATCTTTTCTATAAAAAAATCTTCTTAACTTATGCTGAACATCCTAGAAGTGACATGTCTGAAATCAAGGTTGGAGGTTTTTGCCCAAATCCTAATTTTTTTCCAAGAAAACATTTTTTTTATTAGGCACTGAGATTTTCCACCCAACCAGTAAGACACAACCTTAACCCTATCAAATACAGCATAAAATTGATTAACTGTTGTTAAAGTGTTATTGAAATGGGCATATATAAAACCATCACCAAGACTTTTATGTTGCAGTTTCATGGGAAAACAATAACTCATGCTTGTAAATTAGTTTTCAGTTGAGGTTGATTGCTGTTAGGCTTTCCCTTTTCTTCTTCCTAAGGAAAAGCAGCAATATAAACAAGAACAGGTACAGTCTAAATCTGAAAGTGAAATGTGGCACAGGTTTGTGCAGCTGTTCATTTATGACTCTGCCATGTGGCAATGGTTCACGGGGTTCTGACCAGTGCTTAAGGCAGGACTGGTCACCTTTCAGCTTTACTTGACCTTTGCCTGACCAGAGCACAAGAACCAAATATCTGTGCCTTAGATATCGTAGTGATTTCTTTCTACATACAGTAGAAACATATATGTAATACCTTATGGTAATAAAAGTGACAGAGGACATCAGGTGATGTATTTTATATTTTGCAATGGAAATACGAAAGGGAAAGAATTTTTCCAGTCTATTCAGAAACAGTCAATTTTACCTTTCATTTAATAAACACATTTGTTAAAGCAGTCAGTTTATCTCTTTCCAAATTAGGTCATACATATGAAAGAAGAAATCTAATGGTTTAACAAGGTTGTAGTCTTGACTGGGGGAATTTTAGCCGTTTAATTTGTAAGTTAATTAAAATTACAAAAGTACTGTGTTTTGGTGCGTGTGTATGTAGGAGGACCAAAATAATTTTTGGGCACTTGTGTCCTCTCTGTTTTCTGTTCTATTTTGTTGATCCTTTTCATTACAATGTTGTTACCAAAAAGAAGAGATATTTTAAGTATATTGTTCTATTTATTATAAAACAGTTTAAGTTAAAGATTCAAAAGTACAGCAAGTCCATCATGTTTCAGGCTTTCATTTCGTATTTCATTGCCATTAAATCCTGATTTTATTGTAATACCTGGGAGGAGGCAGAGGTGAGTGGGAGGAAGGGGAGATGAGACTGAAGAGGTCTGTGTTTTGCATTGACTTGTTTTTATTTTGTTATCCTTGTTTAGTTATTCAGAATATTTACAGAACCCTGAGGGAGTTGGACTATGCAGTCAAAGCAGCATCTGATACCCTGGAATGCAGAATTGAAAGAATTCTGAAGGACATGTCAAACACTGCTCTGATAATTTTGCCAGAAGACAAACCTATAGATGTGACTTCATTCTTGGAACAAATAGAAAATCTTGCTATCTCTGCTGCTTCCAAACTGTCTCAGTAGGTTTCTTAATTGCACAGACTTGAAGGCCATTTTTGGGAAGGTTTCTTTACTTACTACTTTTGTATGCATAGAGATTTTACTTTTAAAATGTTATTGTAACAGAGTAGTAGTCTAGAGCAAAGTGATAGTCTTAGGATGCTGGGGAGAAGTGACAAAGTATCTTGAACACAGCAGCTGTGAAATAGCACAGTATTCAGCATTTAGCATTTAGCATTTATTTAGCATTTCTTAAATTTTTTCGTATACTATTCTGACAAGTAGCAAGAAAAATGGAGATGGATAGGACTTGAAATCTCATCCACATGTTAATTGCTTGTTTCTTAATATTTCTTTTGCTTTTATTTTACTTTCTGATTTCACAGATTATCTTACTGCCTCGTCATGATAAACCTGTTTTATTAGCTATAGCTGGAAAAAAAGCTTTTTTAAAAAAATTGGTATGAAGTCCAGTTGACTCAGCTATAATAGGATCTGACAAATGGGTTTCTTGTTAGTCAGCATGTTTTAATATCTTAAAATCTTTGTATGCCCAAGCAATGGGAACAAACTGAAAAACATTGAAAGGGCGTTTCCCTGCACATAAGTGCAGTGGGACTGGGGGTGTGTGCCTGGGAAATGACAAAGGGTATTCCTTATGTTTGATTCCCCATGGGTGACTGTAAGGTTGTTTTTGTAGGCAGAGCCAACAGGTGGAATGCTCTGTGTATGAACTTATAGGTATTCTTGAGCACAGTCTGAAAGCAGATGCTGGAAGAACTCTGGAGGTAAGACCTCTACAATGTAAAAAGTAGCCTTTTACAACCTAGTCAGATACTTGATATTTAATTTATATGCTGGATAATATGATTGTTTTCCTCAGAATTTTCCTTTCACTCTTCAGGATTCCTTCGCCTGTACACATCTTGACATGAAGCAGAAAACACGCTGCCAAGAATGTCTGGCCTGTAGCTACTATAACCTGATGGGACAGCTTTGTCAGAAGAATACTGACTCTTTGATCAGATGTGAGTTTGTCTTTTTCAGATATGGTTAATTTTTTTAATAAAATGTAAAGATTTTTTTCCCCTCAAGCTTATTGTGGTAAAAAATAATCCTCACTTGAATATTACATTTATTTAGGCACGAAGATTTCTTTAGAGTCTTTAAGACATCGATTGCATGTTATTGACTCCAGATATCAGACAACTAAGTTTGTAGAGGCACACAGGGTTCCTTTGTTCAAAGCTGAAGTTCAACTGGCTATTCCAAATATTGTTTTGAGACCAAGTCTTGAAGATATTCAGGTAACAAAATGATTGCACATATCAGTCATTTATGATAAAATGTTTATAAATGCATTGTTTTAAAACAATATATGCAAGTTTAGTTCTGGTATAAGAACTAAAAGGAAGGGGAAGAAAAGGTAAAAAGTCACTTGAGTTCATGATGCCACTGGATGCTAAGGACATGAAGCCATGGATCAGGTTTGTTATGCAGGAACTGCATAAGAAAGAACTGTTTTTCTCAAATCTCACTAACTCAGTAAATCACAAACCTCTCCTTAGAGGCAAACATTTCAAAATGAGTGAAGAAGTAAAAATGAATGCCATCAATACAGCCTGATTGACTTCCTAGTCTCTTTAAACTTTCAGAACATAAAATCTGTTTAAAGTGTCATTCATAAATCAGCACTCAACAGTAGTGAAATGTAAAGAAGAATATTACCAGCCTGAAGGCCTAAAGTGTGAAAAAATTTAAACACTTTTTAAAACTTATACTAATTCTGCAATATTTGTACACATATATTTCCAATATCCTATGACGTCTGAAATTATTCACAGAGTATTAGTTGTTTATGGTGTTGATTTGTGGACTTTTCACTTAGCATGGTGACTGTCAAAATCAGTAGTTGAATTAGTTCTCAAGTTTCATGTGCAGACTTCACAGTGTTGTCAGTAAGAAATCAGGCCACAAAGTGTGATTTTAAAATATCATACATAGAAACAGTCATCTGAAAATTTATGTAGCTGCCTGTATAGGTTATAGGCTATACCATCACAAATTCAGACAAATGTATTCAAGCATTCCAGCGTGAACATGAAAACTATCATTAATACCTCATAACAATGTTTATAACAGTTTTTAAGGGAAGTAGTACCATAACTAAGTTATAATCCCCAATGATTCATGATTACTGTTCATAAAGGCCTCTTATGTTCTTGTCTGAAAATCACATAAAGTTGGAAGGACTGTGATAAAACTTCATGGACTACTCTTTCCCCTTACAAAATGTGGTTTTGGGTGATCCTATGTCATGCTTACTTAGAATATTTCCTTTAAAGATAAAGGTATAATTTTTCAACCTTGGTATTGTTTGGAGGATCATCCCCCACTCACATAATATCTCTGTGAGCTCAAGGTGAATGTTTTGCTTTTTTCAGAGTGCTGTAAACAAAGCAGTAAAGATCATACTGTCAATAGCCAAAGATATTCCCCTGTGGAAATTTGCTTACTTACATCATAAACAGCAGCAGGTGAGTATTTCATTTTGATTATTTAAAAAGATGTGGTATTTTGGTTGACATTTCTTAAGATTATATTCTGTACCAATACTTTCACTTGTTACTTTGTGGATCTTCCTGTGAGTCAAAGCCTAGTTTTTAATCTCTATGCTGAGTAATAAAACATAAGAGTAATAGTTCATAAATCTTACGTTTGGTAGTTTCTAATATTAAAATCAAAAGTTGCTTTAAAAGAATGTTTTAAGTATACTGTTCAAGTACGATGATGATAGTGTAGAACCAACACTATCTGTAAGTACTAACAGCTGAATATACATTATTATCGCTCTTCCCAGGCAACAACTCTTTTAAGTTAAACTGCAAGCCTTCATATGGCACCTATAATACTACAGTTCATACAGTAAAATACTTTAACTGGCATCAAAATTAGCACTAAAACCTTGGGAAGGTCTGAGGTTTACATAGAAACTGAAATTTGTTAAAGGACAAAAATGCACAGTACTGGTAATCATATGGCCTTAATTGTCTCATCTGGGAACAACATATGCACATATGCATGTAGGTCTGTGCTGAAAAGTGTCTTGGTAAAAATATTTTATTTTGTTGATATGACATGAAAAACAGATCAGCTCATTTCAGTGAAAAAACCCACATTCAAGTCCTGCAAATAAATAATAATTAAGATTAAAGAAAAAAAGAACTAGGAGAATGTGGACTAAACTCTGTTTTGTCAGGCAGAATTTTTGCTTATTTCTAAGCAGCCAACCCTCCACTTCCTCCAGAACTTCCTACAGCCAAGAATGGGTATAGATTGTAATTCTGCACAGAAGAAGGCAGAAAGATCTTAGCAGTTGTGTAGGAGAGAACAGCACAATTGTACTTTTATGTGGTGCATATTTGACTGATGTAATTCAGAGATGATTAATATAGAGCTCTGTAAAAATCCAAGCTGAGAACAGGGAGTGTCCCTGTGGATGCTTCTCTGCACTTTCTGTCTGTTCCTAGGAGTAGTTATTATTTGAGCATCACTGAACATTCCATGATTTAAAAATAGAAACAAAACTACAAACAAACTAGTGGGTGTATTTCTTTTTTCTTGTTTAATTTATACCAGGTTGAACAAGCTGTTGCTTTAGAGATAGGTGATGAGAACAAACTCACCAGGATGGTGGCGCTGAAACCTTTAGACAAGCAGATCATCGAACATAAGGATGTAAACAAAGTGGTGATCCAACTAAATACAATTATTTTGTCTCTTAAAACTGAAGCACTGAGTCTTCTGAAGACCTTTTCTGAATTTTCAGACATCTGGAACAAGGTTAACTGCGTGCTTAATATAATATGTTGCTGTGTTATAAAATCTAAATAGTTTTTTAAAAAAAGTTACTGGTTGCATAAGGAATCTGTGCTCAGTAGAAATCATTGGTTTCATGGTAGAATCCATACACCTGTAATTCCTCTGTCTGCTCTTATGTTGACAAGAACCTGCAAATCTTTACCAATTAAAGCATCTAAGAAAGCAAGCAGAAGGATGCAAAAGAATTAAATTTAGAATTTAATTTAGAATATAAACAAGCTTATGCTTTCAAATGCTCATACATCTTTTTCACAGCATCTTGTCTGCATGTGTTATGAAAAAGAATAGTGGAGCAGTCTCTTAGAAATTGGAGACTACAAAGCTATTCCTGAGTATTAAACTGACCAGTTCTTCTCAAGCAACCACTGCTGAAATATTCTTTTCTATTTTTTCACAAAAAAAGGGATAACCTATATCTAGGAAATCTTTCAGCAATAAGAATTCAAAAGCTGAAGTGAATCTGGGCTGATGGAGTTATCTTCATTAGGAAGTGGGTCTAGTCACATAGATGGTAAAGCTCTGAGAAGTGTTTTGTCAAGAGATTCATCATGAAATAAAACTTCGTGTACATTCTGACTAGTGAAATTCAACTCTGTGAATGGACAACTTTGATCTTACCTAAGATAGGTTTTACCTATCAAAGGTGCTTTAATCAGGCCAAGAAACAAGCAACCAAAACAGGAGTAATCCTATCGTTGTAACTGCTCCCTATTTTTAGCTTCCCTTTCCTAAATCAACCCTTAAGTGACTCCGTTCAAACAGCTGACTCTTCTGTCCAGGCTGAGAGCCAGGCTTCATGGCTTCTGAGGTTCCAAAGCTTAATGCTCAGTTTGGCTGAGATACTGCTTGAGCTAAGCACATATTGGTAGTGTGTCATTTCACCCAGACAAGACACAATCAGGTTGGGTGATGCAGTAGAATGATGCTTCTTTTTTATTAAAATCTTGTAAAATAGTCAATTAACCTGCTCCTTAAACCTAAATTCCTCAGGAGTTGGCACTGTTCCCCCCATCTTTATAATCTCTCTTGGACCATTGGGAGCTGTTACTGGTAACTCATTATTGGCCAGAGAGGTGCAAAGAGATTCTCAGGGATCTCGCAGTGCAGACTGCAGGGGAACGTTGCTGAGACAGGTGAAGATCATTTGTCTGCAGTTGAACTGAGCACCTTGCACATTTGTTGAACTGGTGACATTGATTTCTCACCTCTGCAGAGACTGGCCTACCTAATGAAAAGGAAGGATGCTCAGTGCTCTATTGCCTATAAACAGTCTTTAATAAGCTAAATGTCCTCTCTCCCCTTAGATCTCTCCTTCCCTGCCAAACTGTTTTCTTCAAATGGCCAGGAGGCCATCTGTACCTAGAAACTGCAGTTTGAAGATGCTGTTTCAGGAAGAGTGAAGATGACTGAGTACAATTCCTCCCATTTAAATACCTGTTAGAGGATGTGAACTGCTTTTGTGGGGTTGCAGACAGAACGGAGACTAGGAACGAAATATTTCCAGCAAAATTTTAGCAGCTACATTGTAAATTTTGTAGTAACATTTGGATGGATAAGGGATATTCTGACCTGTGTCAGTTTTTGAGTTACAGATTTCAAGTTCTTTAAGATTATTATACAAAAAATAAGAGTCAGGTAAGGCAGATCAAGTAAAGTTATTTGTCCTTATACTAATTGATGCTTATATTTTAAGTTCTTTTACAGAGGGAACATTTTGTGTTTGTGTAACACATCAGGCAGCTGTGTGCCCTGTAGGTTGTTATAATACCAATGCTAAATAGTAATGAAAATAAACTTCTTTTAAGTAGGATCCAGAAGAAAAAGTGAAGGAATTTATAGATACTAAACCAACAATGGCTGAATTCCAATCTCAAATCAGATACTTTTCTGTAAGTATTTATCTTCAATAAAAATGAACTGTTGAGATAAATTTTAGTGAAATTAAATGCTGAAAGCTTGTATTTGTCTTAGCAATTAGAAATGCAAATCAGAGAACTGCCCAATCATTGTGCACTGCAATCAGTGGAAGTTGCAACAGAGTCATTGAAAATAGCTTTAATTCAGGAATGCCGCTCAAGACAAAGAACATTTGGATTATCTTTAAATAAAAAGTCTGCCACAGATGTGGGCAAAATTTATTCATTCATCCAAAATGTTAGCAAGAGGTTAAGCAGACCTATCCATAACCTTGGTGATGTACGGGAAGCAATGGAAGCACTGAAGGAGATTCGAGAGAATGAGATTAAAATTGACAGGACAGTTGGACATATAGAAGAATCTTATTCTGTGCTTCATAAATATAATCTGCTCTTTCAAGATGAAAATACAGAAAGAGGTGATGGATTGGCCTATGCCTGGAAGAACCTAAACACACAGGTATTGTAGTTGTATTATTTCTCAAATCATTATTATCAACCGTCTTAATGTTGAAATGATAGACCAAACCTCTTTTCCTAATTAATTTTTTTGTTTCCTGCATTCATTCTTTTGTGCCTGTTTTTTCCTCTTTGCCTATAGGCACAACAGGTTGAGGACTTGCTGCTGAAGGTACAGCCCGACATGAAAACAGATTTACTGAGAGGTATTCAAAAATTCCAGATTGATACTGCAGGATTTTATAAAGAATATGCTGAAAAGTAGGTGACCTGTGTTGCAATGCAATTATGCTTCATTAGTGATTGTTTGAAAATGGTGTATCTAAAGGGCTTCAGAAAATAAACACAGCACAGCATCACTGTATTTATTACATCTGAAAAAAGGCCTAATTTCAGATCAATATAAAATGAGCATACAGTCTTACTGTCAAAGATTCATTCCTGTAACTTCGGTGCTGGAGTCAGGGAAATTCCATAAGAGTTATTAATAAGTTGGGGAAAAAAAATAAACCAAATTCTCAATCCACATCAAAATGTAAAGTGCTTTTTTTGAGTCTTAACAAAGCACTTCAGGAGAGATTTAACAGTAAGTATTAAAGCAGTGTCTTGGGTGTAATTGGAGATTCCAGTTCTAGGTATTTCTAAATTCACTGAGTCTTACTCAACCTTACTTTTAAACTTGCTTTATCACTTTTGAAAATGTAAATTGTGAGGTATGTGTGGTTCGTTGGACACTCCTACTACAGTAGCAACATGGAAAGAAAGACAGGATTTGGCTCGCTGTGGTCTGTTACAGCTCTAGGACAATACCTAGCCTTTGAGGGCTTCCCTCTTGCTTTGGTGACAGAGGACTCCTAGGCAGCACTACTGAGAGGCCTCAGCAGGGCTGACACTCCGTCCTGTGGGATCTGCTTTTGATTTGAGGCTTCACTGCTTGGTCCCTGTCTGCAGCTCCAGCTCTGCCAGAGCTATGCCTGTGCCTGTCCATGGACCCTGCTGAGCTGAACGTGGATCCCAACGCACAGACTCACTCCTGAGGTTGACCTCAGAGCAGCCCGGTTCCCACTGGACTGTGTCTCATCCTGGTTACCTTCCCTAGACCTGCCCCTGACCCTGATTTACTGACTCACCTTCCATGCTTGACCTTGGTCCTGTGTAATTACTGTGTGGACTTGTCTAAAGACCTGGACTATCATTTGAACCTGATCACAACCCCGAGGGCCCTGCTTTTCCTGCTCAGGTTCTATGGGATCCTGCCTTGGCTGCCTTTGCTGACTGTGTTTCCACTTTCATCTCCTGGTCCCATTTTCCTTTCCAAGCAGCCAGCCTGCTCCACTTTCTGCCCATCTGCCTGAATTTCTTTCTAGAAATAACCATGGCACAACGGCAGATGACAGAGTTCTCATCCCAAAATATTATTATGTGGCCAAGAAGTGGTCTCAGGTGTGAGATCTGGGAATTGCAGCCTGTCCTACAGCTGATCTCTCATTAGGGAAAATGACATCTTTTTCTCATATTTTTCTGACTACTTAATTATGGTTCCAGTGCCAACTACACAGTTTTCACTCCTGATTTATATACCTGATATCTTTCCCTTTTAAAAATATAAATGAAAATAGTTATTAAAATGTATTTTATAGGAGAAACAGGAAATAACAAAGATAAAACATTTGTAGATCATTTTTAGCTGTTTGTAATGTTTATGGTAACAGAGATGAATTTTTTAATTAGAAAATAAATTGGGCTTTCTTTCAGCGACTATTGAATATGTGACCTTGGCACACTGATTATGTGCTGCATTTTCTCTTTTAGTGTCTTGTGAAAGTTTGTAGAAAGAATGCTTAAAACTATTAAATAGTGTTCAGTTAGTACGGTCTGGGTTCTGTTGTGCTTCTTTGTGAAACCTGTAGGGTTGATAATTTCACTGAATTTGTTTTGGTTTTAACAGGGGCCCCAGTGAGGAGAATATTCCTCCCCATGAAGCAAGTGACAGATTACAGATCTTTCAAGCCAAATTTAATGAACTATGGAGGAAGTATCTCTCTCTTTCTGGTGGGGAAGAATTATTTGGTCTTCCCATCACAGGTAGTTTCTCAGGGGATAAGGATACCTGTTTCTAGGCTATTAAATTTTTCTTGTGATTCCTGCTGAATGCATTCAGTGCTGGATTCATTGCAGAAAAATTCCTTGCAGTAAATTATTACTGTCTTTCCTATGAAAAGCAGCTGTGTGAAACTGGCTCTCAGTGTGCACATACATAAACATCAGGTGTAAAAATACTGCTCTGCACTGCTCTGTGTGTCTTGGGGTCCAGATGCTTAGTTCTCTTGCTTTTTCTCTTCAGAGCTAAGCACATCTCCTGCTAGTATTCTGCTCCGTACAAATTTGGGAAACTTGTTGCCAAAGTACTCAAATTGTCCCTGCTCCAGGTGCATAATGAATTCCCTTGGGCTGTGCAACTGATCTGTAATGTCCTTATGTCTCCTAGTCAGACACAGTTCCTTTGGAAGACTGTGGTGTGAACTAAAGTTACAGCAGGATGTATGATAAGCACTTTAATTTGTGCATACTAAATTGAGTATATTTTCCTGTCTGAGGACATATGCAGTAATCCAAATATATTTAACCAGGAATTCCAAAAGATATGAGAGAAAGTAAATAAAACATTTCCGTTAAGGATGCCCATTTTAAATACTTTTATTGTCTAATATATTCTGTATATCTCATTTGAAAGCACACCCCTTATCCCCAAACTCTGCCTCTTAAGTAAATAGTGTAAATTGACATAGGGGATATTTTAGTTCTTGTCTAAAATAGTGTTGTGTTCCTTTGCCATTTCATCCACTTTTTCAATATTGTTTCCCTCACTTATAAGATTACATCTACTGCTATAGAAGAATATTTATTTAAAAAAAATCAACAATCTACACAATTACTGTGCATCAAAATCTGATATTCTTACATAATTTAACTGGAAAAGTTTGTCTTGTTAGACACTATCTAGAAAACTGCAAGTCTGATTTCATCAATATATTAACATTATTAGAAGTGTGTTGATTCTTATGTTCATGAATACATTTGACATGAATACCTAATTAACAGGCACAAATTTCCAATTTTACCATTTGAAACAGAGTATCCTGAACTTCACAAAATTAAACGTGAACTTTCGTTGCTTCAGAAACTTTACAGTCTTTATAATACAGTTACTGCTAGTATCGATGGATACAATGAAATGCTTTGGAATGATTTAAATATTGAAAAAATTAACAGTGAACTTCTGGATTTTCAAAGCAAGTAAGTTGTTTTCTGTTGAAGTGCATGCAATTTTTATTTCTAGCTCTGTTTTTTAATTAGCTTGTGAAAATTGCTCAGAGTGGCCAAAGAATGTTGGTCCATCTCAAGCTCAGACTTACTCAAGTGTTGGGCACAGCTGCACTGTGGTGCAACATGCAGCTGGTTCATGAGTCACTTCAGGCTTGTTGAGGTATATTGACATGGTAGGCTGTAGCTTATTTAATAAATAAAGTGCACAAACCTGTGTCAAGGTGGTTGTAAGTATAAATAACTTTCATAGCTGATCTTATACAGTACCTTCTCCGTGATTTAGTTTACAGCTAATTAACTGTTAGTCTATGATATTAGGTGGGATTTTGAACCTACTGTTTACTTCTGCACATTTGTCTAAATTGTAATTGTTATTTCAAGAAGGGTAGCTAGCCACACTAAATTCTGAGGGGTTATTTATGAGGTTTGAGAGCAATAATGCTTTCCACAAAAAACTGACTGAACTTTTAGTCAATTATTTGAAAAAAACCCACCAAACAACCTCTTTAAAAATCAGAATAGTAAAAATTAATGTATGTGAAGTACATATATATATATATATATATAATATATACTTCTGCATTTGGAAAATTCAAGTCTTCATCTTGAATTTCAGGAGAATTTTGGAATCTGCATCATGATTTTTTTCTGTAGTTAATTATATTTTACAAGCTGTAGGACTTTTTATGCTTCCTTCTCCAGAACCCTGAAGGAAGCCATTGCACGGCAGTAGTTTTCATTTATGTGTTTCTCTTTGAACTTCATGTGTGACATTTTTGTTTTTCCTCTCAAGTGTCAAGCTATGTTTGGAGCAGGGTGACTACCAATAGGCAGTAAATGTTTTTTTTTTTTTGCAATAAATGTCTAACCCGGTACTATCCTTCTTTTGGCAGTCTGCTAGCATTATTGCATCGAGCAATGCTCTTTTAAGCCAGAGAAATTGAAACAATGTACAGAGGGTACTCACAGAAATAGCTGAGATGGTATGCTGTGTTATGAAAGAAGCAGGAATGCTGGAAGTGCAATTACTGCTTTAGACTAATTGTAAAGATCTGCATAGTTCTCTAATGTAATTTTGTTTTGCTACCCCTTGTAACAATAGTAATATAATAGAAAACGTCTAATCATGGAAAAAAAAAATTAAAAAAAAAATAACCGTAGGTAAAAATAAATCCAATTAGAAAGAGATAAGAAGGACAAATATTTAGAGAGCATTATAGAAGTTTATAATAACAGTTGGAGAGAAGTTTCCCTTTATATTTTACTGTAATACAGTGTAAAGAGAATGTCCAGTAAGTTTAGGACAGAAATGTAAACCTGATCAACGGAGTAGTTTTTTAACATAGTGTGCAGCTCATGGAATTTGCTTTTAGAAGATATTACTGAGACTAAGGCAAAAGAAAAAGTTATTAGAATAAAAAAAAATAGCCATTTTCATTACCAAGTTAAGAGATCCCATTTCTAATAGCCATCCCCAGAGAAGTTTATTAGAATTGTTCCTGCTGAGCCTCAGGATAGAAGTTGTCAGGAACTGCCCCTTAAAGCCTTCTTGATACAAGACAGAGTATAAATTTTCCATTCTGCAATGTTTTCCTCTGGCATATTTAATGCTATCTACTGTTGGATTCAAGATGAAGGGCTATAGCAGTTATTGTAGTGCCATGACAGTGTGCATATGTTCATCTGCCTCTTACTAGCAAGCAGTGAAGAATTTGCACATGTTCCAGCATTGTGTGACAGATCTGTCTGATTTTGAACTGTGAAAAACGGAGATTTTTTTGGAAGGAATTTGTCATTATGGGCAGGTTTTAAGCAGCTTTTAGTTTCTGGAATTGAGCTGTAAGAGAACTGCTGTCAGTCTTCGGTCCATAGCTTTGGCAGACAAAAATTGGCATGACTGGTTTAGAAGCAAGAGGAGCTGTGACAATTCACAATGCAAGAGGTTCTTTATTTTTAATTTCTTTTCATCTTAAATTGTGCATAAAGGAAAAAATTTTGCTTTGAATATCTTTCATACAAACCAGGTATGAATTAAGACTTCTTTGATTGAAGCAGAAGTGTTTTTCTCTTTGAAAGCAGACTAGTTTTAGTTTAGGATATACTTTATTTTGCTTGGAAAAGTTCTGTTTAATCCTTTTACCGCTTTTCAAAATCAGGTGCACTTCAAATTTTACTAAAACAATGACACTGCAGGAACTTAATTTCGGATATGGGTTTGTACATGAAATTAACTTCCTTTAATTCAAACTGAAATAGGATCCAAACCATTCTGGTGCAATTTGTGCTGTCTTTAGCAGTGTTTCATGCCTGCAGTCACAAATGACCCACCATACATAATATTGCCAGCTTGCAACTGGATTTTTATTTAGATTCTACTGGTCAACTCATTGAAAAATGGCAATATATTGTACTATTAAGTGGTGAATGGTGATTATTAAGAATAAAATATTTTTTCTTTCTTTTTGTGCTTTTTAAAGAATCCGAAAGTTGCCAAAAGCATTGAAGGAATGGCAAGCTTTTCAAGACCTAAAAAAAAAAATTGATGACTTCACTGAGACCTGTCCTTTGCTTGAAATGATGAAAAACAAAGTATGTTCAGCATAATAATTTGGAGATAAGAGTCTCTTGAGAAACTCTAGTGAAGGCCATGCTATATGACTATAAGATGCTTTCCATAATTCTTTTTTATAGATAAAAGCAGCTGTATTTTTAGCAAAAAATCTAGTTAGGCTTAGTTATAGAAAAATAAAAGACTTTGTAATGTGATTAGAAGAACTACTAATGCTTTCAATGGAACGAAAATCAAGACTCTCCTATTTGTTTAACAGATGCAGTGCGAAAGTATGTGATCATTCTAGTCCTAAAATTAATACAATGTTAAAAACCCCATCCCTATGGACTTTTCTAGGCAATGTTGCCAAGACACTGGGAAAGAATTGAACAAGTAACTGGGCATCACTTTGATGTTGACTCTGAAAATTTTGCTTTAAAAAACGTAGTGGATGCCCCTTTATTAAAACATAAAGAAGATATTGAGGTACATGTACTTTCCTGTTTTGTTTTGTTTGTTTGGGGTTTTTTTTGGTAATTATTAACTTGTGATCTGGGAGTCTGTGCTTTTGAAATCCTGTTTCTAGTCAGCTTTGTAGCATTAAAACAAAAATGTTTTAGTTGAAGAATTCCTTTGAAAAAGTGGGGTTTGGTATTGGCACTGATGGTTAGTTTATTTCCCTTTTATTTAGGAGAAGATTTAAATATGTACACAGTATTACACTAATCCTTCCACAGGAGGACTTCTGTTGGTTTAAGAGTAGTGTGATTCTGTCATGCTTCTTATTTAGGGTCTGCCTGCTTATATATTCTTTTCTTCCCTTTAAATTTGTAGCCAGAGAGAAGAAAATAGTTGATGTAAGATTGATCCTGTTAAATGCTAAAAATCCTTGGAACACAGTAGAAGTGGAGGATATGGGAATAAAGGAGAATGAGGTTGTTTTGTATTTCAAAAGTGACTCTTCACAAGAGCACAGATAGATGAGAAGGCATAGGGAGTGTGCACAAGCTACAAAGCTATTGTCTCCTCAGTTTTGGGGACAGTAGTTATCTAGCAAGTGCCTTAGCTTCATGCTTGTTACCTTTTACAAGAACAAAGCATAGCTAAAACTAAAGAAGTAAAACCCCAACAGTTTCTAACTTCAGTTCTGTGGTCACTTAGCTAAATCTGTATTCCTTCTATAGTAGTGACCTGTTTTGTCTTGTTCCACAAATGAGCATTTTTAAGGGAAAACCATGAAATCAAACCTCTGCTGTACCCAATTCCCAGAAAAGAATTTAAGCCTTGTGAACGGTTCATAGTTCGAGCCTTACACTCCAGAAAACACTTTAAACCTGTGATAGAATCCGATGTACTCCTGAACCGGAATTTGGGATCCAGTCTGAGTATTTGATCCTTTTCTCTCTGATGCAATAACCAGCTCTATGACAGTCCTGTCCTCACTGTCTTCAAGAAGTAGCAGACAGTTATGTTGTCTCTCTACATGCTGTTCTGGGAATATTTATTGGTTTTGATTGGTAATGTTTATTTTCTTTAAACCCCTCTGCCAGTTTATTTGATTTCAAATATTAATATGTACCGAGAGGAAAAATCTTCCTGCAGATTCACTGACTCAGTGAATTTCGTGTGTATAAGGTGCTAGTAGTAGTGAAGATGGAGTATAGCCCATAAAATGTACCTGTTACAAGTAGTACTAGAATATAATCTTGTTTGAAATATAGTAACTTTGAGGTGTTTTGATGTGTATTTTCATTAGCTTGAACTCACACTGAGATCTGGATCAATCCAATAAATTTTAATAGTCTTTATAAGTGTGCTTTATAATAGTCTTAGAGGAATGTAATTTACTATTTTAATTTTATGCAGGATATCTGCATCGGTGCTGTCAAAGAAAAGGATATTGAAGCAAAATTGCAGCATGTCATCAGTGAATGGAATGCTCATACTTTCAGTTTTGGCCAATTCAAAACTCGAGGAGAGCTTCTTCTGAAAGGATCAGATATATCAGAGAAAGTAGCTTTGGTGGAAGACAGCCTGATGATACTGGGGTCACTCATGATCAACCGGTACAAGATGACATAGTAAATGCATATATTGTGTAAATCTAATCACCCCCCAGAGAAAACAATTATCATCTTCAGTTCTTCCCTTTGATTCATGTTCATGCAGGTATAATGCACCATTTAAGCCCACTATACAACAATGGGTTCAGAAGCTGACCAATACTGCAGAGATAATTGAAAACTGGATTACTGTACAAAACCTCTGGATTTACCTTGAAGCTGTGTTTGTTGGTGGAGACATTGCAAAACAATTACCTCAGGTATATTGCTTTATAATAACAATATATTGTACCAGGAAATTAGCCACATCATGGGTGGTTTTTTTGCCTGCATAGTTTATTTGAGTGCATATAATTCATATAAGATTTGTGGGCTGTGCATAGGCAATTCAGAAGAAGCTTTGCCAAACTAGAATCTGTCTAGTTAAATTGCTTAGAACTTGGTGGAACCTACAGGAACACAACTGTTCGTAATTCAAGCTCAAATGTTCCTGCTTGCAATATTAGTGGGTTAGTACACTTAATGGCATGAAACTGATTTATCGCTTTTGCCGTATGTACAAATATCTCTTTCTTCCCGTGTGCACACGTTTATAGGCTGTAAGCTGTAATAATGGAATGACAGATTTTGTATATGAATTCTGTACTTGCTAGGACTCAGTTTAATGAAGTCCCACAGACAGATGCTGCCAGGCTTGGGAACTGTATGTGTGCTAATCTGTGTGAACCATTGCAACCTCTTCAAAAGGCAGTGATGACCTTTCAAGGCAGCAGCTGCACAAGAGTTAAGGAATGAACTGGAGAGAAATAGCAGAAAAAAATCATTCTTTTTGCTGTGTCTGCTAATGAGGGGTTTTCATGTAGTTCTAATACACCACAGTTCAGTTGCTCTGGATCAAATGGTAATTTAACAAAACAGCTATTAACGGGAAATTATTAGATATTAATTTATTTCAGGCCACATATTTTATAATTGAAGCCTTGCAATAACCCAAATTAAGATTAATTTTTGTAAGTTAAATAAAGCTTTCTTAATTGTTGTTTAGATAACAATTTTTTTTTTTTTTTAGTTCATGAGATATATTTATGTTGTTAATGTTTATTAGAGAGTTAATAAACAGCTTTTGCAGATTAAAAAAAGCTGCTAAAGCTACTTCTTCCAAGGATGACAGATACGTGAACCAATGTTCTGGAAAAAACAAATGTAGTGACTGTTTTTAAAGAAGGAGGAGAAGGAACAGCTTGGTGGAGGAGTAATGAGGAGTGGGGCTTAATTGCAATTTCTGGATAAATACTGCCACAAGTAACTGTTAGCATCTGGAAATTAGCAAGGAGATTAATAATGTTCATTCAACGTGAATTTGTTAGGAGCAAAACATGTTGAACAAATCTAATTTATTTTAGGGTGGGCAAGGGGCTTTGTGGATAGAGGAAAAACACTAATTGCCATACATTGTGGTAGGCTTTTGCCATTGTCTCTGATAGTACTACCAGAAAATGAATTTTAGCTTGCTGGTTTGTAAAATGCAGAAGAGTGGAATGCATAAGCATCAATAACTAATAACTAGAATATTGTACCTGGTTTTGGCCAAAGAAACACACAGACAAATTTGAGAGAGCACAGAAGAGGGTGGTAAGAATGAGGAACTATCCAGGAAGGATGAGGCACAATAAAAGATTCAACAAACTAGACTTGTTTGGCTTGAGGAAAAGGAAAAACTGAAGAGAAGATGTGATAAGCTTTTTTAAATATAAGGGTTGTTCTCAACAGGAAGAAAAACCCCATGTTCTCAGTGTCTGATTAAGTTTAGATATTAAAAGAGAGTCACCAGTGTCAAAGATTGCCTGGACAGGCTTCTAAATCTCCATCACTGAGCATCACTAAACACGAGACAGATAGATATTTTGGGTATGATCCTGCCTTGTGACAGACAAATTGCTTTGGATCTTCTTCTAGCTCTCAGGCGATTTATGATTTCATTAACATTTCATTTGTTTTAGGTGAAGAAAGAGTTTTTAATGTAAATATACCCAGTGTATAAAAATATTTTTCAGCTCCCAGTCTGAGATTTTTTCTCTGTTCACCTGCAACACTTGTAATGTACAAATGTAGCAGGTTCAGACTGTGTATACTGGTTTTGTTCCTCAAGTATTGCTGCTAACAGCTTACATGACTTTGTGTATTGCTGTTAGGAAGGCTATAATTTCTGAGGAAGCTGCTTTTTGAGTTTTCTCTTGTGTGTTGGAATCCTTTTATGTGGACAATTTTGGTGCCCAACATGAAGTAAAACATTTCCGGAGCTTTCCCATTGTACTCTTTCTCCTGCAATTTGAAATCTGGTCAATAATAAGCATGCCTATAAATATTCATATGTTAGTCCTGCAAAGAAGACATGAACAGCAAGGGCAATATTAAACTGCTACCTTGTCTGACAGAATTATTTAATTTTTAGAATATGAAAAACAAGAAGAAAAGCTAATGCATTTATCATGTATTTCAGGAAGCCAGAAGATTTCAGAACATTGATAAATCGTGGCAGAGAATTATGCAGAGAGCCCATGAAACATCAAACATTGTGCAGTGCTGTGTTGGAGATGAGACTTTGGCACAGCTGTTACCACATTTGCTGGAACAGTTGGAAATCTGTCAGAAATCACTGACTGGCTATTTGGAAAAAAAGCGGTTAATATTTCCAAGATTTTTTTTTGTATCTGACCCTGCTCTTCTGGAAATCCTTGGTCAAGCATCTGATTCTCACACTATTCAGGTACAAGTAATATAGCAACAGTGTTCTTATGGTTGATATTGCTAAGTGAGGACCATGGAGGATTTTGTTGTTTATTTGAGAGAATTTCTTTCACTTATGGAAAGATTTATGGACTATTCTAATACAGCATTTAAAGACCAAGTGGCAATGCCATATCAGATCAGTTTATGGAGGGTTTTTTTTCTGATTCTCTTGTAGGCACATTTATTAAGTTTGTTTGACAATGTTAACCGAGTGGGATTTCATGAAAAAAACTACGACCAGATTTTACTGTTTGAATCTCAAGAAGGAGAACAGGTCAATATTATTGAACCAGTTTTAGCTCAGGTAATGAAAGTATATATTGCAGTTTTTCATTACTTGATTTAAAGTAGATTTATGTTTTAGAGGCCAACAGTATTGCATCATGCTGTTATTTGACTAGCTGAATGAAAACCTCCCAATGTGAACAGCAAGAGCAAAAAGTAGAAAGGACAGGACATTTGTGTCAGTTTGTAACGATTGCTTTACCTGTTTTCTCAGCAGTAGTGCTGTGAAGTGCCAAATCCATCACATACCTCTAGAAGGGCAGTGGAGCAGAAAGAGGAAAGGAATCTTTTAAAAATCAGGGAATAACAAATATGGAAATGGGATTACGAATGATTGGGAAAAAAGTCACGTAGAACTCTTGCTCCTTGTGAATTATTTATAAACTAATTCTTTAAAAGTACTTTCTTGTTTATTTCAGGGCAGTGTGGAATTCTGGTTAGGTCAGCTGCTGAATGGGATTAGGAAAACAATCCACACCATCATTAGACAGGCATCAGTGGCCATTAATGATTCAGAATTTAAGATGTATGACTTTCAGGCAATGTTTCCTGCACAAATAGGACTTCTGGGAATTCAAATTATCTGGACCAGAGATGCAGAGAAAGCACTGAACAGTACCAAAACTGACAAAAAGGTAGTATTTAATGAATCTTTGGGGATTTATTAGAAGCATTGCTTGTAACAGTACATATTGTGAAAAGTTAAAAGTAACATGTAGGAAAAAGCACAAAGTACTAGTTAATTAACCAGAATTACAAATAAGCTAACGGGAAAACAGAATAATAAAAAATGTGTTAAGAAGTCACTCCTCCTCATTATCCCCCAGCATGTGCTTTAGAGTTGTTCCTAATCCTGTGATTTTCTCTGTTGTTTTGTTAGTGCAGTCATCTTGGGAAGGGACAGTTTCTTAATTTGGGAATATGGGAAATCTTATCCTGTTACTTTCACAAAATCAAATTTGGAAAGAAATAAGAACTCCTGAACTTTGGGGAAGTAACTGTGCTTTGTGGACATTGGTCTACTCTATCCAAATGTATTATATCCTTCAGCTGATGAGCTCTTTTTCTGGGGAAGGGGAAGAATAGAAACCATTTCAGGAGGTGTTGGTTTAATCTCAAACATGTGGAGAAGATGCCGTTAGCAACCAAGGTGTTATTAACTGTAACTGTGAATCTATGAAGGAGGAAGGGGAGGATGTGAACTAAAGGGTTGCAAACTACCATTTATCAGGAACATACAGTGAGATTGAACAAAGAACAAGTAACAACATCCTACCACAAAAGTAAATGGAGGGCAACTGTACCATGCTGTACTTCGATACTGCATGAAAGCAAGGGCTTAGACTATAGAGAGAACCATTTACTGCTACTTTTTCTGCAGTGTTCAAAATTTAAAAACGGCATAAACCTGCTTTTAGTCCACTCCAGCTCATAGAATAACTAGGTGCAAAGATTCTTTTGCATTAACAAGAAAACAACTTTTGTGGTTGTTTGGGCTGAACTGCATGTGTGTGTTTGGGGGGGCTGTGGAGGTTATTTAATTCTCTGTTAGTTTTAACAGAGTTTTTAGCATTTTTTTCCTCAGCAAACCATGTGAGTTGTAGACTCTGCATGTATTTACAGAAAGCTAGTGTGATTGTTCTTTCACACATTTGGAAAAGAAGTATAAATGAGCTGCTCTTTCTTAAATCTCAGTGTTTTTTGTTGTGTAGCAGGAGCATCACTGACAGAGGCTGATGCTGTTTACGTAAGTCAGTATTGTATTGTTGGTATTGTATTTTGTGGAACTTTGTAACAGATTTGGTACCACAAAATAAATTAGTATTTTAGCATCAGCATCTAAAATTATGCTACATTTTCTCCCTCCTCTGGTTAAAGGATGTCACAGATCTTCAGGTTCTTGTTCCCCCTAAAGAGTAGATACAGCTTGGGCTGATATATAATACCCAAAATCATTGACTGATGGCTCTGAATATATGCAGGGATGCAGTCAGCTGAAAATGTAATGTATAGTAGAAGGAGCAAGAGTCTTGGAATAAAATCTTACAGTGTGACCTGTTTATCTAGATATAACCTTATTGTACTCTGTCGGGTAAGAATGTGTGGATACAATATTGCTGTTAGCAAGGAATTTTCCTGCTTCTTTCTAAGCCGTGAGATACTTTTCTCTCTCACGAAGATATTTGCAGAAGTTCTGTAAGCAATGAACACCTGTGACCTTGTAGAGCTTTGTTTATGGTACAGTAGAAAAATATTTTGACAATGGATATTTAGGATTTTAGCCAATCACCCCAGGGGGGTGGCTGATCCTTTGTCCAATTAGACTATGAAGAAAAAAGTCTGTAAAAGAGTTTGTAAAATAATTAAGTAAATCAATCTTGCTGCACAATTCCTGCCTGCTGGATCTTCTCTCCTCCTCCCTACGGCTGCCGGACGCAGTAATATTTTACGGCATTAATAAGAATGCATGAATGGAAAGCAGCCTGCAAATCCAAGTTTAGGATTCCAAGCCTAATAAATACAAAGCAGAATATGGACATTATAAGCCTGGATGTTTTCAAAATTTTTTTGGTTTTTACTTTTTAATTCTAAATACTGGAAGAACAAATGATGTTTGTATTAATATGATCATTCTTGCTTGTGGAAAAGGTAATGCACACAACAAATCAGAAGTTCTTGGAACTTTTAAATGATTTGATTGACATGACAACACACAATCTGACAAGAATGGAGCGCACAAAATATGAAACTTTAATCACCATTCATGTGCACCAGAAGGATATCTTTGATGATTTGGTAAGTTTTGGAAAATCTTCAAGGGGCTTTCTGTATGTTAGGTCTCGCATATATAAAAAAATTATAAGCAGACCTTAGAATCTATTCTTTTTGAGTATCTCTGACATGACTGCTGTGATAGAGCATATCAAATTTATTCTGATTTAATATAGATGTCATGCAGTGAGAAGGGTGAATTATATAGGTGTGCTCATAGGTTTAGACTTCAGTTTTTAAAATGGTTGTTTATACTTATCATGTGTAAGCAAAAAAGTTTAGCTTTTAAAATTAACCTATCTTCTCAACTTGAAGATTTAATGCATTGATTGAAATGTAAATGTAGAAAATCTCCCTTTAGTATTCCCATCAATCTTGTGATTTCTAACCCAACCTATGTGTTGATGTAAGGTAATAATTATTCAAAGGTAAAAGCAGTGAGGCTTCAGTATTTGAAGAGGGTAGCAACAATAAATATGACAGATATTTTAATTTTTTTTATAACTGAGTTGCCTCAGGCTTCCTTTAGATAAGTATGTTGAATAAATGAAAGCATAATTATAAAAATGGAAGTAAAATAACTTCCAAAGGGCTTGAATGATGCAATTCATTCAATAATTCAATAATGCAATACTGCATTGCTTAATTTATGCATATATGTTAGGAAGATAAAAATCCAGTTCATGTGTAAAGAAAAATAGAAAATAATAAGGAAAAGTACTGAACTCTAGAAAGAAAACTACTGGCTTCTAAGATAAGTGTGGGGTTTTATCCTCTGCCTGTAATTTTTAATTTATCTTCATAACTATTTCCTTAATTAATTTAATGTCACATTGTAATAAAATTATGTAAAATTGGTTAAATTTAAAGGTCCTGTATATGAAATAAAAAGTCAGGAGCAAGTCCAAAACTGGGGAGAGGGTTCTTAAGTGGTATATGTAATAATATCCTTCTCTCTTAAAACATTCTATTCTCTGCTGAACACATCCTTTTGTGATTGAGATAAAGGAGAGGGAAGTGGCTGAGGTTCCAGAACCTCCTCTTCACCTTACACCATGTTTTCAAGGCCAATAACCAGGGCAACGTGGTTATTGTAAGAGGCCAGTGATTTTGAGATCCAGCGCCAATAATAATGAAACAAGATCTATTAATTACCACAAGTCTAAATATGTGCCTGGCAAGTTCATACTGAGAAACACAACCCAAATAAACAAGCACATAGATGTCTATACAATGTGTTCAAGTATTGTCCACAATTTGGTATTTCTGTGAGTAATGGTGCAGATGCCATGCAGGACAGACAGTATTGTTAATTTTTTATGTTTTCCATGACTTTTTCAATATCTCTGTAAGACAAAATTCATAATCTCTGTGCAAAATTCAGAGGAAAATCAAAGTGGACAGAAGTTTCAGAGCATGTCATAGAGACAGGTTTGAAAAGATAATTCTGGATATCTTGACTCCTGACAGATTCTGTGCTCATTCTTCAAGGTAATGAATTTATATGAAGTAGGCCTTTTTTTCCTGTACTGATTCATTTCTGCGTTAATGATCTTTCTTTTCCATGATAGGTCCGCATGAACATTAAATCTCCGTCTGATTTTGAATGGCAAAAACAGTCTCGATTTTATTTTCTGGAAGACTTGGATAAATGCATTATCAAAATCACTGATGTAGAGTTCACCTACTGCAATGAATACTTAGGGTGTACAGACAGGCTTGTTATAACTCCCTTAACTGACAGGTATTTATAAAAGAAATGAAGTGAATAGTATTGGAGCTAAGATTTGATTCCTTTGACTTAATTCTTTTAACTTTCACGAGCCAGAATTACTTAGGTTGCACTATAGTGCTGCAATATCGCTGGTGAACAGCAGAGGCCAGTGCTTATATATTCAGCTATTGAAAGCAGGTTGAATTTGAGTGTTTGCTTGAGCGTTGTGATTGGCGTTGAAAAACTTACTTGTTCTCAAGATAAATGCACCTGAACACCATACACTTCACCAGCCTAAACAGAGTCAATCTAAGCACCAATATATTGCTGCCTTCAATAAGCAAGTAGTTGCATGAGAATTTGGTATTACAGCAAGTGATTAATTTGAAGTCACCCTGTAGGAAAAAGCAGTAACACAGGACATACCATTGGATAACTAGCACAAGTATGGTTTTAAGCAAGGCCTATGGGGAACTGCAGGACTATAAACATAGAAAAACTCTGAGGGCAAACATAAGGAGAACTTTTTATTGCTGGAATGTTAGTTACACAGCACAATACCATTAGATGCCAATTTTCCTGAAGTACTTGGTTAGTCCAGGCAAGAGACAGATGTATTTGCTATGCCAGAGCTTGTTCTTTTATATGTGGATATGAATGTCAAAATACTTTGCATGGTCGATCATTTATAGGATCATAGCATTATAGGGTGTTTTAGATTGGGTGGTTTGGAGGGCTTCAAAGATCATCTGGTTCCAACCCTCTTAGGCTGGGACATTTCCCAGTAGACCAGTTTGCTAAAAACCCCATCTAGAGTTAATTTTGGAATTTTCTTTGCATTGTCTGTGCTACTAGCTTTTATTTACTAATGAAAATTCAGATTTTTTCCTGAAAAAAAATTACTCCCTGTGAGCTATTTAAGAAAGCCAGACCCCTGCGTGTGGATACCTGGCTTTTAATAAATAACACACATCTCCCAAATTCTATGTTATGCACTACTGTTCCTATGTTAGACAGAGGTTTGTTTGCAGCAGTACACATGCACTTGATAAGTGGCTATGGTTGCACTACCACACTGACAATATTTTTGCCCACCAGGAGAGCCAATATCAAGAAAATGTTGTCGTTCAAAATTTATTCACAGAATTGAAAATCCAACATGGTCATGGCACCAAACCTGCCAGTGTTCAAAAGGTGTTTGGACAATGCTTTCAGGCATGTGGTGTGGTTTGTCCTGTGCAGAGGCAGGAATTGGACTAGAACTGGACATTGGATATATTATGATTCTACAACGTGCTGTGTCACACGAGATTGAAAATTAGCACAGGGTGACATGGTTGAAGAAAGCAAGCCTTTTAAATGAGTTTAAACTATAATAATAATAATAATAATAACCACAATGACGGAGAGAACAGGGATATCTCTCTTTGGACAACCCTGGAAGAGCCTAACGAAGCTGCAGGGATTGGAGGCTGTCCACTATCATGTTGAAAGGGTATTTGAAGAAGACATGTTTCCTAGTGTTAGCATGGGAAACTTATGTACCTAAGCAATGTTGCACAACAACAGGTTTTATTCCCTTTGTGGGCTTTTTCCATTTTAATATTTGTAATACTGCTATGTGGAGTTGTCTGAGCTTCTGAAAATTTTCAGGTAATGGTGTCTTTGTTCTGTTAATCAGTTTGGAGTCAAATGCTGTTTAGCTAATGATTTCACGTTCAGAGAGATTCCCTAAGCACATTATGAATACACACAGTTGGTAGTACATTGCATGATGATAATGGCACTGAAACTGAATGCTCCTACACTTCATATCAGACACAGTCCATGTCATGGCATACACCAAAAATGAAATGGAAGGTCTATATAAAACTTGTGCTGTGTATTCAGTTTGTCCTTACCTCATTTTCAGTAGCAACATCGTTAGGGAGTGCTATTTTTTATGTGTTAAATGACTGCCTGTTAACTGATCACTGAGTAATAAGATGATAAAGCATTCTTACTGCTATATTAGAAGGAGTATTCTGTTGTTTCATAAGAAGTCATATTAGGTGCTATCATTTGGGTTTTTTTCCAGTGCCCATTTTATCTCCCTGCATATATAATAAAGCTATTGAGTTTCACAGTGCTGAAATGTGTTTGCTGTGATTTTTGACCATTGGAGACTAGAGCAACAGGCTTTCTACACCCTTCAGTAACCTCCAGACCATTAGGGGAGGCTGAGACTTAAACCTGAGGATCTCAACCCAGGATGGAGACTGAAGCAGAAGATGATCATAGGACTCATGGATTCCTTCTCTTTCTCCATTGCCCATTGCAATATTCCCTCTCATCCATTACCCTCCTGGAACTCAAAGACCTCATGTGACTGGCAGCAATGCTATGGTTTGGCTGCTACAGAAATGTCAAGAACAGGAGGTGCTTTCATGCTCTGTGCCTTCCTACTGCCAGATCAGAGAGCCCATCTTGAATGCTCTGAGGAGAGAGTAGGAGGGAGGGGGAAAAGGCAGAAATCCAGTGGCTCTGGGTGCTGCAGAATGAGGTTAAGTCACGGAGGAAGGGTGTATAGTAGTCTGAAAAAATCACAATACTATAGTATTTTGGTATTCAGCATTTAGAATTAGCCTGTGGATTTCCTGGGCTGTTGCAGTCATGGCTGTGCTGGATGAATGCTTTTCTGCAGGTCAAGCAAAGTTGGTCCTGGTAACTCAGCTGCACAGTGTGCAAAGAGGGTGACTGAGGACTCACTGTATGGAAGTACAACCACTTCTGCCCCCTTCCCCAGCTCTGGATAATATAACTGTTGTGGTTGCATTGATGGACCTCAAGTAATTAATGGAAGGAAAAGATTCACAGATCTGTTTGTTCTGTCTTTAGGTGTTACATCACTCTGGCACAGGCCCTGGGCCTGAGTATGGGTGGTGCACCAGCAGGACCTGCCGGGACAGGGAAGACAGAGACAACTAAAGACATGGGCAAATGCCTGGGAAAGTATGTTGTTGTTTTCAATTGTTCAGACCAAATGGACTACAGAGGACTTGGTCGTATTTATAAAGGTAAGAAAGTATCTCCTTTGTTCATTTTAGAGTCATAAACTTTTGTCCCTTCAGTAGTGAGTTAGCAATGATTTGGAGGGCATTTTCATTCCGTTTCCTCTTCTTTCCAGGCACTCATCAACTTTACCTGATATTTGATTTTATTTGATTTTTCCCCTTTTTTTCCTGCATGCTTTCCAGTATTTTTTTCTGTTCAAATATTATTGGATGGTGTTTCCTATCTATGTCTACTTTTCCTTTTCCCTTTTAATCCTACTGGTTTTTTAATGCCTCTATCCCACCCATCTCATGTGGAGAGGATTTATATTTATTATTTGCCAGATTTGTGTTGAACAAGACAATCAAATGTGAAGCTTAATGATATCGTGCAAGGCAGGGAAATATGCAAAATGTTGCAGTGTCTCATTTCAAACCCTGGGACTCTCTTGAGACCAGGAAAATGAGACAGTGGTCAAATTCTGATAACTCTTCATGATAAACAAAGCTTTGAATTTAGTTTTGCAAAAAGTGATTAGTGATCCCAAATGTGTAGGCTCCATTATAATGGTCTGTTTTCTTGTGTATAGCTGCATTTATATATGGACTGACAGACCACAGAATGCCACCATTTTCTGTGAGTGGTGGGCTTTTAACTCTAACATAAGGTATCATAAACAAAATTTTCACAGTTGTAATAAGGCTAAAATATAATCTGGGGGTAATATTTAGTTTTAATTAAGAAGCCAACAAAGCTGGCCACGATTTTTTAAACAGAGGAACATTTCTGAGCTAGAGACTGAACCACCTATGCATGTGAATACCTTCAGTTAAGGTCACAAGTTTCTCAAAGCACCTCTTATAACCCCCACAGCTTTCAGCCAACTTTTGATTGCACATCTTGTATCATGTGTGCAGACCTTTAGTGTCAGAGGTTTATTTTGCTCACTGTTATTGGACAGAAGAGGCCTGGGATGTCTGAATATGCTCATAGTGCCAATATACTGGGTCTCTGCTGTACCTGCAGCCATCAGTCTGTAGGGGAGATGTTAGCCTTGTTTCTCCTTGCAGTGGGTTTGTTTTTGATCTCACCAAGCTCTTGTCTTCTTCTGCTCTACTCCTTCTGTGAAAATGTTTGTATCTCTTTATGTTCACTTCTTTGTATTAAACTGTTTGTGACTTGTGTCAGTTCAGACACCTAGTTTTGTATCCTTGCTTTTTTTTCTGTCTTCTTATCCTGAGCACTTTGGTAACTTATCCTTTCCCATTTCAGATTGAGGCAATAGTGGTAATTGCAGCTTGTCGTTGATTTCTTTTATTAAAACTGGACACAATTTCTGTGTCTAAGAGCACAAGTTGAATTTTAGGGCTCAGCTTTCTTTTTCTGTTGTTTTTCTATAAGCTGACCATTTTCCATGTAATATTGTCATCATATGCTGCAGAAGAAAAGTAGTACTGTGTAGTGTGTCCTTCTTCTCTGGCTGCCTCATTTAATGGCATGCTGGTGTTCAATATGAGCTAGAAAAGATGTTTATAGAACTCATCTAATTGCTGCTCAAGCAACCATGATGCCTGTGACTGCTTATCTCAGTAAATTTGCAAGTGGGATTGTAGCTTGCCTCTCAGAGAATTTGCCTGAGAATTAGGTAATAGATCCAACTAAATAGAGCCTGAATAGGGTGGGTTTTTGCAGCATTCATCAGGCTGTTGTGTGTCTGGGTGTAAAATTATATAAGACATTATTGCTTTAATTTGTGAAGGGACATATGAAGTCAGTTGTTTTGGACTTAGTGTCACTACTTGGAAGGACCTGGCTTGCAATCACCTTTTTTATGTCTTTAAAATATCTGCTATTTCTTGAAGAGTGGATATACTGAAATTAGGGAAGGAAATGAGCTCCTTTTGATTTAATATAAACAGCAAAGTGAGTTCAGATGAAGATTCTTTACTGCATATGAGGTCTTTAATGGAAAAAAGGGATAGTTCTTCTCAGCCGTAGAAGCACTTTCATGCAGACTGATAAGAAAGTTCTCATGAAACACACTACATATTTCAGTGCACACAATGTGAAATTTTTCAGACTTCCACGTCTGTGATAGGTTTGGTGCTCCATCACCAGTGTTTCCAAACCCAAACTTTTCACTTTATGTGGTGGTGTGGGTCAAGTCATCAGACATTAGCAGGTTTAGCAGTGAGGAGAAAAGAGGCAGGGAGAGGTGGTGTTGGCCTGCCTGCAGGCATGTTTCCAGACTTCTTCTGTAAAGACAAGAAGTTGGATCTTCAGAAAAAAAGAAATAGAAAAATATAACTAATACAGCATATATGGTATACTATAAAATTATGATTTGAAGTTCTGGTTGGGTCAGAGTTGAGGTTCGGTCTTCCTGTTTCCCTGTTCCTATCTCTTTTGTTTTTCTGTGTTATTCAAGAAATTCATAAGCAGATGATCTAATTGATATGTTCAAGGCCTGGACTTTCATCTTTGATAGTTTTGTTTCTCAAATTTGTAC
Organism: Corvus moneduloides; assembly: GCF_009650955.1. Taxonomy (NCBI): domain Eukaryota; kingdom Metazoa; phylum Chordata; class Aves; order Passeriformes; family Corvidae; genus Corvus; species Corvus moneduloides. The sequence continues at coordinate 100,364,522 of NC_045476.1, read as the reverse complement.
CAAAATGTTGGTTGAGATACAACTTGTCACCTCAACTGGACCAGAGCCAACCTGAGAAAGTACCAGGGATGCAAGAGGGAAGATGAATTTTCAAGTTTTCTATATCAAATTCAGGTTTGTAATTGCCCATGAATAGCAAACCAGGGATACTTCATCACTGTTCCTGAGAAGTGTTGGTGGATACCCTTTAAAAAACATTTTGTCTGTGGTTGCCAGTAGATGGGTATAAAAGTTGTGTTTGCTTTGGTTCTGTTTCCTATAGTTACAGTCAAACAATTCCAGTCTTACCTGAAGTAACTTTTTGTGATTTGGTATTTAATGCAATATTTAATGTAAGATTTTATATTTATCTTAATTCAGAAGGTGAATACACAAGTCTGGCACTCTATAAATTATTTCAGAACCAATGATTAGTTTTTAGTTTGCTGCTTCTGGGTTGCACTTTGGCTAGACAGAGCTTTGTTTCAGTGACATTTCCATTGAATTATGTCACTATGGTGCTACTCCTGTGTAAAATCTGGGGGGGGAAAAAAGAAAAATACACAGATATGCATTTTATAGTCTGAGGGGCTAATAGCTATTCTGTGAGATTCTTACATCATGTGAGAACCAGGTTTGGAGGATATCTGTACTGATTGGGGCCGGGTTGTTGCCACAGTTTTTAGATATAATTAAAGATCTCTTTAATCCTGTCCTTTATTTTCTGCTTTTACTCCATTTCTGTGTTTGATAACCATAATATATTCAGCATGGGAGCAGAATTTAATTCACAATATGACAAAATTACATTGTCTCTTGTTTTGCAGCAGAGAGTTTGCTTGCTGTGCCTTTGCTTGTGTGTATGTTTTTAGCATACGTGTGGTTTTTTTCCTTTTTCTTTTTCTTTTTAAGCACCACTAGAATTAAATAATTTAGCAAGAACTGAATTTATTCAAAGCTGTGGGATATTGGCTTTCCTGAGAATGAGGTTTCCTAATTGCATGCAGCAGGTGGCATTACAGAACAAGTGAATTTTTTTTCCTTTCCCAAAGAAAAATTATTTGGTCAGAACTGAATCTCACCATTCTATAGAGAAATTAATTTCAAAACCCTTTAAGATACAGACAGTAAGTGTAAGAGACAATATTATATGGAACTAAGTTCTTAGATAAAGAATATCCAGCTTTAGAGCTTTTCCTTGTTGTATCCTGAAGAGTAGATACTAATGTTAAATAAACAAAGCAGAAACCCCACTTTTTTGGGTTTCTTTTTAGAATGGATCCTAGGAGTCATGTAACACATGTAGGAAAAGGGGACAAATGCATTTGAAAAATCTCCACAATAATTTTTTTATAGGGAGCAGCAAGAATGGGGCAGCTCCATGAGGGAAGACAAGCCAGGAGCCCAGGGTGACCAGGACAGAGGCAAGGGCAGGGACTTCTCTCACCAGGGCACAGTCCCACAGTGCCTAGGAAGGGCAGGTTGTTGACAGCTTGTTCCCATCAGCAGTCCAGTGACCATTAGACAATGTGAAAGGACCAGCTGGATACAGGGTCCATCTAGGAAGTTCAGTCAGAAACAGCAGGAGACAGGACTGGAGGTAAAACTGTGGAGTTGTGGGCTCCTCCAGGAAGTTCATTCAGCAATTCAGGATAACAGGAGATGGGACTGTGCCCAGCCCTGCACACAATACAGTTTGGACCTGCCTGAGCTACAATGGAACTCCTGGACTGGAGGACAGAGTGTATGTAGAAGCCTCAGGGAGGGCTGTTGAGGGCATCCAGGGCCCAGATATTCCTCACAAAAGGAGGGGAACATCAGTTAAAGGACTTGCTGCCACACCAGTGAAGTCAAGGAACATTCTTAATTTGTGTTCAAAGACAGTAGGATTGAGTATTTAATGTTTTAAATTTGGTAACTGTCTATAGAATTACTTTAATCTTTGTATCATTATGGCATTGTGGTTTTGTATATATTCCACTTGCTTTTAATTTTTAAAATTAAGTCCATGTAACTTTTCATTCTCTCCAAGTTATTTTCCTTTGGAGTGTCTTTTTTCCCTACAATATGACAGAAATTAATTAGAAGCAGTTTAGGGAAGGATTAAATATGGAATTGAGATAAGTTCACGGGAGATCTGCAGTATTGCCCAGACTGAATCAAGTCTTAAGAAACCAATTTTGGTTGTACTACCACTGATTTTTATCTGGTTTGACTCCTCTAGTTTTGTTTTTCCAAAATTACATGGGTAAAAAAGACCAATTGATGCAACATTATTAGAAGAATTGGTTAATGGGCATGAAAAATGCATAAAAAGTGAATGTCAGAAAAGAAACATAAAAGCAGCCTTAATGGCATTTGGAGTAAGATGAGAGTTTCTAGAGGAACATCTTAAAGGGCAAGAGAAGATCAGACAAGGAAAAGTATAGGGAAGGGAAGTAGCAGATTATGAGAACAGGCTGAGAAAAAGCAAGAGAAGGAAAAAAATTGAAAGCGAAAGGAAGACAAAGTGAAAAAATACATCTTCATAGTATTAGTATTGATTTTTTAATACTTTCTCTTGGACTATCTAAAGTTCTTAAGGAATTAACATAAACCACCCATAGATTTATTTTACCAGTGCTATAGACATTGCCATATAAAGTATGGGGATTCAGGGGAGCTTTGGGCATGGTTATTTAGCACTGCAAACACACAAATGCCTTTTCTTGGACATGTGCTTTATTTATGCATTTAGCACTGCCTTCAAACTGCTTAAGCCAAGCTGAGCTGCACCAGTCCAGTGGAGTGAATTAAACACTTCTGAACATTTGTAGGTACGGACCCAGGCAATAGGAAATAGGAGTCCAGTGTGGTCTTTGGGAAGGGAGAGAGGGCATCCATGAAGCTCCCGCATAGACTTACTAGCCTTTGTCTCTTGTGAAATGGGTGTGGAACAGCAGGGGGTTACATAGCTTTCCCAGTACTGCTCTGGAATGCTGCCACTGTGGACCCTCCTATTTCAATCCTGTTAGCATGACACAGGAGTACTTGACTCTCCCAAAAGCCATTAATTTCATGATGTTTGTGGGTACTACTGTCTGTCTAAAACTCCATGGCCTGTTCCAAATAACAATTCTAAGTGTGACATCAGATTCTTTCCTCGCTCTTGAACGGTAGGATGTTAATCTCCAGTAATTTTTTGCCTATGAAATAATTGTTATAAAATGCTACAATGCTTCTGTCAGAAATGTAGTGGTCTCTGTTTGGTTTTGTGCTTTTCATTTAGGTAGGTGTTTCTCAAGCTCATCTTTGACAACTTCACCCCCTGCATAGATGAGTTTCCATGCTATATGCACATTTATGCTATTATATGGTACTGTATACAGTATTATTGAACACTTTCTCCCTAATGGTTGCTATAGAAGTCTAGGATTCTTTGTGAAGAAGTTTATGTATCTTTCATTCAAGGGGTGATACTTTTTCTGCGTGTCATTAACGCACAGCCCACTTTATTTTCAGTTTTTACTTTCCTTTTTACTCCGTGTTCATGTTTGTTCTTCTCATGTTACACTAAGTTGCATAGACCATACTCTATTTTGTATATAAATTACTCTTGTTTGATCTGATATTTTAACAGAATATTTCCCTTTTTGCTTTTCTTAGGTTTAGCTCAGTCAGGTGCATGGGGTTGCTTTGATGAATTTAACCGCATTGAACTTCCAGTTTTATCAGTGGCTGCTCAGCAGATACATATTGTACTTCAGTGTAAGAAAAAAAAGAAACCTCAGTTCACTTTCACTGATGGTGACGTCGTTGACATGGACAGAGAATTTGGTATATTTCTGACTATGGTATGTCTGTAAATACATGTAAATTGCATCATTGTGAAAAATCTTTCCTGTTTCATTTCCTGTTGAAATTTTCCTGTTGAAATATTGGAACTGTCTGTTAGAAAATAGTTAATGAAACTTGAACAATAATTTGGTAAAATCATTATGATATTATTTTCTCTTGTTCATATTTTTTAACTGGCTCTTAGGACTTGAGGTATGGATTTACCATTAACTACATATTTTAAGGACTTTTTTAGTTAATATTTGGCAGATTGAGATTAAGTTTAACCCCCTTATATTTTTAGTCAAAGTCTATCAAAATAAACCAGAAGTAATTGACCACTGCAAGGACTACTGTAGTTGGTCTGGTCAGTATTTTACCACCTGTGAAATACTTTTGACCACAGTCCTAGAAGACAGCATGAAGGAAACCACCTTCACTCTGGTTCACTGGCCTCCTGAAGATTTTTCCTTGGTGTCTGTGGACTGCTTCTAGCAGTGCAGGAGGCAAACCAAGCTGGAAAGTGTAAGAATACCTTAAAAGCATCTTTGTATCTCTCCCTCCTTAGCTACCTATATACCCTTAACTCAAAATGGAAACCTTTGTTTTAGGGTGTCCTACCTTTGAAAAAGTGTTAATGTTATCACTGTAATTTGAGAAAGAGGGCAAATAAGTGCCATAAAAAGGCCAGGGGGAAGACAGTTTGGAAAGAGCTGAAAGAGATTAAGAAGTTACCGCTGCACAGCTAGTTGTCACAACTGAGTCATGCAGTACTCATATGAATGACTTAGACATCTTCAGTGAAAGGTCAGATCCATTACTTTAAATTATACTCAGTAATGGCTTGCACTGCTTGACTGACTTTGCACTGAAATGGTTGGGAATGCTCACAGGGGACAGTAACCTCCTGCACTGGAACGCTGTCAAGATTCTGAGGAAGTAACCATCTAAAAGAGCTCCAGCAAGATCTGTAAGTGGCTGTCAGTCCATATCTGTGGGTCTTGGACATCTCCAAACAATATGTGATACCCCATAGTTCATGAACTGCAGTATTGAGGCAACTGTGTACTGATGGGTAATTGTGACATGTTCAAGTTATCCTTTGTAATATCGCATGTGCTCATCATTTGGCATGTGTTTGCCAAATGATAATCAGGAAAGATAAAACTTTCTATTGTGCCATTATTATATATTGTTTGGGTTTATAAATTGCATTTTCAGAACCCCGGCTATGCGGGACGACAGGAACTTCCTGAAAATCTGAAGATTCTGTTTCGCACGGTTGCCATGATGGTGCCTGACCGTAGCATTATTATGCGAGTCAAGCTGGCAAGTGCTGGTTTCCGAGACAACCAAGTCCTTAGTCAAAAATTCTATACACTCTACAAACTCTGTGAAGAGCAGTTATCTAAACAGGTAAAATAAATATTTGTCCAACTATAAGCTGTCACTAGATGGATATGGAGATAATATACTTTCATAGAATATGTAATTATTTTCACACTCATGAGCCTATACATTTTTAGGGTTTTCAGTTTCAAGTTCCAGAAACAGAATCTGAAATGATCATGTTGTTTTTACTTTTCACAGTAAATTGAGTAATATAGGGAGTTTGATTTGCAATTTGTAGACAGAGTGCAGTTACCGGAGGAGTTATGAGGAATGGTGTATATTGCTGTGCTGAACTTGCAGAGGACACATTTTTCAATGTCTTCACTTATGAAGGCCAGATCTATTTCAGAGGCAGTGTAAGAATTGTAACTAACTACAGAGTGCCTACAAGGCTCTGTTTTGCTGAGTGGTCCTAGAAACAGAAAACTGCTATTCCCTTTAGGATAGGGTATTTAAGTGGAAACAAAAGTGGTTCTTGCCTTTTGAATGCCCTGTACTGGCTGTCCACTAGAGGGTCTCAATGAGAAATTGTTGGAACAGTGGATAAATTGTAGCTCAAATGCCTGCTTGGGTTGAATAGTGATGAACCTGGGCTAACTGACGATAGTCTCTATTAAATAATTTCAGTTCTATACCATATATATATTAGTGCCTGGCGTTTGTAAGATGAAGTTTTCTTATTGCCTCGGTTTGTGTGGTCATTTTTTGTCCAGGAGATGTTTCTTTCCTTTAGTGTGAAAAAGGCATGTAAGCAGGCATCAGGAATTTGACCTTCTACCTCTGCAAAAGTGCTTTGCTTGTTTTGTGTTGTCACAGATTCTGGAACTGGTTCACCCTTGGACAATGTACTTAAAAATTTAATGCACACACCCAAACAAAACCTAACTGTGTACAAAACTTATTTTAACTATCTTAAGGGTGTACAATGTTTTATGCACAATGATTACTGCATCTACACAATGAGTGCAGAATTTCTCTCTGTAGTTTGGTCATTTCTTCAGCAGATATTGCCCTGCAGCCTCTGAGATAGCAAGATTCTCCATTTATCATGTTAATCAACATACTGAGCATATAAGCAAGCCTTATCAGTTGGCCTAGGGAATCATAGGAACTGCCCAGAGGACTCTGTGAAACTGCCTGAAATTCCCACCCAGAAAACTCCTGTGCCAATTAGTCAAATGCTTTGTTGTCAAGGCAGGTAGCTCAATCACCTTGTCTCAGATCAGTCCTTTGCCTCATATATGCTGATGCTAGCAAGGAAGTTCCTTCATATTTATGAAAATTAATGACCAAGTGCTCTGGGTGTGCACATGGGCACAGCCCTTACACACTCAGCTACATCACAATTTTATATCTGCATCTTACGCTTATATCTTTCTTATAACTTAAATTCCGTAGTTCTTTCTATGTAAGGCATGATGTCAGTGGGGAATAGTCTTCCATGAGTATTTATAATATTTCTTCAGAACCACCTAACATTTCTACAGTATTCATCAGAGAAGCCTGCTATGGTGATCTTTCTTCTAACCATTTATATCATGTATCATATAATGGATCACTATACTCGGTATCATGAACTAGGAAGCACAGCTTTCTGCAAGCCCATGGTAGTATGCTAGTTTGTCCTGCCTGTGCCTGTGAGCAGCCCTTTGGACAGTCCTGCTCTTGTATAAATCCATTATATACTGTTATAAAATCAGAGAAAAACTGACGGGTTCTATACATCTTCTCAAAGTGACATCAGCTAGAGAGGCTCAGCACCTTGTCTAGATGAGCTTTGACTATCTCCAAGGATAAACGCTGCACAGCCTCTTTGGTCAAGCTGTTGAAGTGTCTGACCACCTTGTCTAGTCACTATTTGGTCTGTGAGGATGTTATTGGAGACAGTGTTGAAATCTCCTGGAATGGCTCTGCCAGGCTGTGTTGCCCTTCTAGCAGATATTGGGGTGTGTCAAGCTCCTGCTGAGGATCAGGGCTTGCAAAGATGAGGCTAATTCCAGTTGTTGAAAGAAAGATTCATCAGCTTCTTCCTTATCAGGATGTTTGCAGCAGACATCTGCCACAATGTTGTTGAGCCCTCTAATTCTAACACAAATTCTCTCAGCTGGGCTCATTAGCCGTCCTAAGGGAAAGCATTCCTACTCTTTGACTTTTAGGGGCAATTCCCTATCCCTCCATCCTGGCTTGTCCTTCCTAAAGAAGCTGTATCCATCCATTGTGCCTATCCCCCCACATTTCCTAGTTTGACTGTAACCCTGTAAAGCTGTACCTGCACACAGAGCTGTAATATTTCCCTGTTTTGTTGTCATGCTGCATGCCTTAGCAAACAGGCACTTCAAATTAGCAGCTGCTTCTGCTTCTGCCACAATGCTGTTCTCTTCACCCTTCCTTATCTGCACACATACACTCGAGAAGGGTCACTTTCCACACTGTTCCACAATTCTTGACCTCTCTCTTGTCCACCACAGACTGGATCTTCTGCTTCTCTGTTGGGTCCACCACTTCCTCACTTGAATGTGTGTTGTTATTGTAGTAGTAATGAAATAATTTGAAACACTTGCTAAAGTTCCTTGTGAAGTTTGTTGTAGGTTGGGGAATACACCCAGTGTAATATGTAATTATATAGAGAGAGATCTAATGAGTTAATCAGATTAGATACAGGAGTCTCATGAACTGAACATATTTCTAAGAGTACTGTGGGACATAAATTGCTTCTGTGTAGCCAGAAAACAAAAATTATAAAGTACAGACAGTCTTCGAGGCATATTTGATTAGACATTAGGAAGAAATTCTTGACTGTAATGGTAGTGAGACACTGGAACAGGTTGCTCGGTGAGGTTCTGGACTCCCCATCTCTGGAAATGTTCAAGGCCAGGCTGGATGGGGCTCTAAGTAACCTAGTCTAATGGAACATTTCCCTGCCCATGGCAGGGGGTTGGAACTAGATGATCTTTAAGGTCACTTCTAACTCAAACCATTCTGTGACTCTATAATTCATATTAATCTTTCTTTCCTAGTGGAACTTATTTATTTAATTTTTTGATGGTAAATTTGGAATTCCAAGTTAAGTAATGCTGGGTTTTCCAGGCAGTTGACTGGAAAGATCAGGATCACATAAAGAGCCAGTGCAATAGGAAATGGCAGAACACTGCCTGTTTTCAGCAGATGCAATATATCAACAGAAGAAAATAATAAACAAGCAAGCATTCACCAGCTGAACTTATGCCGCAGAAGATATAAAAGGAATGTGCCAGAAGAAATACATGAAGACCTCCAGACATTTTATACACACAAATGCAGACTCTGTAGAAAGAGGAACTCTGACTCACAAGTAGCCAAAGGCACCCAGAGTGACTGTCATCTCCTTCGGTAAAGAAAAACAATAAACAGTAAAGTAAAAGAATAGTCCTTAGCAAATGTGGGAAGCTCGAGGTGTCCACAAGCCTGTGCAGGAGTTATTCTGACAGAGGCCCCAAAGCTGAATTATTTGGCTTTGTTACAGGACTTCTTCCCCAGTACCTCCTTCCACAAAGCCTCACACAGCTTAGGAAAAAACAGAAACTGAAAAGAAAAACCTAAAAAAGCTTGAAAGCAAGTGAGGTGATAAGCCCCTTCTGGGAATCATCTCTTTAAGGTGCTTTCATATGGAAAAAACCACTGATATTCCTTTTTTCTTTTCCCCATGGAACAAACTATGCTTCTAGTACTGAGACCTTTTTTTTTTTTTCAGATTTTTTATTCTTCCTTACGAGAGCACCAGCTATACCACTGCAGTCCATTTTGCTCAAGCACAATCTTTAAAGATTGCTGTTAAAAGATGTAGCAAAGAAATAACTCGTAATCCACATTTGTCAGTAAACACGCGCTGTTCTGTGCCATTCCTGAAAGGCAAAACCATTGTAAAACTAGAAAACAGATTAAGGTAAATACGTGATTGTCACCTTGAACCACCCATCATGCATGTCAATTGGAATGCACCAGAAATTCTGTCTTTAAAAGTCATTTAAGTTTATTTTATATTTTCTAGTAGGTATGAAAGTATTTCTTCAAATTTAACAAAGTCATCGCTTCTATAGAATCATCAGCTGGTGTAAGTTGGAAGGGACCTCCAGAGGTCACCTTGTCCAACTTCCTGCTTAGCACATTAGTGCAGGTTGCTAAGGCACTTTCTGAGTTTTGAATATCTCTGAGGATGGAGATATTCATCCTCTCTGGGTACTTCTTCTGTGTTAGGCCACTCTCATTGTGAAGAATTCTTCATTACACAAACTGTTCCAATTTCCCCCTTTGAAAATTTTGACCATTGCCTCTTTTCCTTTCATGTAGTCATCATTTGCTGGACTCATTCCAGTATGTCAATGATAGTCATCTAGCATGGAGAAAAAGAAATGTATCAGTCCTTGTCATGATTCTGGGCATCTCACTAGGACATGCCATTTACCAAATAATGATGAAGGCAGGTGACATCTGACTTCATCAATGTCACATGAAGTTGTTAATCTTTTTGTGTTATTGTTACATCTACAAATAAGATTTCCTGGCAGTATGCGGCTGCATATTCATACCTAACTTTTTCAACTGGTAACAACCTGGCACCTGATTAAATAATAGAAAATGAGGCAGGGCAGAGCCTTGAGGAATCATCCAGTCACCTTTCTGGAGGAAAAATAATTCTTAATTAAATAATTTGCTATAAATGTTTGTCACTGTTCTTACCATTTTCTATTGATGGATAGGTTGCAGTTTCCCAGGCAACCTGATCCAAAGTTTCATTTTTGTTCTGGTCACAATATTTTCTCCAAAAGTTCGCTCGAATCCCCCTTGCTGTAGTTAAGCGCATTACTTCTTTCCCTTCCTTTTCCTCCTGTCTTCCTCTTTGCAGGTCTCTTTTGCACGTGGAAGACTTTTACCATCACTCATCCTGCATATTTGCTCTTCCTACTTCTACAGTAGATTTTGTATTACTTTTTCCAGATATAGCATGTTTTCTAGTCAACTGATAACATTTTTTTCTTTTCAAATTTCTCTTCCATAGGATTCATCTTCAAATGTGGAATCCAGCCTTTGGGCACAGTATAGAAATGCCAGCTACAATGGAAATATATTTTCAATTGTCCTAAAAAGGATACTTGTATTTTTATTGCCCACTAAAATTGCAGATAAGTCATTGGGCAGATTGTGACCTCAATGCAATGTCAGATATTTTTCCACAAAGCTTTCTGCACCTGATTTGTTTCTCAACTCAGTGAAGGAGAGTTGTTACTCTGTATTTGTGCAGTTGGTTGTTACCATCTGTAGTATTTTGCACTTGCCTTTAGTTAATTGCATCACACATAGATAATGTGTTGAATTTCTCTTGGTAATTTTGAACTTTAGATGTGATCTAGTTCACCAGTTTGGTATGATCTGCAAACCTAATCAATAAGTTATTTCTTACTGAAAATTCTGGGATTTATAGGGTCATTATATTTATTTGTCAGCCTGGGAAATAGGGGTGGGCTTTGTACCACCAGAAAGTACACTTTCTGGTATGGACATACAACACTAGAAAATATCTTCAGGATTTGATAACGACAAAACTGGAAATCTATTTGAAAAGACAAAGAGCTGTGAATTTAATCATATTTAGAAGTTCAATAACATTTATTTATTTAGTGAATTTAATTTTCAGCCCTCTCTTGAATTTTGTTTTGATCAGTTTGATCTTTATAGTTCCAATTTTGTTTATGCTTTATTTCAAGGTTCACTATGACTTTGGGCTTAGAAATATCCTGTCTGTTTTAAGAACACTTGGAGCAGTGAAAAGATCTAATCCCCAAGAGCCAGAGAAAACTGTTGTGATGAGAGTTCTGCGGGACATGAACCTCTCCAAACTGGTACTGTAACACTGGTGACTTTACCCAACAGAGTATTTTGTTTGCATTTTTAAGGATCTTTATTGTGCACTTTGAAAAGCTATTTTTCGTCAGCAGTTGGATACATTATTTTGCAGTTTTTAGTATGATTTATAAGTGAGTTGAGAATCAGAATACAGTTACTGTGTGAGCGCAATTTGTCTTTTAAGGAGAGGAAAACACATCATAAGCTTTAGCTGAAATAGTCTTTGGAAATACCATGAGATCCTAGGGGATCTACCTGGTCCTCTAATTGGCTCTTGTTTTTAATTCTTTTTACCCTAAGGAGAGAAAGAAAGAATACATTGTATTAACTTTTAATAATGTCATCAAAGATCCTTCTTAATCCAGAATTTCAATTTATACATTTCTTGGGACTCTGTTGCCTTTTCAGAACATCATAAGAATTGCATTAAGTGAGGTAATTGGAAGCAGCTAACACCTACTTGTATAGTCTAATGTCTTTAGATAATACTATTTAAAGTATTCATCTTTCTTTCTATTGCTGTAATTAAAAGGTTATAGCATGTCTAGACTCTGTGTATTTACCTTGGGAGCCAGTTTGGTGATGGAACCAATTATTCTGTTTCTAATATTAATCTATTCAATGCATTGGTATATGTGTTCAAACCTATAGCCATGCTTCAGTGATTTACAGAAGGAAAAAATCATAAAAGTTCTAAGGCAAAGTATGATTGGAATAAATCTTGCTGGCTTATGTAGCAAATGAAGAAATGTGTGTGTATACACTGAAGAAAACTGTATTAAGTTGTTAGAGTTTTTATCAGCCTAAAGTATTTAATTTAGAAATTACTACTTGTGATTTCACTGTATGAAATTCACTTCATAAAACTGATGGATAATTATAATATTTTCTTTGGAAGAGATAAGATTTTCACTGCCATCTTTTAAACAGCTTATCTTGAAGATTGTTTACAACTATAATAATAATTTTGATGAATAAATAATGTATTTCCCCTTACTTTATCCTTGACAGGTGGATGAAGATGAACCTTTATTTATGAGTCTCATTAATGACCTGTTCCCTGGAATTACTCTGGATAAATCTGGGTATCCTGAACTACAGTCAGCCATCCAAAAACAGACAGAAGAAGCAGGGCTTATTAATCATCCACCATGGATACTTAAACTTATTCAGCTGTATGAAACTCAACGAGTCCGACATGGTTAGCATGCTAGATGAGGCTTTGAGACTGCATTGTATTTGAGACTATATTATATTATCTGCCATTAGAATGCAGATTAATTTCATGAAAATTGTTTTAAAAATTTGAACAGATGCCATTTTTAGAGCCTACGTGGGTATTTTGCTTAGGAAGCTGTTACGACCTTTTTTTAGTGTGCAACGCTTTGTTGTATTATGTTTTTATTGGGAGTATGAGTGTGGCCTTTGGTGATTGAAATTTCTATAGAACAAGTTAAAATTGATACATTAAAATCCAGAAACAGCAATTTTGTTCAGTGTTCTGAAAACAACTGCTGCTCTCAGACAGATTCAGTCATGAAGCTCGAGTATAAAGTTACTGTGAGATTATGGTGTTGAGAAGATTACACAAAATAATCTCTCAAACCTTTACTTTGATAGATTCTACCATGTATGAGATATAATTCGAAGTGTTTTCTTTGTGATCGATTCTTGCCATTTATACTGAAGAGAAATAAGCTTTCTTCCTGCTGGATCAGGGGAGTTAGACAAGATGGACTCCAGAGGTCCCTTCCAGCTTCAACCATCCTTTGATTATATGAAAATGCATTTTTACAGTGCAGAAAAGGCCATTGAGTAAAGTTTATCCTGTCCTAGGAAAGGTATCAAAGACAGTAGTAAATCCAGGTTTACAATTCATAGCTCAGTGGAAAAAAAATACCCCCACTTTGAAATGTCCCCCATACCCCTAAACTCTAACTAATGATTTTTTGGTAAAATAAGGGGAAAATATAAAGGAAATGTAACTAAAGCAGCAAAGATTTATGAAGATACCATCCTTCTTATTTTCATGTCATAATAAAAGAATAGTCAGCTTAAACTAATGAAATAAATGAAATACTCCTTCACATACCACAGTCTGAGTCCTTAATGCCTCAAACTTGTAATTCAGACCAAAGAACTGGTTAGTGCTGTGCAGACTTACTAATTTACGTCCAGATCTCTGGATGCAGTGTTCCATATCAAACCATAACAACTATTTCTATATAGGAACCATGGAAGTTTTGATTATTTCAGTTATGATTAAATGTGTCTCTTTTTAAAAGAAGCTGTTTGATTTGTGATACACAACAGCTTCACTGTTCCTCAGAAATCTTCATGATCCACTGTGGTATTCTTCTTAGATGCCTCTTCTCTCCACACATCCCTACTATACTCCTACAGGAGATCATGCAGCTCCAATTGTCCGAACAGTTGGATGCTCAGACCTTTCTATGACAGAAGTTACTGCATTGAGGGAAAAAGATTATCTTTTCCTGATTTCCATTTGTCCTACTCATGAACTTGAATTTACAGAGAGGTCACCATGGGATTTCAAATAATGAGGAAAAATCTGTAAAATTTATTACTTAGTTGAAATATGGCAGTATGTGCACATGAAGTGCTTCTACACACATACACACGCATACACACATAGAGATTCAGTGCATGGGTCCTGAAATCTGTTTGGCATAACAATTTTGGTTGAAATACCACTGAAACCAGCTGAAAAGCCATTTGGTTAACATTGAAGAGCTTGTATTAGATTTCCCCATATGTAACATATGGCACGAGTAAGTGATTTTCTGAGTCCTCAGATTGTTTTGGGGAATGTCCAGCTTCCTTTAGTTTTAGAGAAAATATCACACAATCTGCATTGCACTGGATTAGGTTTGTAATTTGGGTTTGTGCTTGTTCCACACCTTTGTTGAAGACGTTTTCAAAGCCAACTAAGGATTACGTTATCCAGTTGCCTTTAGGTCTAATAGGAGCTGTCTAGGTCCCTTAAATGACTTTGGAAGTCTCAATTTGAATGTCCCATCTGATTTTGGACAGATTTATTAGGTGATTTAGAAAACATAACAAAAAAAGTTCAACCATAGGCTCAATTTATTATTGAAGACATGATTTATTTTTCTTTGGTAATGTGTATACACTGATGAAATTAAGTGTGGTTGCTCTTAAATGGTTTTATGTAAGAAAGAGGTGTTAAAATGCCAGCATGGATGGATGCAGGTACATGTTTTTGTTACTTTTGCATTGGAAAGATGCACTCAATTTTGTATATCATTGGACAATTCTCATTCTCATTAGATAAATTTAGAAATTACTGTGTTTGTTTGCCACCATTCATGTCAATGTCATTGCATGAGAATATCAAGAGGCAGTTGTGTTTTCCCGTTAGAAAAAAGAAAATAACTGCCTGAGGGAGGATACAGACCCACATAGGCTTGCGTATCATACTAGAGAGACATTTACAGAGGCCTTTTAATAATAGTTTCAAATTCTGTTTCAGTCAACATTAAGTGGAATGAGAAACATGCTTATGTATTGGCTTTTGATAAAAATAAAACAGGGATCATTGATGCAATGAACCATTAAATGGTAGGACAACACATTGACATTTCATTTTAAACCATATTTGTATTGTTTTAAGGTATGATGACTCTAGGTCCAACTGGTGCAGGAAAGACAAAATGCATTAATATTTTGATGAAAGCAATGACAGATTGTGGTGCTCCTCATAAAGAGATGAGAATGAACCCAAAGGCAATCACAGCTTCCCAGATGTTCGGTACCCTTGATGTTGCTACAAATGACTGGACAGATGGTATTTTCTCTACATTATGGAGAAAAACTTTAAAAGCAAAGAAGGTAATGGATGTTGCATCATGATAGACATTTAATACTGTTTCCATAAGGTGTTTCCATGAGTGTCATTATCTGTCATTTATCTGAAAGGTCGTCCATTATAAAATCAAATGGGAATATGCAGTGTTAATTTTACTTTGTGTCTGATGAGCTCAATGTGCACAAGAGTCAGAATTATATACACATCCCAGACAGCACTAGGCTTCCCAAGCATTTGAGGTTCCAGAATTAATTTAGAAAATATTTTAAGGGGTTTGCTTCCTTCTGTAAGCAGTTTAAACACAAAAGCAAAGTGTGTTCATGTTTTGATGTGAGAACAGGAAAGTCAATTTTCTCCTGTCTGGTTTTAATTCATTGCCACTCTATTTCACTAGTTATATAGGAATGTAAGGCTTTGGTAAGAAACCGATGTAGGCATTTCCCAATTCTCTTATCAAACTTGCAGATCATGTTTCATGGAGTCATAATTACACTCACATCTTCTGAACAGCCACTCAGTTCTGACTTGGAAAAGGGGAAGCCTTACATGAAATACTTGGGTAACATCCCACAAGGACTGACTTTATGCCTGTGTCTATGACTGCATTTAGTGGGAAACATTTTCATCCATCTTGATGGATGCTGGGTTGGCTGATGTACTTTTGTAGAAGAAAGATACAATTTTCTGGTTAGTACAGCACAAATTAATTTTTGTCACTGTTTCTTAATATCCTTTTTGTTGTGACACAAGATGACAAAGGAAGAACTAAAATCACTGAGCAAATTATAAATATTGCATTTTTAGATTGCTTTTTTGCTGAGCACCAAATTATGGCATTATTTACATCTAAGAGTACGTTTTCTGATATTACATGAATGTGTATTTTTGGTCAATGTAAGTAAAGTTGAGTGTGTATGTCTATCCTTTTTTTTAGGGGGAGCATATCTGGATAGTTTTGGATGGACCAGTTGATGCAATATGGATCGAAAATCTGAACTCTGTTCTGGATGATAATAAGACCCTTACTTTGGCCAATGGAGATCGTATTCCGATGTCCCCCAATTGCAAAATTATTTTTGAACCTCACAACATTGACAATGCTTCCCCTGCCACAGTTTCTCGTAATGGGATGGTCTTCATGAGTTCTTCAGTGTTAGACTGGAAGCCTATTTTAAGGGCTTGGCTGCAGACACTACCTGTTACGTACTCTGACATCCTATGGAATTGCTTTAATGATGCATTTCAGGTATTTAATTAACTACTTTAGAAAAAAATTGCATTTTTTATTCTTTATTTAATGAAACATTGCTGCTTCCTAAGTGCTCTTTCAATTATTTACATTTCTTTGTTTATGTAATAAACTAAAGATGAAGGATTAAAAAAAAGAGAAAATTATCTCTATCATTTATAAATGACTGAAACTATAACAGATGAATAATCTGGGTGTTTTGGTTTTGCCTCCATACGATAGTTGGCAATGAATTGTTAAACCTGTGATTATTTTATATTGCATGTTGGCAAAAACAGATACTTTCTTTACTTGTAATTTTAATACTGTAATTTTAATTCCTGTTAGGATACACAAAGGAAGTGGGTAAACTTCTTCTTTTGTTTTAAATATAAAGAAGTAAATTCAGAAAGGAATCAGGCTAGGTTTACTCTGTGGAACAGGAATGCATTTGGTGCATTAGCTATTTTTAAAAGACATTCTATAATTCAAATTAATCCAGAGTAGTTCTGTGCTCTGTGCTGCTCTGAAGCTCTGACTATAATGCTGGAGTTCTGACTATAGTTGTCTCTTCTGATTTTATTATCCATGTTTCTGTTCCAATGGAAATTTTTGAAACGTCATCTCTTTGATACATTTTCTGACTAAATTGTGTTCAATCAGTAGATCAAAAGCAGGAATCCTGAATGTTTTTCCCCCTATGTCTGGCCTTACCTTACTGAATCATTAGAAAGGTTCCAGCAATATTATGGATGGTTGTACTTGATACTGGGTATAAAAGCATAACCTCAGTAGTATACTTCAATCAAATTGAAATATTAATTTCTGGTTTTGAATGTTTTTAAAGAAATAATTATGCCTTTGCAACCTTTCAGAGTTGTTATCTTCTGATTTCCTCAATATTTGTGAAATAAATGCAACTTCCAACATATCTTGGTTTTCCATCAGCTTGGTCCTGCCTGTTTACTCATTTAATTGGTGTTGGATTTCACAGTGGTTTCTCTTGTAATATTTTTCATTGCTCTTGCATTTTAAAAACATGGTTTTTAATGAACTTTGAGTGACATTTCAGAAAGCTTTTTATAGATCATGATAAAAGCAGTGATTGATATATACTTAGAATGCCCGGAACGTTAACAAATGTCTTCTTTCTACTTTTCATTTCAGTGCACATTTACTTTAAAACCAATGTTTAACAAGCTATTCATTTTGTTCTACCTCCAAAACATAATGATATGACATAGTATTTACTGCAGCAGAAAGAGAAACAATTCTGATAATGAGTTTTAAAATATGCTTCCAAAGTAATGTATGTGGGTCAATTCACTCCTTCTTTGCCACAATTTTATTTTATGCTACAACTTGCTCTGAAAACATAACAACAACATTTAAAATGCCCAAGCCTGAAGCAATAGCAATAAAGTCCAGAAAAATATGTATTTTATTAGATTAAGAAATGAAAATGCAGTGAAATATGAAGTTAGTTCAGTGCTGAAGGCTGCATTTAGAACTATCAAAATGTAAATGAAAGCTGTCATGCTGGCAGTTTTCTTTCACTTCTAATGTGCTGTCTTTGCTTCTCAAATAATAGAGGCAATAAAAGTGATTTTACAGATAAGAGTAACACTACTTTTGTGTTCACATGGCTCTTTTTATAGTTATTATTTTCTCCCACATTAAAAAAAAAAGGATAAAATTCAATAAGAAAGTTTTTCAAATAAGTTTCATCAACAGTGGTAGTCAAACCCCAGATATAGACCTTGATGAATTTAATGCTAGTATTAAGAAAAGCATGGATATAAACATCTTAGAAAGATCTGATTTTTCAAAGAAAACGATGATTAGACTATAGATGGAAATATAGTAACCAAGGAGACTCAGTCTTAAGTAGACATACAGAGACTTTCTGAAATTAATCTAATCTCAACTAAAATAGATGTAAGACAACTGCTATAATAATTCCAATTTCCTACAAAACACTCTCATTATTTATGCTAATCAAAATAGTATTTGTCACTGAAAGTCTTCATGTTGGATAAAGTAATTAACAAAGTTAACAAAGGTGCAGCAGGTAGCAGTAATGGAGGAGGAAACATCAGAGAATAATAGTTGTGAATCAGCAGAAAGAATATATTCATTCATTTCATGTGTATTATAAATGGCACTGTAAGTCATCATTTTTTATACATTAAAAAAAAAATCAAAATCAAAGTACAAAAGACAGAAAGTCCCAAACCAAAACCAATCCAAGTCCCAAACCCAACCTTATTTTGATTTAAGATTATTTCAGAGTCCTTTCTGTTTCCACAGGTTTTTTTTTTTTTTAAACAGTGATTGAGGGGCTGGAATTTCCCCCTTCCTTTCCCAATTCTTTCTTCTCAGCAACATTTCCTGCTTCACAGTAATTTCAAATAAACTCCCATCCCTATAAAAAGACTCTACTCTCTTATATTTAGAAGCTCTACTGCCAATTCCTGGTCTGTGAATGATGCTGCTACCTGTAAGAAACAGAATTGCTTAGCTGATGGAAGTAATTATCTGAGACAGTTTCAAAGAACTGAAATTACTAAAATAATTACCTGAGTGGTGTTATTGAGATTGTGAAGTGTGAAGCTCAAACCAGTGATGGATGTTATGTGAATAGCATAAGTTTCAGCACATCTATGTATTGTTTAAATGAAAAAATGTAGTAGCAACTTAAGTTTCAGATTTGACTAATTTTCTCCCTCCACATTAAATCTCACATTAATCCAATTTGTGTAAAGGCTGGCATTGCCCCTGGAGCATAGAGCTGAATATATAATCCAAAGGGTTTCTTACCTTTAATATTTTTATGTTAAAATTAATATTACAAGTGTTAATAACTTTCTATTACTGAGTTGTTCTTTTGCTTGTCTAAATCCTTTGAGTATATTATGAGCTTCCTGTCCTGAGGAGTATTCTGTAGTCTGAGTTCTATAGTGACTGTACCCTATGCAAAAGGAGTCTTCCTTTCATATGAGCTTTTAGCCTCTGACTTCGTTTTTCAGTCTCCTTGTAAGGGATAGCAATTTCCTCATCCAAATTCTTTAAAATTTATGTATATTTGTTATGACCCAGCTCATTTTTCCAGTCCCCCTGTCCAAATAATTCATGCAAATTTCTGTGTTAATCTTGCATCCTTTTTTCATTGTTTTAAAAATTGTAGTAGTAATAAAATACTAGCATATATGGAACTGATTTTTTTTTTCATAAACTCAAAGAAAAAGAAAACATTAAAAAGCCCTTCATAAACTTCAGAAACCTCACTGGAATCATAAGTACCATAAAACTAGTTCTGGTGAAAATTGGGCTCTTGATAATACAAAATACTTTGACGCATGAAATATCTTTATTCTGTGTGTGTCAAATCAATTATTAAACAATTTACAGTGCCCTATGAGACATCTAGTCTATTTTACAGATGAAGAAGCTGAATCTCAGTGAGACTTAGCCCCAGATTCTAAGTGTCTTAGATTTGAATTTCCCACACTGCTTGTGGGCACTCCCCTGTGGCACCCACAACCCCCTCAGTTACTCGGCTGAGCCCCCTATGTCCCACTGGGGGCAAACCAGGCATTTTTGAGGGAAAGCCACAAAATGACAGTGCGCAGAGGTGGTAGCACTTTTGCTTGTCAGCAAGGAATTACAAAAGAAGCAACCTGATAGAGTGGGTGGCATCCCTGCCCATGGTGGGGTGAAGGAATTAGATGACCTCTAATGTTCCTTGCAACCCTACCCATTCTATGATTCTGTGTATGCCCACACTCAGACTGTCTTCTTAGACCACTTATCCGTGAGCCTACTCCAGATTAAGAGGCCTAAGTGAGTTTTTTGATCACAATATATATTTTTGTTGTGTGCGTTACCTGGTATTCTAGTGGGATGGAACTCAGGTGGATGGGTAAAAATATTGATTCATTCTCTGTAACAATAAATATCAGCATAGGGCACTTGGAGAACTTCAGTGGCAAAAATGAAACTGAAAAGTGAAACAAGGCTGGTGAGCATGTGGGTAAACAGCTCAGTGATTTTTTTAGAAGTATGTAAGTAAATTGTTTATGTCTTTGGGTGATTGAATGTTTCCACTGTCTTAGCTTTCTCCCTGACAAGACATGACATCTATGAATGGAATTCCTCTGAAATTACTGTGTCCTATAGTATCCCTCTTATACTTTCACTTCCCAGAATGAGTGGCCAGTGTTGATTTCCAAAGATTACGAGGGCAAATGGAACCCATAGGGAGAGAGTTATATTAAAGATTGTTGAACGAAGGTAGAAGTAGGTCATAATTTACATCAGTCTGCACTATTGGATGGCAATTGATATTTTAAAACTTTGCACTGCAAATCTCAGGGAGGACTTTACATCAATTTGAAACTTTGCTCAGGATGTCACAAAACACTTGACAGAGGCAGACACAGTAGCCATCATTATGAAGAAACCTGAGGAAAGTCCAACTTCCATTAAAACAAATTAAAAAAAATATTTTTGGATCTTGCCAGGATTCTACAGGAAAATGAGAATATTGGCTTCAAGAGGGACTGGTACAGTATGGTGCAGTCAGAACAGATCAGACAGATAGAAATTTATAGTGGTGAGCTTGTGCATTGTATATATATGTATCATCAGTGCTTTTATCTTCCTATACAAAAATGTCAGTGGTAGATTAAAATCTCCAGCGGAGAGCACAAATGGCAGGCAGATCCTTGAAGTAACTGAAAAGCAGTCTTCAAATTGCTCTTCAGGAAATTACTCTATGGAGCTCATACAAGTAGCTCTGCTGACTCTGGTACATCAAAGTTATTTTCCTAATATGCTATTGTTAGAAAAAATTCATGGTCAAAGACTGAATATTTATAAGCCCAGAAATGGGGAAAAATGTTGTTTTGAAGGAAAGTTTAAAATGTATTTGAAAATAAGGAATTAGTCTCATCTAAGAAAAAATCATACCATTGAAACTGGTAAAGAAATCTTTAAATAATGTTTTTTTCTTCCCAGGATTTGATGGATTTTGTTTTCTCTGCTGTGACACCAAAAATGTCGATTTTAGAATGTATGTACATCAAGCAAGCTATTGACCTCCTACAGGTAGATATGGTATCCATTTTTCTCTCTCAGATTCTGTGATTTTTTGTAGGAGGGCAGTAGTTCTGTACTGCATCCACTTTGCAGGGTTTGCTGCCTGGCCGAGACGAGAAGCAGCTCAGTGAGGAACACATTGCTCGCTTGTTTGTTTTCGCTGTGATGTGGTCAGCTGGAGCCCTTCTGGAGCCAGATGACAAGCTGAAAATGGAGCTGTTCCTACGGAAGCACTCTGCAGTGAAAGAGCTTCCAGCTGTGAATGGAGAGGAAACCATGTTTGAATTTGGTATCAATGCCTGTGGCCAGTGGGAGCACTGGTCAAAGAAGGTTCGTACACTGCAACATGCTAAGCTTTCTTAATGGGTGTACAAAGTGTATTTGGTAAGAGACATTTTATTTCAAACCCTACATAATTTGGTTGGGAAGATTAACCCTACCAGATTCTCCAGAGCTTCTTTTTTTTGAATGATATTTTTCTTTTCCTGTAAATGTCTTCAGCAAAGAATAGAAACGTGCATTTGAAATATCTTTGGAAGTGAAACAGAAGTGATCTTAACTCTGTCTACTTACTCTATCACCTTACTCTTTAAGAAATTCCAGCAAGGAAAAGCTTTTATCAGGTACCGGAGGAATGAAAATATCCTGTTAGTCTACCACCCATTTAGAAAAGCATGGCAAGATGCTGATTGATTATGAAAGGATACTTGGCTTTCAGGAAGAAAAGTTTCGCTGATGTAAATTTTATGAAGTACATTTGATTTTGTGTTCTGATGCAAAGTGATTCTGTGGGTAGGTAGGAATTCTCAAACTTTTTGCATGTCTTTCTTATGCAGGTCCCTGAATATATTTATCCTAAAGATTCAGTCCCAGAATATACTTCCATTCTAGTTCCAAATGTAGACAGTGTCCAAACAGACTTTCTAATGCACGCTATCATGAGGCAAGGAAAAGCTGTTTTGCTAATTGGGGAACAAGGAACAGCAAAAACTGTTATGATTAAGGTAGGTGGAATGGAAAAACATATGTAATATATTAGTATGATCACATTGCAATAATTGACATTGGCACCAATATTAAGCGGAAGTTGAGAATAGTTTGGTTTTTCTTCAGAGTACATACTAGAATTCTTACAGAGGCATGTTGCCAGTACTCACATGGACCACAAGCAAAAACCCCCAAGTCTTTTATATAAACTTCTATATAAAGGTTTCTTTTAAACTTTGCTAACTGTGGCCACAAGGTCAGATGATAAATGCTCTTTCATATGCTTTCTTTTCTTTTGAGTAGTCAAACAGAAGATTTTGCTAAGAAGATGGTGATCCTTGGAGGCTTTTTTATTTTCCTGTGCTTTATCAGTGGTGCCATGTGTGAACTGGTCTTTTTACACCCTTATTGCACAGCCTTTCTTTAAAAGCCAAATGAAGAGAAAAATAGAGCTTCCTTCTTTAGTCAGGGTGGTTTTCAGAGGGTAAATTTACTGTTTATTATCTTGTCTCTCAATTTCTTCACTGAAAATGACATGTTTGTTCTCTAGAAGAAAATAACTACAGGATTGCTATTAAATTAACAAGGACAGGTTTAATAACTTAATATAGAAAAATCAGTAATCAAAAGGCTGAACAAACCCAGATGTCTTACCAAACTCAGCATCCCTTATTTAAAAAAGTGGAAGCATAGTGTTTTTCATTAGGGTTTCTGTGTTTTTCAGGGGAGCGTGTGGATTCTTTGATCAATGAGAGGTAGCTAAATAAAACTAATCTACTCTTGGGACAGCTGACTTGGCTATACAAGCATCTGTACCTCCACTGGAGGATTTGCAGAGGTCCTGAAATGGAAAATAGCTGAAAAACACCGGTCTAAATTGACCTTTGGCTTTCTTAAAATCTGGAGCCATTTTGTGTGCCCCGGCCATGTTGTCTCTGAGCCCTGACAGAGAGTGAGTTGTACCCCTGCCAGCAGCAATTAATACTATTTTTTCAGCATAGCTGTCCATGCCAACAGGCATGCCGGTGTAATGTCAGCTTCTGTTCCTGGCACCAACTGGAGAACTATTTTTGCAGAGTGAAGAGGCAGGGTCTGGGTGGTGGTCTTGATATTCCGCATGCTGGATTTTGTCCAGATACTGGCAACCTCCTGCTTTCAGCTGCCATTCCTGTCCCTAAAAATAATTGGAACTGATTCTTGGGAGTTGCTTAGGCTGAGTCTGTGCTATAGAGCAGAGTATGTTCCTTACACAAGGGAGCATAATGCCAGCAGATATTTCATCTCGTGTAAGGTTAGGAGTGAGTGTTAACTGCCTTCACAACTGTTCCCCTTCTGCTTTCATCTTCTGTAGAATTTTGCCTTACTACACCTTGTGGAAAAGAGATCTCCAGATATAAACAGTTCATTTCATGAAAAAGTAAAAGAGTCTTACTATAGAGCACTTCAGGTAGTAATCTGAATTAATCGGAATAATCCTCAGTGTTGAGTAAACCATCAGTATAAATCAAAATAAAGAACTTGAAATGGAATGTTAATTTAAGACCTTTATTCTCTGTACTATTAATTCATGAATTGCAAAAAATTTTAAAAAGTGATGTTAAACTGGTAAAGGACAGTTGAAAATTCCCTGACAGTTTAACTAACAAAAATAATCCTATCCAAGACCCTTTTCTTTTTTGAAGATAGTTCTCATTTCTGTACTGTGCAATATTACTGTTACCATGTAAACATTCTGAAGTGCCATAATGAATAAAACACAAATGTGTTTTTTGAATGGTTGAGAATTCGTAGTTGCAGTTTGTTGACCTTGGCCAGCTGCAAGACCCTCACCCAGCTGCTGGTTCCCTCCCCCTCCTCAACAGTAAAGGGGTTGAGGTAAAGACAGGGAGATCTCAACTCACAATTACTGCTATGGGAAAAACATTTGACTTGGGGGACACTTAAAAAATTTATTTCTAATTAAAAATAGAATTAGATGGTGAAAAACAGAATACTGAAAATACCCTCTTCTCACACCTCTCTTCTACTCAGGCTCACCTTCAGTCCCTCATCTCTGACTCCTCTACCTCTTCCCTGGCCAGCAGTGCAGCAGGATGATACGAGGGCGCTGTAGTCAGTACATAACAGCTCCCCTCTGCCTCACCTTCCTCCTCCCATTGCTCCCTCCTCCCACATGGGATACAGTTCTTACCAGAGCTGCAGTTCCTCATGAGCTGTTCCAGCGTGGGTCCTTCATGGGGTCACAAGTCCTACCAGCAAACCTGCTCCTGTGTGGGCTTCTCTTTCCAGGGGTCTGCAGGTCCTGCCAGGAGCTCCAGTGTGGGCTTCCCAAGGGGTCACAGCCTCCTTTAGGCATCCAGCTGCTCCAGTGTGAGGTCTTCCATGGGCTGCAGGTTAACCTCTGTTCCACTGTGAACCTCCATGGAATGCAGGGGACAACTTGCTTCACCATGGTCTGCACCACAGGCTGCAGGGGAATCTGTGCTGGAGCACCTCCTGCTCTTCTTTCTGCTCTTGCTTTGGTGTCTGCAGGCCTGATTTTCTCACATTTTTTTGCACTTCTCTCTCAATTGCCAGGCAGCATTTTGCCCTTCCTGACACAGGCTGAGTGTCTCCAGCGGGTCTGCTGGAGGTGGCTGGAACCAGCTGTGTCTGGCATAGGGAAGCCCCATCCTTTTCTTGCAAGAGGCTGCCCCATAGCCCCACTGGCAGCACCTGGGCACCTGCACTTGGCACATGAGCTTTGCAATTTGTAAATTGTTGAAGCCCTGAGGAGAGATCTGAGCACTGACCTGCACCAACCCCTCACCTGTCAGGAGTACATGCCAAAGACAGGACTGTTGCATATACAGTACACATGTAGGTTGTCAATTATGTCAGGTCTGAAAAAAACCCTATTTCCGAAGGGCACCTTTTCTTGAGCTGCTGTCACTGTATCAACAAAATTGACAATATTCATCAAAATATTTTGAGGGGATTTAGCTGTGTCTTCCTTTATGTTGTCACAGTAAGTGTATGTCTCACTGGAGTTGTTCTTACAGCACTTCATCAGCAATGATACAGATTTCTTTTTCTGAGGTGCCAAAATGGGAACATTTGTAGTCAACCCTCTTTTATGGATAGGAATTTAAATTATATTCAACTTCATCATCATTGCAGAAGAATGGAATCTTTAAAAAGAAATTATGTTGGAAATATGGAACTTTTAGTACTATTTCTAAGCTCCAGAACTTTTCCTAAACAAAATATTTCCTATGCTATATATTTATCCCTCGGTGTGACTCCAGGGTTACATATTTTTATTATAAAACCTCACTAAATATGAAAAGTGGAACTTTGTTGTTTTGGGGCATCCTCAGCAGCTGTGGGAATTGTACATATTCATAAAATTCAAGGATTTCTTTCTTCATTAAGAGAAGATAGCTGTCAGTAAGTGTGATGTAGCTGGGTTTAATTTTACACTGCCATTCCTTTGCACTGCTTTTGTTTTAAGAGTTTTGATGTCGTAGTGTAAACATGAAAATGGATTTGGTTTTTCTCTTGTTCTTTGCTGTCTGCTGTAATAGATCATCACTAACAGCTTAAATTTAGAAAAACCCTGACAATTGCTAATGCAAAGTTTATTTGCATCTTGAGTTGGCACACATCTACTTGTAATACTTAGTGAAGTCTATTAAGAGTTTATAAATTTTAATACTTAAAAAATTAATGCAAAGCATTAACTGACAGTTTGTTTGAATTTCAAGTTGTAGATGGTGCATTTATCTTAAATAAACTGTGTTTGGAGATTTTGAAGTTAATAGCAGGACTGAGATTTTTGCAGGGCTGCTGAGCATCTGCATCTCCTTTTGTCTGAATTCACCTGGAGTTACTGGTGCACTTGACTTAAAAGTAGTTTATCTTGCAGAATTACACAAGCAAGTATGATCCTGATGTTCACTTGACCAAATACCTAAACTTTTCTTCTGCAACTCTGCCACATATGTTCCAAAGGAGCATAGAAAGCTGCATAGGCAAAAGAATGGGCACTACACACGGTCCTCCAGCAGGGAAGAAAATGACTGTCTTTATTGATGACATCAACATGCCTCTGATTAATGAATGGGGTGATCAGGTAAAAGGAAAATACTAACTTTTGGGAGTTGGTGGTCTTACCATTGTTGCTGATACTGATCAATGGGTTGAAAAAATGGGACAGGTTAGAAAAAAGATATCTTAATATGGATTAGAACAAATACATTTACTAAAAACAATTTCCCCAAGCCAGTTTTTGAGATGACTAACAAGCTGTCAGTCCCAAAAGATCAAGGATGGTGTCAAGCCACTTGGTGCAATCACTGTAGTATTTAAGCCTTTTGGTTTGGTTGCATACAAAGCTGGTAGGATTTCCAAACTAGCAGTCCTGAGAACCAGTTTGGGAAAGGAAGCATGCAAATCCAAGAAACACTCAGAGATTTTTCTTTGATCTGCTCTGGACTTTAAATTGCAGTAACTATTATGCGAAATCTAAGCTGGTGGTGAGTCTAAAGAACAAGACTTACGAGAAGTGGCTGAGGAAACTGGGGTTGTTGAGCCTTGAGTAAAGAAACTTTGGGGGAGATCTTGCTGCTCTCTTCAGCTACCTGAAAGGAGATTGTAGTGAGGTCGGTGTTGACAGGACAAGGGGAACGCTTCAAGTTGCACCAGGGGAGGTTTAGATTGGATATCAGAGAAAAATTTCTTCACCAAAAGGGTTGTTGAGCCCTGAAACAGATTGCCCAGGGAAGTGGTGGAGTCACCATCCATGGAGGTATATAAGAGAGGTGTAGATGTGTCACCTGGGAACATGGCTTAGTGGTGGATTTGGCAGTACTGGTTCAATGGTTGGACTCGATCAAAAAGGTCTTTTCCAACCTAAACAATTCTATGATCACAGTTGACATTAAAGACTAGCAAGCTGTCTTGAGGTATTGATAAAAGAATACTTATAGACCAATACCCTGAAAATCTGACTTAAAAAAATAAAAATCTGCTGAGAAAAAGCAAATTTTCTGCTTTTGGTATGGCTCTGTAATTGTGTTCTCTCACTGCCTGTGTACAGGTGGACATGTGACTACACTTTGTGCTAAATTTACCATTCTTTGTCACTATCTGTCTGTGTCAGTCTGAAGCTATAGCCAGGATTGAAAATTTAAAGTGCTGGTTTTTCTTAAATTGAAATTATGCAAATCCAGTTGAATGTCTGACTTCCTGTCCACAACTACTTAGCACATGAAGCTTACATAAAGCCAGTGCACTGCATCTGAGTGCTTGGTTGCCATGTTGCATGTTGACAACCCTGAAACACCTAAATCCTCCTTTTTTTTTTTTTTTTTTTTTTGTTTTGTTTTGTTTTGTTTTCGCAATATTTAGATCACCAATGAGATTGTAAGACAGCTGATGGAACAGAAAGGTTTCTACAGTTTGGAGAAGCCAGGGGAATTCACAAATGTAGTTGACATCCAGTTTGTAGCTGCTATGATTCACCCTGGGGGAGGTCGGAATGACATCCCACAGCGCCTGAAACGCCAGTTCACCATCTTCAACTGCACATTGCCTTCTAATTCCTCTATTGATAAGATATTTCAAACAATAGCTGAAGGCTATTTCTGTGAACAACGACATTTCCCCGCAGAAATATGTAAACTGGCTTCAGCGTTAGTATCTACAAGTCGAAAGGTTTGGCAAATGACAAAAGCAAAGGTAAAATGACATCTATTAAGCCTTTGAAGCATCTGACTCAGGCCTTTTGTACTGTCTTGTGTGTTTGTAGTTCATACTGTGAAGCTGTGACCTATGTGTGTAATTGCTGGCTGATGCCTCTGTTCTGAATTGGTTGCTCTCAAGTTAGCTGACAAAAATCCTAATCACATGTAGTGTCTTCTGTAGCTGATACAAGTATCACATAATATACATATGATATAGTAAGCATAGCTGATAGGAAGATTGAGACATCTTCCAGTTGAGAAAATGCTGAGAGCACAAGAAACCAGAAATTAAAAATTAGATAGGAATCTTCTGTAGAGCTGTTTGGGATCGTGAGAAACTTTAAAGATCTGAATTAAAGGAGAGAAGAAAAATCTGGCAGACAGAGAATCAGTTCAAAACAAATAAAATCTGGTATTTAGCAATTTATAAATATTTACATTTTCCATTTCAAACAGACTGTTAAAAACATTTGACTGCAATTCCTGGGCAAATTTTGCTTTGAAAAAGACAAAAAATATTAGGTATAGAATGCAATTTGAAAAAACAAAACTACAGCATAGAAATGTGTGTCGAATTTGTTCTTCTTCTGAGAAAAGTGGAGGACAGTAGTGGAAAGAGAAGGATTTGTTAAATGGTATTTTCTAGTCCAATAAAAGTTGGTCAGAATTTCACAAACAACTAACTGTAGACCTAAACTTACTTTGCACACAGAACTAGAGAGACTTCTAGCAAAACTACTGACTAGTCAA
The DNA here is from genome assembly GCF_009650955.1 of Corvus moneduloides. Taxonomy (NCBI): domain Eukaryota; kingdom Metazoa; phylum Chordata; class Aves; order Passeriformes; family Corvidae; genus Corvus; species Corvus moneduloides. The sequence goes on along the minus strand of NC_045476.1, from coordinate 100,335,814 downwards.
TATTGACCAATATATTCAACAAGATTGGTGCTTATTACCACTAATTAACTTCCTTTCCTAGAGGAAAAGTAGCTTTTTCTAGGTTGTAAATATTTTCCCAAATATTGTTTGCTCTTTTTTTTTCCCTTTTCCCTTGCCTTTCCTTGCCTTTCCTTGCCTCTCCTTGCCTCTCCTTGCCTTGCCTCCTTTCCCTTTCCCTTTCCTTTTCCCTTTCCCTTTCCCTTTCCCTTTCCCTTTTCCTCATGAACTTTTCCTCCAATATTCTTGGAAAGGATGAAGAGTAACAGAAATGATCTGGAAGAAAGGGCAGGAGCAACACCACAGGTTAAACAATGTTGACATTTTTACTGTGGTCATCAGTGTCATCATTAACTAACCTGTCTTGGCTTCAATGCATCTTCCTGGGATTTGAAACATTCAAAGAAACTCAAATGAAATCTATGTGAAATTAAAGAGCTAGCTATTGCTAGTGTCATTTCTTCATTTTACCTTAATGCTTCTTAAATGCCAAGCATGTATTTCTGCTTTAATACAAGACTGAAGTTTGTGAAAATATCCACATTCACTTAATAATAAGTAGAAAATATTTTTATTTAGCAGTTATTTGAATATAGTTCACGACATTATTTTGTAGATGTTACCAACTCCAGCTAAATTTCATTACGTCTTCAATTTACGAGACCTCAGTCGTATTTGGCAAGGAATACTTACAGTTACTCCTGACGTCTGCCAGAGCATCAGTGTTTTGGTAGCCTTGTTCCAACATGAATGCAGACGTGTTATTGCAGACAGGTTCATCAGCAAAAGTGATAAGGACTGGTTTGAAGATTTGATGAGGAAGGTAAGCAAACAGTATTTTAGTATTTGCCACAGGAAGAGGCCAAGGACATAGTTCATTACTAAATCAATCCTTCATGTATTGCTGTAGATTGTTTCTGAAGAACACGGTCAAAATCTACTTGAAGATAAATTGACAGAATTATACTTTGTGGATTTCTTGCGTGATGTCCCAGAGACTGCTGGAGATGAACCTGATGATGCAGAGTTGAAGGCTCCGAAAATTTATGAGCCTATCCCATCTTTGGACTACTTGGCTGAAAGATTACGGATGTTCATGCAACAGTACAATGAAACTGTCAGAGGATCAAAGATGGATTTAGTATTTTTCAAGGTATTACTGCTTGTAATTGTATTAATACAGAAAGTGCCTGGTCTTCTGCACTTACTGATACATCTTGTATGTTTCTATCACATTATTTTGGAGATAGCTCAGAACAACTAGGTTGTTTATACAGTACACACTGTGAATGTCATCTTGCTTTCCTGAAAGTTACCTCCTTCTGGAAGGTCTTGATGCACAATGCTCTCCTCAGCTTTAGACTGGGTGGTTTGATAGAATTTTAGGGTGTTTCAGATTAATTCTCACCCTAGGATGACTACAGCAGTAGAATAAGAAATGCCTATATTGCACTTGTATTTTACTTTTGTCAGTCTATTTAGAGAGCTTGTAAATAGGTCAGCTAAAAAGTCTGGGGGAGTCCTTTCTGCTTTACCTTCTGCCCCTAAGGAGCATGCCCTCAGCTCTGCTGATGACAAACTGTGCATATGACATTGCTTCATACAAGATTGATACAATGACATTTCTCTTGGGCTAGCCCTGCTGCCCACAGAATTCAGGGGGGAATCTCCTGTTGATTTTGATTACTGCAGGACTGAGTCTTTGGCATAGGCTCCAGAGAAGCCATCCAGCTGTTGAGAAGCAGTTGGTTGGTGACACGCTTCTAGTTGATTATACAATGCATTATTTTTGCATCTCTTCATCCACTTTTCTCTCAATACACAGGATGCAATTATCCATTTGATTAAAATATCACGGATTATTCGTACTCCACAAGGAAATGCATTGTTGGTGGGCGTGGGTGGATCTGGAAAGCAGAGTCTGACCAGACTAGCATCATACATTGCTGGATACGAGAGCTTTCAGATTACTTTAACAAGGTAACACAATGCAGTGTACCTGGACATTTGCTCCTTAATTTGCCATAGAAATGAACTCCTCACAATCATCTTAAAGAAATGCAAACCTCTCAACCTTTTTATCCCTCATTGCAAACTACATTTCTGGTCAAAAGTAACTGTCCAAATGTACATCTATAGGTGACAGATCCTGGGTCTTTGTTTTGTTGACTTTATGCTATTGACAAGAAATATATATTTTCTTCAGCATTTGAGTCTGCAATGCACCTCTGTGAAATCACACTGAAATACAATTTTGCACTAAAAATAACAGGGAGTAATCTGCTGGTGCATGCTGCTTAGTAGGCAAACGCTGATGGCCAGGGGAAATGGTAACTTTTTCTATAGATCCTTATGTAGATAAACTGTATTATGACAATTTCTGTCAATGACTTACTATTTTGTAGTGCTGGAGTTCTGTAATTTATAGAAATTTGAAGTGAAAGGGAGTAGCTACTGCCTTCCTTCTGTTTCTCTTTTTACATAGAGTTTACAAGGGTAAGCAATGAAGACTGGCAGAGTGCATTCTCCTTTGCAAACTGATTAACATGCTGAGAAATATTCTTTAGAGAGACATATCATGTCTATGAATAATGTTATGAGGCTTCTGATGAAAGGAAAGATAAAGAAAGATATATCACAATCTCTTCCTCTGTCCCAGAAGCAGAAGGAAGGAACAGTGAGAACAAAAAAAAAAAGAGGGGAAGAAAAAAAACAAAGTGATAGAACAGAATCCCTAGATTTCCAAGATTATTAAGGCAACTATTAATAATGGCAATGAATATGGAGGGGGGAAGAATGAAATTAGCAGTGAAGAGTGGATGCTGGCTCATGTTTTGTCTCTAAGTATCGTTTCCCATTGCTGTTGTTAGGTTATTGAACTAGATAGACTGCAATTCTGACAGTAGAGAATTTCTTATATTCCTATCAGAATAGCAGAAATCACTGTAATAACTGTAGCTGACACATGCAAACTGAAGAGTTGGATTGTTTTACAAGCTCTGCAGTGCTTGCTCTATGGGTATTTATAGAGCAGAAATAAGATGGAGGGAGAAGAGAACTGTGACACTTCCTGTGTGGCATATTTAATACGTGTAGAATGGGTTGTGTGTGTATTGCACAAATTACTTATGACTTTGAAGAGATTATTGGAAATAAGAGACTGGTTATAAAGAAAAGAGGTTCTTAATTTCATCTTTAATTGGCTAAGGACAAAATCTGCCATTTTATTAACCCTGGTTTACATCACTTTATATTGCACAATCTGAAATCTGTAGTTGAATTTGTGTGGACTTCATCTGAATCTTACTTGTGTGCACCAGCTACAAGACACATAACAACAGAACCAGTCACGGTCTCCATGTGCAGAAGAGCTTCAGAATCAGCCCAAGTGATAATGTTCAAACATAATTTCTGGGGCTTGATTTTAGTTAAACCATATAACACAATAAGCCCCTCAGTTTCATTCTCTCTTGTTTCATAATGATTTCCTTTAACCAGCTCTCAATATCTTCAGAAGATAATCCAGCAGTATTTATGTAATGGTTACAGGTATCATAACCTACTTGACAACTTAATCCAGCTGTATTAACCTACATATCTAATAAAGAATTTACGTCTGCAAACCATGGGGATACAAAACAGTATCATAATTAGATACAGTATTGCTTTCACCATACTTTTTTCCAGCACATTATTTTTTTTGACTTCACCTCATTTCACATGATTTATGTTACTGATCATTCACTTTGGGAAAATGTTTAAGGAAAAACTCTAAAAAATGTAACCAGGAGCTATGGTATTAAGTTCTTATCTAGATTTTCTTCCTTGCCTTAAGGAAGCTGATCCAGATGATACTTACCTCCTAAGATGGTCTGTAATTTTTGTTCTCTCTTTCTTTAACCCTTCTCTATTCCAGAACATATGCCAGCAACAACCTTTTGGATGATCTGAAAACATTGTACCGCACTGCTGGGCAAAAAGGAAAGGGTGTTGTCTTTATATTCACAGACAATGAAGTCAGAGATGAATCTTTTCTTGAGTACATGAACACTGTTTTGACTTCAGGTGAAGTCTCGAATCTTTTTGCACGAGATGAAGTAGGTGAAATCACACAGGACCTGATTCCAGCAATGAAGAAGGAGTACCCAAGGCTTACTCCCACTAGTGAAAATCTTTATAATTACTTTCTTGCTCGAGTTCGGAATAACCTGCATGTGGTTCTTTGTTTTTCTCCTGTTGGGGAAAAATTCAGAACTCGTGCACTCAAATTTCCAGGTCTGATTTCAGGCTGTACCATGGACTGGTTTCAGTGTTGGCCTAAAGATGCTCTTGTAGCAGTTGCACAGCATTTTTTAGCTTCCTACCATATTGAGTGTACAGATGAAGTGAAACAGAGTGTTGTTAACACCATGGGAACAATTCAAGATATCGTAGCTGAAAAATGTGTTGAATACTTTGAACGATATAGGAGACGAACATTTGTGACACCAAAATCTTACCTGTCCTTCATTGGAGGCTACAAAGCTATTTACAAAGAGAAGTTTGCCAGTCTTGGAAGTTTGTCTGAACGCATGAGAACAGGTACTGTAAAAGCTTTTGGATTTTTCTTTCTTTCTTTGTTTTTAAAAAGGTGAGAAGAATCTGAATAAAAGGATGTAAAAGCATGGATTTAAATTGTGAGCTCATGTTCATTTGGAAGCCAACTCATATATTTTTAGCTGTATTGTGTGTGATTACAAACTCTGCAGAGGTTTTGTTTCAATGAACTTTATGAATGTGCAGATTAGAGAGGAGATTTGAAAACAGTATTAGTTAGCAGTTAAAATGCCTGAAACTCCTGCTTTGACGTGTATGTATGCCAAGGAACTACTGAGATCCTAGTTTTCACATGTAAGCATGCCAAGAGTAAATCTGAGAAAAGGTAAGTAAATGTTCATATTCAGTCCCTCTGAAGAATTTTTTAAAGGAACAGGTATATGCCAAAGGTAAAATTTCAAAAATATAGCTGTGCACATGGTCAGACATGGTAAACAATTAAACAGTTTCCTAAACTGAATGCTGTTTGGAAGTGAATGTGACCTTAAACTGTTTATTCTCCCACCGTTGACAATTGTAGACCTGACCTATGTACACATACGTCCAAAGGTAAAGGGTGGCTGGCTGTCTGGAAGAACAAACGTGGGTTTTTTTGAGTTAGAAAGATATATATGATGCATTTACATTTAGATGCATGGATTTATAATGAAGATGCCTATACTTAAGAGTTTTTCTCATAATTTGTTCAAACTGTTGGAGTATTGTATTGCTCAAGAATCTGTAGGTTTTTTTACCCCATCTCATCTGGACCTTCATGTAATGTTGAATTTAGAAGCTCAGCCTACTCTCCTTGTGTCTTCACTTTCATTGCCAGGTTCCTCCTCTTTGTCTTGTACAGAGTACAGCCTAGGGCTTTTTATGTTCTCATGGATTTCAGAAATTTCACACACATTTCTTAAGTGTCATTCACCATGCTAATGTTTTCCAGCATGTGTGTTTAACATTTAGTCTCCTTCTCATATAAAAGAATATAAACAAGTGATCAAGTGACAGATTCTGAAGGCTTTTACACATTAAAAAATAAAAATTGTCCTGGTTAATTTTAGTGTTCAACCAATGGGATCACTCACTAGTATTCCTAAACATGAATCTGAGCAACTTATTTTAAATATCCACTTATTGCTTCAGTGAGGTTACTCTCTCCATAGGTCTTTCTGTTGCTAAAATGGAATTTGTTCACCACAGGTCTTGCAAAACTGATGGAAGCTGAGGTTTCTGTAAGCCAGCTCTCCAAAGAGTTGGTTATGAAGGAGAAAGATTTGGCTATAGCTTCAAAAAAAGCTGATGAAGTTTTATTGGAAGTAACTATGAAAGCCCATGCTGCAGAAAAAGTGAAAATGCAGGTGCAAAAGGTAAAAGACAAGGCTCAGGCTATTGTGGATGACATTGCCATTGATAAAGCAGCAGCAGAGGAGAAGCTTGAAGCTGCAAGGCCTGCACTGGAAGAAGCCAAGGCAGCCCTGCAGGTCAGAAGCAAATATATTCTGAACGTGCATGTAGTTAATGGTCATTATGTGCAATAATATGGCTTGTGCTTCTAACTTGGGGGGTGGGGAAAGATTGAGGAACTGGCACTGACCTGTAAATCCTTGCATAAAAAACCCTGAAAACTGAAGAGGGGAAGAGGTAAGATGGGCAGTACTCTACTGTCAGGTAGTAAAGCAGCCACAGAGTGGTACTACCTGTAGGGACTTTCTGCAGTAGTGCTTCTGAGCGACCTGCAAACCTGCAGCCATTGCATTCCATACACAGTCCTCCCAAAAGAACATCATTCTTTGCCATCAGGTGACTGCTTAAATAAACGGACTATTTTCTTTTATAATTTTTCAGACAATAAAACCTTCTGACATTGCAACTGTTCGCAAACTGGGTAAACCTCCTCACCTGATAATGCGGATCATGGACTGCGTGCTACTTTTATTCCAAAGGAAAATAGACTCAGTGACACTAGATCAGGAACACCCAGGTGTCAAGCCATTATGGACTGAGGCTCAGAAGCTAATGAATAATTCAGGATTTCTTAGCATGTTGCTTACTTTCCAGAAGGTAAGTAATTAATAGGGGCACTACTGCTTCAATAACCATCTTCAGAGTTCACATGAAAGTGTCTTGTACCATCAAAGGCAGTTTGAAACAGTTTTGTCTATCTATAGTTGTGGATACTTTCTGACTTTATTCTTCTTTATTTTCATGGCTCATTATCTCAGTAGTTTTTCTCCTGGGCCACGCAGTGGCTCCTAGCAGACAGAAGTATCCCGTGCACTAGACCAAATCTTGAGAAGCTTGATGTTATCTTATTCAGGCAGCTCCTGCTTCTAAGTAGGAACTTGCCTTAGAAGGGCCCAGTCTTGGTTTTTCAAATGGCTCACCTTCTCCAGTGCTACCAGGCCTGTTTGCTCGTAAGGCACTTGACAATTCTGTCAATTTGCTAGGGAGCTAGCAGGAAATAAGAAAAAAATGAACAGGGAAAGAAATGACATAATTTGGGAACTTTTGAGGTTCTTTCACTAGAAAAGTAGTGAAGTGAAGAATAATCTCATTATCAATTGTAAGAAAAATAAGAGCAAGCAGGTTTTTATTTCTGTCAGGACAGGAACTTTTGCAGCAGGGTTCACTGAACTGTGAGAAAAAGGAAAATTCTCTATAGGGAAGAGAAGAAAGATGTCACAGGTAGCTGGACCAGAAAAATACCTCGGTTAGAATATGAAATGGCAGAATCGTAGCCCAACTTCATAATCCAGAAGACCAAGCAGATTTCAGCAAAACCTGGCATTTCTGCAATGTTGCAGAACATACTTTCTCGTTTGCACACTGATGTTTTAATCTACTTATCTGTGCATTTTGCTGATGCCTTTTCTAAGCTGCTGGAGTGTTTTTGTTGTGAAGATCATTCTCACTATCCCCAGGAGCCATTTCTCCCAGAGAGCCATATTGTGGAAACTTGCACTGCCTCTGTAGACAGTTTCTTCCTGGGGCTGTCAGTCTGGTCACTTTTCCAAGTGCTATCTTGACTAAACAGAAAGAGGAAATGAGTTTTAAGATAGCAAGGACTAATTATGTACTCCTTACTCAAGCTTCTGTCTAATGAGGCTTCCAGTTTTGGCACTTGTTAATAGTGCACATATTCCTGCGGGTAGCTGGAAACACATTTAACTCAGAGAAGTCAGAAAAACTTTTGTGGGACTTAGTTCTTGCAGAAAGTGATACTGATAAATGTGGGGTAGGATACTGGACTACTTAAATCTCTGAGGAGGTACTTCTGATGCTGTCCTCCTACCCCATTTCTCATTTCAGAGTATATATGACAGGAAAGTTAATTGTGTCTGGAGTTCTGAGTAGACTACACTGCTTACTTGTTTCTGAGATTTGTTTTTTTTTTTTTGTGTTCTTTCCTAGTATTTTTTAGGCAATGAAAATTAGTGGATGAAGTAGCTAATTGAATTCAAAATTAATTACTTAAAAGGAAAAGCGTGACATTTCCCAAGCTTTTGAACAGAGATTTAGGCCACTGCTGATTGATCTTTGCTTCACCTTTGCCAGCTTGTTAGCTCATAATTTTGAGTAGGAGAACAAAAATGTCAAAATGTTTGTCCAGCACTATTTTACATTTTAGCAAATGATCATAGTGAAAACACCACCACGGCTGATCTTGGGAATAATATAGTGAATGTCTTTTCTATTAGAGTAGCTAGGGATCAGAACAAGTGCAAGGCAATCCTTTCTGCTATGCAGAAAAACAAGAAAAGGGTAAATTGCTTGACAGTATGAATGGTGGATGATTTTTAGATGCATTAAAAGAAAGGCATTAATACATTGCCAAAAAAAGGAAAGATTCTTTACATGTCTATTGTTAAGCAGTCATTTTTAGCCTGTTTAAGCTCTTCTACTCTCTACATTGCTCAAGGAGATGAATTCCATTTTCTTCTGACACATAATTATAGATTAACCACCATCATCAAAGATCTGGCTTTTCATGTTCTCAACAGATTGTGAAAGGGAGAAAAAAACTGAGATTAGAATAACAGCTGAAAGAAATCCCTTTTACGGTTAAGGAAAAGGGTTAGCTTCAGTGAAGTGAAGACAGTGCCTTGCAGTTTCACCCTTTTCCTTCCTAAAGCTGCCTGTTTGGTTCCTTTACCTGTGTTCACACCAGTGCCTGTCTGATGCCATGGTGAGCTTGTTTATGGGACTAGACTAGAAGAAAATTAATCAGTAGTTTGCTGACTTATGTTTCTGTCGTAACAGTTTCCAAGCTAGCTCACCGAGCATTGGTGAGGGTATTAAAGATGGGGCAAGGACATCTGGTTGAGGGGGAAAGGGAAGAAGGTGCACTGTTGTAGCAGCAATAGCTTAGAACAGCTTAAATTGTCATGGAGCTACAAGCCCTAGTAATGACTGTAAATCTTATGTGTCAAATAGGGATATTAAATGCCACTCTGTTGCAATGGAAGTAGGAGTTATTTTCACGAGTTCACAAAAACTACTAATCTGTCCTTTGTAAGAGTGAAAGGCAACAGTGTTGCTTTGTTAATTTATTCTGTAAGAAGTGATAGCCCCATGATTTTAAAAATAAAAGTGTTTCTGTGAAGCAGACCTTATTCTAAAATCCATTTAAAAAAATAATGTTTCCTTTCCATTGACTAGGACTCCATTACAGAAGAAACTGTCGAGCTTTTAGAGCCTTATTTGGATATGGAGGACTATAATCTCGAGACTGCTAAAAAAGTGTGTGGAAATGTAGCAGGTCTTTGCTCATGGACACAAGCAATGGCTTACTTCTATGGTATTAATAAAGAAGTTCTTCCTCTTAAGGTATTTTTTATTGATCATTTTATTTTGAGGGATGAATCTAGTCAAGTGGAAAAAATGTCGAGTTATTTTGGCTAAAAAAGAGATTCTTGTTTCTTCACGCCATGTGGTGGAGCCAAGCACACAGAGGTTAAATATGTCCTGGCAATTTTTCCCCCCTTACACACAACTACCCTGTGGTTCAGTTGTTACTTGTGTGAACACAGTAAGTGTTCAGTGGGTTCTTTACAGAGCCTGTCTAGCTGTACGTGGGAGATAATGGTACCTTCTCTGCCCTCAGAGTGGGTGCCAGGCACTATGGCCTCGAGAAAACTCCTCAGTCCTACTGGCCTGGGAAGGAACCTACTCATTGTGGTTATGATAGAATATGGGAAAGAGGAGGAGAGACCATTCTTGGCACAGAAGTATTCTTCAAGGAATTTAGCTGGAATTCATGTCCCTAAAAAAAATTTTGGAGTTTCAAATTGCTAAATGCAAGTATACATATATAATAAAGAGAGTAGTTGCCAGGTATAGAATTCTGTTGTAACATTGAACTGAAGTAGAAATGGATCAGCCACTGTTATGTGCATTCTTAGAGATAGCTTTATTGTCTTGGAAATGTTTCATTTATGAGCATATTGAAAAAAGGGACTTTGCATATTTATATAATGATTTATAGTCATTGCTCCTACAGTGAGTTTTATGGCTCTTTTCTGAGGAAATACATCCAATCCATTATGCTTCCACTGCACTGATGTTTGGTTTCTTATTGAATAAGCCACTGTATCAATGGTATAGTCAAAATTCTTGGCATAATCTTTTCGTATACCTAGACAGATCTGATTCAAATATGTTAAAAGCATATTTTTTTTATTCAAGTAACTCAAGAGAGTGCTATATTTTTGTGATGTATAAGTAGCTATTCCCTTTTCAAATAATGGGATGTTCACTAATGAAAACAGAATTTGAAATGTTGCTATTGAGAGCCACAAAAGGGAGCAAGACCCGGGGGGAAATAGTGGCTTTATATGCAAATGTAACCCTGAAAGTTGAAAACGTGCTCTTGTAGATTTTATTTGAATATATATGATTTAGGATTACATATAAATTTAGCTCTGTGTTCAAGTACTTGCATTCTTGTCACACGGTAGCTGACAAAAAGTGAAACATACATTTCTTGGCAAAGTGGTGCCTATTGTCAGGCATAGCAACAGTTACAAATATTTTAGAAACAGAAGATGACAGAGGGAAGGAGGAAGTGTTTAAAGTATGCAAGAGATATGGCAGGAAGCAGTGGAGTGATGCTAAGAAAATAATTGAAAATAAATGTACAATTAGACTGCATAAAGTACTAGCCCAGGCTAATTCATCCAGTGCTAAAAGCAGGTTTACTGAATGAAATAATCAAGCTGCTTTATCCTAACTGCTGTTCTAGGATATAAATCCCCTTCAGCACCTGCCAAATGGATTCAATATATTTTAAAATTGCATCTTGAGACTCATTGCCTCATTTATCTTAAATATGACAACCTGTGAAAACTAATTAATAGTGACTTATATTATAGTAAATATAGTGTGCAAAAGTTACCTTATTCCTAGGAATGGATACTGGCATCCTTTATATAGGTGGCCTGCAGCCCACGGGTCATTAGTTAGACTTTCCTGTAGACCTTCAGTGTGAGGATGACCTGTTTCTCCCCAGATTGCTACCTAGTAAACCAGCCTGCTGCATTAACCTGAGAATTTAGAAACACCATCTGCTCCTTATCTGTTAGTTGAAGAATGTAAGAGCAGAATGGAGAAGCCCTGACTTTTGCTGTGATGCTGTTAGCCTCTAATTAAAATACTGTGTATAGGAGTGTAATTTCCCTTAGGGATGTCCCCAGTGACTTTAATTAAGTTCTCCTTAGGCTGTTATGGTGGTCAAGGGAAGTTTGTCTACAGTTTATAAATTCTGTTTGATATTGAGGATTCTCCCTGTGAAACTCAGTTTTAAGTATGAGACTTTATTGCCTTTTCTACTTTCGTCTCCATACTGAACTAAAAACTGCAGCAGGCAATGAAAGGAACTCTTGCACCTGAAGAAGAGGTAATAGTCAAGGAGCGTTGAAATTTGATAGTTGTCCATTTAAATAAGTGTGTCCTTGTAAAGGTGATGCCTACTGGGCAGGAAAACAAGCATGCAAGTCTGAATTCAAGGTCCACAATAACTGTGGAAGGAAAGCATGTACTCTGGGGGTGAGGGGGAGGATTATGTCGCTTAACAAAACAGAGTGGGGTCAGGACATGTAACTGAACAGAGAATATGGAGTGTCTTTCACTAGCTAGCACAGACTGTGAACAGCAGATAAGAGATTTCTGTGCTTTTCAAAGGTTATTTTAATCCCAAAGAGTGGTCACTGATAGCAAAGAAAGTGAGGCCAAGATTTTATTAGTGTCCCTCTGCACATGTTTGCACGTGTACATATGTATATTTGTATGCATATGTGCATCTGTGTGTATATATATATATATATATATATATATATATCTTTTTAAATTTTGTATTGTTGAGGTAAAAACATTGATTTTGGAATGTCTACGAAACCCCTGTATGTCTTTGCCTTTTTTACAATCTTTCCCTAAATAATGGTGGATACAAGCATATCATGATATTGAATCTCTGAGAAAGCTGATCCAAAACCAATGGAGTGTCTAGAGGAAAAATCTGCAGTAATCTTGGACAGGGGCAGTTTAGAAATTGCATTTCCATGAAGAGTTTTCAGTCAGATGCCATGTGCCCAGAACAGGACTGAAGCAAAGGCAAAGATGAGCACTCAGGACATCCCCAGAAGGTCAGGAGCAGAGTGACAGAGTCCAAGTGCAAGAAGCCTTCTGGCCTAGTCCAGCCGCAGTGAGTGCTCAATGGACTGTAAGAACAGTGGACTTGGAAAGCTGAAATTCTTTAACAAGAGAAGTGTTAGGAAAGCTCCAAATCATTCTTACCTTTTCTGAAGTTTTGGACGCTTTTTTTTTTTAATGGGATTCTTCTAGTAACATTTCCTGAATTTACTGAGCAGCAGTTGCTCTTCAGAGTGATTTGGGGTTGATCTGGGCATTCCATTCAAGAGCAGGTATAGAATTAAGTGGTGTGAGGCTTCTTTTTGTTGGAGAAGTCATTTTTATTGAACAGCTTCCTTGGATCAGGGTCAGATACACTTCGTACTTTGCAAAATTGAGTTTGCGATGAAGCAGCGAGAAACTTAATGTCTATGTGAATACTAGTAAATTAAATAGTACTAGTGAATTTTTCTGGGCACTGGAAAGTCATCATTTGCACTATTAAATTGTTAGAATGATCCCTAGTGTAGATTTTGTCTTGGCTAAGCGGCATTCTTCAGTAGTCTCTGGGCACATTTCAGGAGCTAGCCTGGTCCAAGAGCCATTCCCAGAAGGCTGTCAGTATGCAGTCATGTTTTAGAGGCTGGGAGAGCTTAATGTGAGCTGTTTTATGCTGGTTAACTTCAGTGCCAGAGAAAGGTCCTGGGCATGTTTCATTTAAGAGTCTAGCTGTGACTGTAATTATGTGTTTATTTGTTCTGGTTTTGTGTGGAATGAAAAAATCTTAAAAGGGGCAGGATCATTTCACCACCTGCTGTGAAGTCCTCTGTGAGGGCAGCTTGGAAAAAGGCAAAACAGCTGCTTAACTCTTTAGGCTATGGCCCTTGTTGGCACAGGTGCTGTCTCGGGACCTGCCCCATGCAGATGGATGCAGAGAGCAGGTAGCAGCACTGGCTGGAGCAGGTGTTGAGAGGATTGTCTGTCTGGTTCCCCACAATGCCAAAGGCAAGGAAAGACTGAAGCTGGTGTTCTCACACGAGTCCAGGCATGTTCCAGCATAGCACCACTTCTCCAGGAGCACAGATCAAACTGTGGACCTCGTATCTTAAATCCTCGTGATTCATTTGCATAAAACCCATTTTTTCAGGCTTTCACACTGCATCCAACTGGAACAAGTTGTGTATCCTTGCTTTGCTGCATGATTCAGAGGGATGAAATTAAGGGTGTGAAGCTTGTTCACAGAGCAATGCCACTAAAATTAGGAAGGCCACAGTGGTTCTTAGTGGTTGGGAAAGATGTTTCCTTCCTGCCTATTTTAGGCTGGAAGTGTTTGTATGGGGCTGATTGCAGCTGTAATAGTCTTCTTGTGCAGAAGATTCTCTTTGGCAGCAGAGCTTGCCTCCTGCTCTCATGGCAGAGCTCTATAGAGGAGGCTGCCAGCCAACCAGCCAGTGATGTCAATACAAAAGCCGTGTTTGTACCCATGTAATTTTGAAAAGTCAAGTTTGGAAAAAAAAATAAAAACCAACCAGGGAGAGAGCAAATAGTGATGATTTCTAAGGGTCATCTGGAACAAGTAGTTTTTTTGCCTTTGAGAATCACATAGGTTGGTCATCCTGGCATGCTGGCTGTCATTCTCATGCAACCAACCATTGTTCATCACATATGATCAAGTAGACTATAAATCAAACTAATATTATAATGTCTTATACTTTGTTATGGTTACTCTAAAATTGGCTGAGAACTTTGGTTAAATTGCCTATAAAATAATTTCCTATTATGGGTCATCTTCCAGAAAAATCTGTGAAGTCTTGTGTAAATAATTCTAGGGATTTTTTTCATGTTAGAATACAATGTACTTTTTTTTACTAATCTAGACAATTTTTTCTTCGTGCCTACACCTTCAAAGCTGATAGCCTTTTAAGAGTTTTTAAGAATGGGTGTATGTCTTGGGGTGACCTTATGATGTGTATCCCATATCGCTGCCTATGCCCAGAAATTAATTCCTGTGCCTTTCTATACCTCTAAACCGAGCCTGAGAGGGGGAAGGAAAAAACTGAACAAAACTTTTTCAAAGCAGTTTGCAGCTTGTTTAAGGTCACACACAGATAGCAATTGGTTTTCCCAGCTGCAGCAGGGGAGGGAGGAAGCACCCAGCTTGCTGCTCCCAGAACAGTTTTTTTTTTGGCTGGTGGTTCAGCTGCTTTGTTCTCCAGAGAGAGACTGAGAGTTGAATTCTTCCTTCCCTGAAATTTTGGATTTTCTCCCTTTTTTACTGGACTGCTTGATTGCTTCAACATCAGAGCCCATCGGGAGGACTTTCCACTGGGCACAGAGGGCCTGGCCCAAGCCCCAGCTCCAAGGAGACCAAAGAGAGGACTCTAACACTTTCCCAGGTTTTTCCTCCACAGGGAAAGATTTTATCATTTAGCATTATTTTCCTTTCCCGTGTGTTTGTTAAATAAATAGTTTTATCTTCACTTTCCTTCGAGGAAAATTTATTTTTTTTCCTGAACCTGGGGGAGGGGTGGTTGTGCCTTCTCCCAGAGGATATATTTCTAAATTTGGCCAAACCGGTACAGTGTGCTAGTTTGAAAACAAACTAGTGGGAGACACCAAGTCAGAATAACAATTTAATAGGGAAATAAAAGGAGGGGGAAGAAAAAATAAAGGCAGATAACACTGGGTTAAATGGACAGAGTTAGGATACAACCTGAGTCTCTGTTAGTCAGGGTGGTGGTAGCAGTCTGGTAGAATGGTGGCTGCACTCCTCCCAAAGCGGCGATCCTGTAGAAAAAGGGTCTGCTCCTCCTCAGAAGGTCCAGTGGTGGCTATGTTGCTCCTGTCCTCTGGAAACCCGGTGGGAAGGTTGTCTCTGGTGTTCAGAGTCTCAGATTATATCCACGATGGGATGCTTGGTTCCTCCCTCTGGGTGGAGCATCTCACAATGGGGTAACGAGTCATGAGGCCAAGTGTTGATGAGGCTCATTAAAGAAGATAGTCCGGAGGGAGTTATCTCTGAGTCAGGCGGCAGGACAATGATGGGCCATTAACAGAAAGATAGTCTGGGGGGAGGAGGCAAGGAAACACTGCCCCACCTGATTTCAACAGCTCCTGAGGATGGTAATAGAATACTGTTCCGGTTTGGCCAAATTTAGAAATGTATATATACTCTGAGAGAAGGCACAACCACCCCTCCCCCCACCAGGTTCGGGAAAAAAAAATAAATTTTCCTCGAAGGAAAGTGAAGAAGATAAAACTATTTATTTAACAAGCACACGGGAAAGGAAAATAATGTTAAATGGTAAAATCTTTCGCTGTAGAGGAAAAACCTGGGAAAGTGTTCGAGTCCTCCCTTTGGTCTCCTCGGAGCTGGGGCTTGGCCCAGGGCCAGGCCCTCTGTGCCCGGTGGAAAGTCCTCCCGATGTGCTCTGATGTTACAGCAATCAGGCAGTCCAGTAGAAAAGGGAGAAAATCCGAAATTCCAGAGAAGGAAAAGTTCAGCTCTCAGCCTCTCTCCAGAGAACAAGGAACTGGAACAAAAACTGGCCAAAAGCTGACTGGAAAAAAAACTGCCAGCCGGGTGCTTCCTCGCTCCCCCCCTGCCCCAGCTGGAAAAAAAACCTGCTATCTTTATGTGACCTTGAACAAGTTTCAAACTGCTTTGAGAAAGTTTTGCTCAGTTTTTTCTTCCCCCTCTCAGGCTCAGTTCAGAGGCATAGAAAGGCCAATAATTAATTTCTGGGCATAGGCAGCGATATGGGATACACATCATAAGGTCACCCCAAGACATTCCACCCCTTATCCCATATTGTTGGCTCAATGCCCAAACTAAGATATTCTAATTCTCCACACACATTAATACATATGTAAATATATATATATAGCTATGTACAAACAGTGACAGTGACAATCAGCAAGCAGGGGTATACTGGCATTTCACACTACAGGTGGTTGTCACACAACAATCAGATCTCCCTGTGGTACACAACGTGTTGTTCCATCTTTCTGCATTACCCACCATGTGCAACCAGGTCCCTGAGCAAAGACAACCCCACGGATGGGTTTGTCTGTACTCGGGGCAGAATTTATCCACACAGTCTTTCCTAACAGACCTCTGACATGCACTACTGGGACCTTATCTCCATCTGTTGTATGCAGGGATTCAGATTGGGCTGGACCAGCTCTATTGGTAGAACCTCGGGTGTTAACTAACCAGGTGGCCTTTGCTAGATTCTGTTCCCAATTTTTGAAAGTTCCCCCACCCAGTGCCTTCAAAGTGGTTTTCAACAATCCATTGCACCGTTCCACTTTGCCTGCAGCTGGTGCATGGTAAGGGATGTGGTACACCCACTCTATGCCATGTTCTCTAGCCCAGGTATTAATAAGGCTATTCTTAAAATGAGTCCCATTGTCAGACTCGATTCTCTCAGGGGTGCCATGCCTCCAAAGGACTTGCTTTTCAAGGCCCAGGATGGTGTTCCGGGCAGTAGCGTGAGGCACAGGGTAGGTCTCCAGCCATCCAGTGGTGGCTTCTACCATTGTGAGCACATAGCGCTTGCCTTGGCGGGTTTGAGGCAGTGTGATGTAATCAATCTGCCAGGCCTCTCCATACTTGTATTTGGACCATCGCCCACCGTACCACAGGGGCTTCACCCGCTTGGCCTGCTTGATCGCAGCGCATGTCTCACAGTCATGGATAACCTGGGAGATACTGTCCATGGTTAGATCCACCCCTCGGTCTCGTGCCCACTTATAGGTGGCATCTCTGCCCTGATGACCTGAGGCATCATGGGCCCATCGAGCTAGGAACAACTCTCCCTTGTGTTTCCAGTCCAAGTCTACCTGTGACACTTCTATCTTTGCAGCCTGATCTACCTGCTTGTTGTTTTGGTGCTCCTCATTAGCCCTACTCTTGGGGACGTGAGCATCTACATGGCGGACTCTCACAACCAGCTTTCTTACTCGGGCAGCGATGTTTTTCCACTCTGCAGCAGCCCAGATTGGTTTTCCCCTACGCTGCCAATTAGCTTTTTCCCACTTTTCTAACCATCCCCACAGAGCATTGGCTACCATCCATGAATCAGTGTAGAGGTAGAGCTTTGGCCACTTCTCCCTTTCAGCAATGTCCAGGGCTAGTTGAACAGCTTTGAGTTCAGCGAGTTGGCTTGATCCACCTTCTCCTTCAGTAGCTTCTGCAACCCGTCGTGTGGGGCTCCATACGGCTGCTTTCCACTTTCGTTTCATCCCTACGATGCGACAAGAACCATCGGTGAAAAGAGCGTAGCGTGTGTCTTCTGATGGCAGTTGGTTGTACGGTGGAGCTTCTTCAGCGCGTGTCACTTGTTCTTCATCAGCAAGACCAAAGTTTTCACCTTCAGGCCAGTTGGTAATTATTTCCAAAATCCCAGGGCAATTCAGTTTTCCGATTCGGGCGCGCTGTGTGATGAGAGCAATCCATTTGCTCCATGTGGCATTGGTGGCATGGTGGGTAGAGGGAACCTCTGCTTTGAACATCCACCCCAGCACCGGTAGTCGTGGTGCCAGGAGGAGTTGTGCCTCAGTGCCAATTACCTCTGAGACGGCTTGGATTCCTTCGTAGGCTGCCAAGATCTCCTTTTCTGTTGGGGTGTAGTTGGCCTCAGACCCTCTGTAGCTTCGGCTCCAGAATCCCAGTGGTCGACCTCGAGTCTCACCAGGCACCTTCTGCCAGAGGCTCCAGGACAGGCCATGGCTTCCGGCTGCAGAATAGAGCACGTTCTTCACTTCTGGTCCTGTCCTGACTGGGCCAAGGGCTACCGCATGAGCGATTTCCTGCTTGATCTGGGCAAAGGCTTGCTGCTGTTCGGGGCCCCAGTGGAAATCGTTCTTCTTGCGGGTAACCAGGTAAAGAGGACTCACAATCTGGCTGTACTCGGGAATGTGCATCCTCCAGAAACCTATAGCGCCTAGGAAAGCTTGTGTTTCCTTCTTGTTGGTTGGTGGAGACATTACTGTGATCTTATTGATGACCTCAGTGGGAATCTGACGCCGTCCATCTTGCCATTTCACTCCCAGGAACTGGATCTCTCGGGCAGGTCCCTTGACTTTGCTCTTCTTAATGGCGAAACCAGCTTCCAGGAGAATCCGGATAACTTTCTCTCCTTTCTCAAACACTTCTGTTGCAGTGTTCCCCCACACAATGATGTCATCAATGTACTGCAAATGTTCTGGAGCCTCACCCTTTTCTAGTGCAGTCTGGATCAGTCCATGACAGATGGTGGGACTGTGCTTCCACCCCTGGGGCAGTCGGTTCCAGGTGTACTGCACGCCCCTCCAGGTGAAGGCAAACTGAGGCCTGCACTCTGCTGCCAGAGGAATGGAGAAAAATGCATTGGCAATGTCAATAGTGGCGTACCACTTCGCTGCTTTGGACTCCAGCTCATACTGGAGCTCCAACATGTCCGGCACAGCAGCGCTCAGCGGTGGAGTCACTTCATTCAGGGCACGATAGTCCACAGTCAATCTCCATTCTCCTTCCAATTTGCGCACAGGCCAGATGGGGCTGTTGAAGGGTGAGTGGGTCTTGCTGACCACCCCTTGGGTCTCCAGCTCACGGATCATCTTGTGGATGGGAATCACAGCATCTCGAGTTGTCCGGTACTGTCGGCGATGCACTGTCGAGGTAGCAATTGGTACTCTTTGTTCTTCCACCTTCAGAAGGCCGACTGCAGACGGGTTCTCTGATAGCCCAGGCAAAGCGTTCAATTGCTTAATGCCCTCTGCCTCCACAGCAGCTATTCCAAAAGCCCACCTGAGTCCCTTTGGGTCTCTAAAATACCCGTTCCGGAGAAAGTCTATGCCCAAAATGCACGGGGCCTCTGGGCCAGTCACAATGAGATGTCTCTTCCACTCATTTCCAGTCAGGCTCACCTCAGCTTCCACCAAGGTCAAATTTTGTGATCCACCTGTTACACCAGAGATAGAAACAGATTCTACCCCCACATGCTGCGATGGAATTATTGTACGCTGCGCACCAGTGTCAACCAAGGCATCATATTTTTGTGGTTCTGATGTACCAGGCCAACGAATCCACACAGTCCAAAAAACACGGTTTTCCCTGACCTCTACCTGGCTAGAGGCAGGGCCCCTCTATGCCTGGTTATCCTTCTTTCCCTGGGCCTGTATCTTAGAGGTTCCTTCATGGGAATTGGACATGCCGTCGTCTTTTCCATCATTTCCGGCAATTTGGCTACAGGCAACTGGAGCTACTTCCTTTTTGGTAGATCCTCCTTTCTGAGACTTGCGCTCCTTCAATTCACTCACTCGTGCTGCCAGAGCAGAAGTGGGTTGTCCACCCCACTTCCTCATGTTTTCCCCACTGTCACACAGGAAATTCCACAGCTCACTTCGTGGGATGTACCTTCTCTCTGGGGAACGTCCGCGGAGAAGGCACTCTTTAATCTCCTGGAGATTCTTTTCTATCTTATCTTCCATTTTCTGCATACGTGTTTCCACAGCTGCAATTCTTGCATGTGTTGGGCCATGCACAGAGTCTGCATATGCTCGGAGCTTCACTGCCATATCTTTCACAGTCTCATTTGCACCGTAGTCTGGTTTCATTATTGCTAAAGCAGAAGCGTATTCTGGTGGCCCAAGCTGTATGAGTTTTCGCCACATGTATGGAATAACTCTGGCCCGGTCTGGACTCCTCAATCCTGGGTCATGTGTGAAGACAACCTCCACCACCCCTAGTTCTCTCAGGCGTTGGATCCCTTGTTCTATGGTCTTCCACGGGGTTTGCTGCATGTAGAGATCATCTCCACACATATATCTTTCCATCACGCCTGTCAAAACTCGTCTCCAGAGACTGGTAGAGTTAGCCTCCCTTTTCATCTCTTGGTCGATCACTGGATCTTGTGACAGGGATCCCAAATGCCTCGCTTCAGCACCGTCCAGCATCACATCATCACCTGCCGCATCCCAAATACGGACCATCCAACTTATTATGGATTCATCGGACCGTCGGGTGTAATCCTTTCTTAGGCTGTGAAGGTCCTTTATGGACATGGACTCAGTAATGGTTTCTGTGCCTGAGTCCGCTGGTGGTTTTGAGGTTCCTTCCCCTGCATCTTTTGAGGTTCCTTCCCCTGCATCATCATCATCTTTCACTGGGCGATCAGTTTTGGTTGTGTGCTTTTTCCTCGTGACAGGAGCCACTGTCAGTGGCTTAGACTCTCCATCTGTTTTGGGCTGGCTCTCTGGTTTATCTGCAGCCTGAGTGACTGGGGTGTCTGCAGGCTTTGCTGATTGATCTTCCTGCCTCTCTACCTTTACTTGCTGCTGCAGTGTGCGATAGTCATATGCCAAAGCCCAACATATTGCAAGGAGCTTGTTCTCATTAGAATTGTCATTGTATCTCTCTTTCAGATATTTTCCCACCTCAGCTGGTTTCTGAATTTGTTCAGATGGGAAATCCCAAACTATCGGGTCAGAGAATTTCTTTAGGGTTTGGCCGATGTCCTCCCATTCCCCACACCACTCAGGATTTTCCACCTCTGGGTCAGGTGTCTCAGCAGTCACCCTGGAAATCTGAGCTCTTATTCTAGAGAAGCTGTGAATCATATAGAGGAAGATTACCAGATTAAATACCAGGAGGGTGGTCTCTTTAACATCCAGGGGATACTGAACATTCTCAAAAGATAACCTATCAAATTTAAAGGGAAGGGAAACCCCATCTCCTCCTCCTCTAACAATCTGGGTGCAATTACTAATAAATTCCCAAAACAGGCTACTGAAGCTAGGACTGGGGTTAGGACGGAGAAACCACTTATCATACACACGTCGAACAGCTGCCTGTACCTCTATCAACTTCTTATAAATCATTATCACTGAGCACAGCAAAATAGAAATCCTGATTCGTCTCCCTTCTCTGTAAAATTTACATATCAAGGACAAGATTGGAGCAAGTTGTGGATAGGCAAACAACCCTAGGGACCAAAAAAGCACCAGTACCTCAATGAAGCCTAAGGACCAGAAAGACATGAGTACATCGAGCCAGAGAGACATTATGAACTCAACCAGCATGGTGACTACTTTACTCCAACACAGAATAAGTAAATTCAACCCAAAATGTAATTAGCACAAGTTTTTCACTTTCCTTCGAGCCACACAGTTGGGCGCCACTAAATTTGTTCCGGTTTGGCCAAATTTAGAAATGTATATATACTCTGAGAGAAGGCACAACCACCCCTCCCCCCACCAGGTTCGGGAAAAAAAAATAAATTTTCCTCGAAGGAAAGTGAAGAAGATAAAACTATTTATTTAACAAGCACACGGGAAAGGAAAATAATGTTAAATGGTAAAATCTTTCGCTGTAGAGGAAAAACCTGGGAAAGTGTTCGAGTCCTCCCTTTGGTCTCCTCGGAGCTGGGGCTTGGCCCAGGGCCAGGCCCTCTGTGCCCGGTGGAAAGTCCTCCCGATGTGCTCTGATGTTACAGCAATCAGGCAGTCCAGTAGAAAAGGGAGAAAATCCGAAATTCCAGAGAAGGAAAAGTTCAGCTCTCAGCCTCTCTCCAGAGAACAAGGAACTGGAACAAAAACTGGCCAAAAGCTGACTGGAAAAAAAACTGCCAGCCGGGTGCTTCCTCGCTCCCCCCCTGCCCCAGCTGGAAAAAAAACCTGCTATCTTTATGTGACCTTGAACAAGTTTCAAACTGCTTTGAGAAAGTTTTGCTCAGTTTTTTCTTCCCCCTCTCAGGCTCAGTTCAGAGGCATAGAAAGGCCAATAATTAATTTCTGGGCATAGGCAGCGATATGGGATACACATCATAAGGTCACCCCAAGACAAATACACTGCAACCCAGGACAATGGGGAAGTCTGTTTTATCAATCTTTGGCACTTTTCTGAGTAGTTTATTGCTGCACAAAGACCTGCTTTTCATGTTTACAAGGCATCATTGCTCCATATGTATTGGGAATTCACATGCCCATCCTCTTCCATTGAAGTTCATACCCTGCTGTGATGAATGTGAAGGTGTTACATGAATCCACACAGCCAGTTGTAAGTTCTCCATTGTTCCAGCTGTTCCAAAGATCTTGTTTCCTTTGTAACCTCAGTATCTGTCAGCTGGGGCTGAAACAATATGTCATAATATTGTCTGACTCCCATTTTTAGCCCTCAGAGAATTTAAGGATACAAGGATGCTCTGCAGTGGGGAAGGCGCCTGGGGGAGGTAGAAGAGGGCTGGTGCAGAGCTCTTTTTGGATCTCAGTAAGAAAGGCCTGACAAGAGATGGCTAAATGAGGTGACTGCTTTAATAAGACGGAATAGTAAGAGGAGTTTAAAATAGTTTGAATGACCAAAAGAGAAAGCTTTCTCTTCATGGACAGGATCTGCTCTGCACAGGATAACCTGGGAAAAACTATCCAGGCTCTGTCTGATGCTGCATGAATGTGGAGTGTCCAATATTTGAAGGGATGTGAAGTTCACTCACTGTTTGTCTTCTTATGAATCTTTTAAGGCAGTTTTCTTATTAAACCATTTGTTGTCAGACCTTTCTTACTCAGATGCAGAAGGAACCCTGCACACACTTTCTCTCCCTCTCTTTCTCTCTTATATCTCACCCTCCCCACCTTTCCCCTGGTGCAGGACACAGTAACACTACATCACCTCCTCAAAACTCCTTTGCTGTTGGAACCCAATGGTCCAAGATTCACTAAAACATAACAGCAGTTCTGAAATCTGCTTATCTGGGTTTAATCAAGACTCATTGATTGAGCAATGTTTATTTCCAGGTGATGCTTTTTAATGTGTTTTTTTAATAAACAGTGAGGTAAAAATATTTCAGCATCCTTACATGATGGAAATTTTATGAGCAACCATTTTACTGGTTCATCTGGATTCCAAAATATTTTTTTATCTCTAGAATCTGTCAACAGACCAGGTAATGAAATTTTACTGACAGTGCTTTTCTCTAGCATATACTGTCTGCATATACCTAGCTTGCTAATATACCTGGACACAGAACATGTGATTCACCTGTATCCAATACACATGTATACAACATACATGTACGCAGATATTAGTGACCTACTTCACTGGTTAGTACATATATGCTTCTCTAATTCCCTGCTCACAAACCTCTCTTTTGAAATACACCAGACCCCAACCCATGATTATACTGTTAACTAAGAATTATCCCTTAAAAGAGATACCTTCTATTGCTACGCTTCTGGTATGATGTAATGCGAGTGTCAAGTTTCATATTCATAATAAAACAGGTTTTACAGATTCTTGGTTTCCATCTTCATAACTCTTATAGGAGAAAAAACCAGAAATAAGATACATGATATTTTGCCACATATTTAAACAAGCTTTTTTAAATATTCAGAGTAAATGGAATCAACCTTTATCTGTAAGTGTGAATTTCATAAGAGCTTTGTCAGGCTCTAATCCTTTGCAAATGTATATGGAAATACATTCTGAATTCGCAGAATATTTTTTTCAACCCTGTTAGGAATATAAAAGTTAAGAGGCCACATTTAAATGACTGGTAACTCATCATGCAAATTTATAGAGAGATGTGAAAAAAGTCTCTAGAGTTTTACTTTCCAGAGGAGCAAAAAATATATTTGTTATATTTTTGTTGTAGAAGTAATTGTTGGAAAAAGAGAGCAGAAGACTAGTTTCTGTTATAATTTGCATTATTTTATAACTAATTAAGACAATATTAATTTTCTTTTGCACTGAGAATGTATTACAGGAGGCATATATATAAGGCCACCAATTGTATAGGTTGCCTCATATGTCTAGTTTACAGCTATTTCAAGTGAATTGGGATTTAAGTAATTGGTCATTGTGTGATCAATAGACCGTTCTGAAAATATTATTAAAACATCTTAAGATTGCCTTGAATAACTTTAATGCTATGCTTCTGTTCCAGAAATAAAAAGAAAAAAGCCTTCTGTCGTCTTAAACATGTATTATTTTTAAAAGTACCCAATACAGTACAGTATGTGCCATTAAATGAATCTCATTTTCTTCTGCCAAATAATAGGTATTAACTACTTTTTGCTCTTAAATATCTGTAGGCAAATTTAGCTTTGCAAGAAGGAAGACTTGCGGCTGCCCAAATGGAACTGGATAGTGCACAAAATCAGCTGGACAAGAAGCAAATGGAACTGGATGAAGTACAAGCCATGTATGATGCTGCTGTGAAAGAGAAGCAGGCCTTGCTTGATGATGCTGAGGCATGCAGAAGGAAGATGAGCAATGCCACAGCTCTGATTGAAGGATTGGGTGGAGAAAAGGTATTAGCACACGTGCGTAGGTTTCCAGCACAAAGCAGGTGCGCGGTTTTGAGAATGCTCCGTGATGATCGTAACAGTGCTCGAGAAACTCAAGGTGTGGTGACATCTTGATATCATACGACCCTTTTTTTAGTTATAGGTAGCGGTTTTTTTCCTTGAAGTTAATGTATCTAACAAAGTAAAGCAATTTCTTGTGTTAAGTCTTCTGTATGAAGATTTGTGTTATATCATATGACTCGTATTAGGATAAAGTTCAGATTTAAAGCCAAGGAGCCAAATTCCTTTTAGCTTTAGTAAGAAGAGGAATTAGGCTTAACCTAAATAATTGCCCTAAAATATTTATAAGAAGGATTACTCTCTTTTTCTCACCAAGTATACAAAAATACAAATTTGAAGCTTGACTAATTTCCTGAATTATAATTGAAGCTTAGATTTCTACTGGAGCCTTTTGCAGAATTATGGGCTAATTGTTATCCTCTGCAGTGAGCTTGAAATTTACCTTTCCTATGCAGATCTTTCTGGCTTCAGCCTGAAGGTTTTCAGAGGAAGCAGGATACTCTTTTTTCCTCTCTTATTATTTGCTTTGTTAATTCCTTCATTCATTTCACACAAAGTCAAAATTGATTAGAGTTTTGACTTCAACCATTGGGTCCTGTGAGGTCAGGACCTCAGCATTTCTTTGCATAGCTGCCTTTCAAATTACATCAGTCAAAAATCTTAGATGCTTTATCATACTTTTTCAATGAATTTCTAAATTTAAGAGCAATACAAAAATAGGAAATTACAGTGTCTTTTTGTGGGTTTTCTGGAGCCTTGTGCTATGAGGTCTTGTAAGACCTGTTATTCCACTCTACTTTTGAAAATTCAGCCAAAAAAAATAAAGACTCTCTATGGCACTTTGACTATTGGGCAAGACTGACACTGGGTTAAATGTGTGTTTTCTAAACTTGAAATGTGTATGTCCTTACCAAGATTGCATGCAGAGTGACTGTAAAGGAACAGCAATCTGGAAAGAAAGGAATAAGCAAAAATATTAGTTAAGTATTTTTAATTTTTTTAATACATTAAAAAATAATTTTTATAAAATTGCAGAATCATGGAATAATTGAGATTGGAAGAAACCACTGGAGATATCTAACCCAAAACACAGCCTCCCCCTCCCCACTACTCAAGGCTCAGGCCATTTTTTGGTTGGGTTTTGGATATCTTCAAGGATTCCCCAACTTCCCTTGGCAACCTATTCCAGTTTTTGACCACTCTCACTGAAATAAGGGATTTTTTGTGTGCTGAATTTGAATTTCTTATATTCCAATTTGTGTCCACTGCCCTTTGTCATTTCATAGAGTACCAGTGAAAAGAGTCTGGCATCTTCCTCTTTACACCTTCCCATCAGGTATTTGCGTGCAAAGATACCTGTGTACAAATTTCCCCTGCACTCTCGGTGTTCAAGGATAAACAATCTCAGCAAAGGCTGCCCCTGAATTTTAGATCCCTGATCAGTTCTTTATCTGCAAGTCTGAGGTTAAGCAAACTGCCTTTCCCTCCTTAGATCCTCACTCAACTGTGTTCAGAACATTTGTCAATACCCTCCTTAAAACCTCAAGGATTGCTTGTGTCTTTCTGTGTTGTCCCTTCAGATATTGGGCAGTTGAAGGCCCCTGTGTAGACCAGGGCCTGTGGACGTGAAGTTTCTGCCCACTGTCTGAAAAAGCCCTCATCTACTGCTTATTAATCACATTGTCTGTGATAGACACACACATCTCCCACGTGGAACTTTCCTCTGATGCTAGCCCATAAGCTCCCAACTGGCATATTGTCCATCATTGAGTCTCCCATGCAGAACTACATGCATTCCTCTGCTCTCTCACATGAAGGAAAACCCCTCTTCTCACCTCCCCAGCCTGTCCTTCCTAACAAACCCATAGACAGCTGATGCTGCTCTCCAGTAAGGGAAGTCTTTCCATCATGTTTCTGCGACCCCCATGATATCACAACACTGCAACCACTTGCAGAGCCCTCGTTTGTTCTCCATGCTGTGCACATTCATGTAGAAGCACGTCAGACAGGTGCCCAGCTGTGATAATTAATGTCCTATAAGCAGTAGAAAGCTGTCCCCACCGTTCTGTCTGGTGGACACTTCTTTGTTTATGTGGGTGTCCTTAGGGTGGTCCTCCGTTAGCCCTGTTTTGTTAATTATGAGGTCCCTACTGTTTATCTCACCCCACACATTTTGTTTGCCAGCCCGGTTCTCCACTCCCTCACACTACTATTGGTCCTCCTCTGACTGCCACTCCATTCCTCCTTTAAAGCCCTTCTTAGCAGTTTGACCAGCTTGTTCGCAAAGATGCTTTTTCTCCACTTGGTCAGGTGGTTGCCATCACTTCCAAGCAAACTTCTACTTCTGAAATAATTATTTAAAGCAAAAAATACTACTGTTCTCAAGAAAAAATATTTACCAGAAGGAGATGAATTCTTAAGTTAGATCTTCCTGTTAGTTTTGTGTCTGCTTAAGCTAACTTCTTTTCAATATTTTACATACAGCTTCGCTGGACAGCAAGCAGCAAAAACTTTCAAAATCAAATTATTAATTTGGTGGGGAATGTTCTGCTGGCCACTGGATTTCTCTCTTACTCTGGACCTTTCAATCAGGAGTACAGGAATTTGCTGCTCCAATTGTGGAAGAAAGAGATGGACAATAGCAAGATTCCATACAGTAAAGTAAGTGTTCATGTTCTGATCTGACCTTATTCTTTGCCTTGCTGAGAAATTATATGTGGAGCATTTCATTCCAGAAAAGTACATAATCGGAAGATTATATACAGGCTGTCATATTCCATCCAATCTTTAATAAATAAAAAATCTGAGCAGTTGACAACTGAGCTTCTAAACCAATATGTTTTAAGTTCCTCTTTATACTGTCAGGCATTTCAAGATTGGTATGTAGGACACTGCTCTGTCAAATCTGAGAGAGAAATGCTGTCTGAGGTCAGCTGTCTGGGGAGAAATAGCATAATACTGGAAACAAAGTAAAATTTATCAGCTTAGAATACATTTACTTTTTCATAAGAGGTAACATCACCTTTGCACCCCTGTGTATTATCAGTAAATATCCTCCTGTCATACCCTCTGCTGTGTACCCACAACATTTAATTTAGTTTAATTTGAAGTATCTTGTAGAAATTACTGATTTAAACAAACCCTGGATTTTGCAAGGCTTGGTTTGCAGCACTTCAGCACTTTGGCTTGCTCCAGTGCTAGCTTTTAAATCCGTGCACCTTTGTCACCAGTGAGGCTGTCCCAGTGAGGCTGACATTGCAGCATCTCCTTCACTGACCTGTGTCTGTGTGAACAGAGGTGGCCTAAAATGCAGTGGAGCTATGGTTCCATCATTCAGTTTCTGTTTCCTGCCACTTCATATTCTATCTTTATTAAAGTGAGCAACCTGCATGCTTGGCTATGACACAGGGCAGGATGCCTTGCATGAATCTTGTCCTTTCCTTTTATCACTATCTGCCTCAGGAGTGCCAGACCTGGCAGATGTTCTGGTGCAGAGGATTTGCTCATGGCCAGCAGCAGCCTTGCTCCTATTCCTACTCTTCCTTTTAGGAGGTCTGTCTAATATTCTTCCCTGTACCTGGAAGACGCATTCATGCTGAAGGCAGAATTTAAGCCATAATAATCAAAACTGTCTTTCTGAGTAATCTGTGTTACCTTCCACTTGGTTTTGTGAGTACCTGTGTACATTTTCTTCAGCAGTAAAGGTTGGACAAATAGTTGAGGAGCTCTCTCTTCCTCTCAGCACAGGAGTTGAGGCATTAAGCTCAAATAGCCCCTGTTCTCAGCTGTCAAAGGTTGTGACAGAGCAGTTGCTGCTGAATAGTGCTGTGAATTATTGAGCAGCCTGTGTACAGCTGTATCATTGTGAAACAGCTAAAGGTAGATCTGCATCTTCTTTTCAGTTTTTTTGGGATTTGGCACTTAAATCCTCTGTTAAGGAGACCTCTTTTCCACGAGGTGTTTGTTCACCTCACAGAAGTTACTTGTGAATATCTTTTTTATTATTTTTTATGTTAGGTTAGCATATTGCTTCTTGTAATGCTGATTAACCTTGACCTGACAGAGTCAAACTTGCAATCCAGCCCAGTTTATGCCATGACTTAAAAGATGAATGATTCTGATTTGCCCAGTAAAGCTCTTTGAAAGCTCCTGATGATAAAAAATATGTAAGGCCAAGATGGGTTTACTAATAAAGTACCAGCAGCAGTGCAGTTTCAGGCAAGATTCTTTACCAGTGTGGCATGGGAGTTATCCTACATACACTCCTCCCAGGGAGACTCTTTCTCAAATTCAGTGTACAAAATGTTCTTAAAAGCAACTAACCTTGGGGAATATCTGTCAAGAGTCTTACCATTTAAGGATAAGAAATTGGAGGTGTAATGTCCTTAGAAAGCAATACATAAAGAACTAAAATTCTGCTTCCATGAAGGTGTTCTGACCACATTACTATTTGGCTGCATCCTTGAAAATTTGAGGAATGCTCTCTTACTGTTTCTATTTTGCTTCCCCTCCCCCCCCAGTATGTCTCAGTTAGATGGAGAATGCCATAATTAACAAGTTTCAAAACATATTTACCATTCTGTTTAGATAGTTCCCATTAAAGACAGAATTATGATTTCAATCATAGTGTATGGAAGAGAGTTTTGATTTTTCCCTGGGAATTAAGTACTCACAAAAGGCAGCATATGGGCCTTTCTTGATACTTCACACCACAAGAAAGAAAGCAGCTTTGCAGTTCAAGGAAAAGGCTTGACATCTGCCTTACTTTGTCACAGACTAACTGATCGGGGGTGTATGAGTCATTTAGGCTTAACAATTTAAAAAGAACTGTTTAAAATTAGCCACCTATCTGTTTAGTTAGGCACTTAAATTAACTGAGTTTCAGAGTTGCAGGGTGACTGATACTTCTAGCTGTAGGTCAGAAAAAGTTCAAAGCTGTTTAGATCCTACTCATCTGCTTAAGGAGCTAAATATGGTTTTAGGTTCCAATTGCTGAAAAATTTGGCTGTTAAATGCTTTTCTGTCCTTCACACAAATGGAAATTTGATTCCTAAAATTTCTCTGTCTTCTGAGAATGGTTTGTGTTTCTTCATTGTGAGTCTTCAATAATATAGCAGTAAAAAAATCAAAGGGTTAAAAAAGCTTTGGAGTCTTGCAACCCCTGGTGTCATTAGATCTCAGGATTGTATCACAACTCTCACAGTATTTGAAGTTTTTCTTTAGGCTTCAGATGCTGAATTGTGTGATTTTTGCAAGATTTGCAGGCTTTTACTTTCTTTCTTTCATGTCTTTCTTTCAAACATATTTTTAGAAAAAGCCTACAAATAGGAATTCTTGAATGAAAAATTAAGGAGCAAATGAAAAAAAACCACCTTCGATTTTATTATTTTTAAATTCTCAATCCTTGCTAAGGTGTTTTTCTAAACTGGAGAGTTTGGCTTGCTATTTTCAGCACTGTTTTCTTCACATACGCAATTTTGAGAGGCCAGTCACTTTTCATAGTGAATATAATAAAGCAAGTTATTTGACAAGTGTAAATCAGACTTTAGGAGGATATGTGAACTGTGAAGGGTTTTGGCTTAGCAGCAATAACCTTTCATGATTGTTCATGGTTATGAACATGGTTATGTTCATGATCTATAGCACATCTTCTTTATTCTCTAAGTCTCC
This sequence comes from Corvus moneduloides, assembly GCF_009650955.1. Classification (NCBI taxonomy): domain Eukaryota; kingdom Metazoa; phylum Chordata; class Aves; order Passeriformes; family Corvidae; genus Corvus; species Corvus moneduloides. The sequence goes on along the minus strand of NC_045476.1, from coordinate 100,305,571 downwards.
CACAGCCATCCTGTATTCATACTTGGAAGGCAGGTGGAAGCTCTTGTGAGAAAGATGACACATCCACTTGAACTTACAGGAAAAGAGCTTGCCAATACCAAAATCAGTTTGTCATTAGATATTGAACTGGCTTCTGAGTTTTTCTGACACTCTTTGATGGACATCACAATCTCAACAGAATTCACTTTCGTTACTGCTTAACTGCAATGATCAAGCCACTGAACTTTAAAGAAAAGAGAGTAAGCAATAACTACCAAATACACTATCATGCATTCTGATCAGAGTAAGAAGAAAAACCATTCATGAGATGTTTTAGTATAGCTCCTCTAACTGGCACTTATTTTGTATTTACATATTTTCTACTGGTACTAATTTTGTAATTGCATATTTTCTATTAGAACTTGAACCTTACTGGTATGCTTGTTGACAATGCTACAGTGGGTGAATGGAACCTCCAGGGTCTTCCAAATGATGACCTTTCAATTCAAAATGGCATTATTGTCACAAAGGCATCTAGGTATCCTTTGCTGATTGATCCACAAGGTCAAGGAAAAATCTGGATTAAAAATAAGGAAAAGAATAACAGACTTCAGGTAAATTGTTAATTTACAAGTTTTTTTATGTGTGTGTCATTTGTGTCATCATACTTTGGCCATGTATAATTTAAATCTGATGTTTATTGGTATACAGTTATGCGGAAACTAAAACAAGACTGGCACAGAACCTGTACCCTATATCAGGGTATCAATATCAGGGCAAAATAGCTTGGAATGATACGTTATGGCATATCTGCTTTTATGATGAATCTTTTAATTGCTTGTCATAGTGAAAGAGAATCAAAGAGAGAAGTAAAAGGTTGGGTCTCATTCTCCACCTTCCTGGAGACTTGCATCTCCTCCTCTATATCTGAGTTCTCCCCAGTAACATCCAGGAGGAACAGAGTTACGTCAAGAATCCAAATACACAAGTGTTTAGACTATGGCTTACACCTGGGATATTGTAATTTGCTGTGTTCTTGTTAGTGTTTTGTTGTTGGTCACCCAGACACGAGCTTCATCCCTCAGCTGAATTGGAAATAAAAATGTAGGCAACATGCTGTTTTGGTGGATACACATATGCCTACATTATAACAAACAAAAAGTGCAGAGTGGTGGGACAGAGTATTGATTTTTAAATAATATACTGGTTTAATACTGTTTAATGTGCCTCTAGATATTTTAATTATACCTTTTTCAAAGAGCTTTGCCTGCAAGACAAGGATTTATTTTAAAAACACGTCTATCCTAATTTTTTTTTCCTGGTAACAAAACCACCCAAAACCCATGACTTAAGAGATGTCTGGAAAGGCTATTCAATTATCATCTCAAAGGATTATGTTAATTATATTAAATTTAAATAAATGAAAAGGAGTCTGTGTGATTTTTAGCAATTTTAAGACTGGTGGAACTGAATTGGAAACTGAACGTCTGATGTCAGATGAGGCCTCCTATGCAACACTGGTTCCCTTTCTGAACTCCATAAATATATCCCTACTTTACTGTTCTAAACATAATACTATTTATATTTAGGATATATTAAGATATTACAATGATTATTTAGATATGAAGATAAATAAGTAAATAGATAACAACAAAGAAATGTGATCTCCTATCCTCCTAAGTTTAAAGCAAAACTTCCATTCATGTCAGCAGAGGCAAGTGTTGGTCCCTAAAATGTAATCATTTGTGTAGATATCCCAGGATGAGTATAATTTTTTAGAGCTGCAATACATTTTATGCTGTTTTCCATGCGCTTTCAAATGCATGCTGTATGGTGACTCAATCTTCCCAGGTTACAGCTATGAACCACAAGTTCTTCAGAAGTCATATAGAAGACTGCTTGTCCCTTGGCCGACCTTTGTTAATTGAAGACATTGGAGAGGAACTTGATCCTGCTCTAGATAACATCTTGGAAAAAAATTTCATAAAATCTGGTTCTGCACACAAGGTAAGATGAATTGTAGACATAAAATTAAAACCCCTAAAATAGGACGGGTGTTGAGTATCAGGTAGTCTGAATACTGACATGATTCATATCTTTAAAACAGTTAGAAAATGAGTAGTGAACTCATGGGGTTGTTTGAGGGCCTTTTTACTCTTAATCAGAAAGTTTAAAAAGTGTAAATGAAAATGTTAAAAAGGGAGTCAATATATTTTTCGTTAGATAAAATAACAGTTTTTCTGAATTAGGCTTTTGAAAATTGAGAAATGTGTTTTATTTTCAGGTCAAAGTAGGTGACAAGGAGGTAGATCTGGCGAAGGGGTTTACCCTCTATATGACAACAAAAGTGGCTAATCCTGTTTATACTCCAGAAATTAGTGCAAGAACAGCTGTGATTGACTTTACTGTTACTATGAAAGGGCTGGAAGATCAGCTCCTTGGCCGTGTCATCCTCACAGAAAAGCAGGTATTGAGTCTTGCAGTATTTGTATAGAGGGAAGTCTTGTTCAGTATCTGCACCAGGAGTGCATACATATTCAATGGCTTGGTTGAAATCAAATGCAGGAACAGAAATGTGAATGAAAGTTTAAAGGTTGCTCATTTGCTGAAAGACAATGTGGAGCTGTTTTTTAATTGAATGGGGGAACCTAAACATTTATTTTAAGATCTGGCCTTGGAAAGAGAAGAAAGAAAATTATTCATTAAAAATACATCATAGACATATACATGACATACATAAAACAACTTTATTCCTTCATATACAGCAAGGGCTTCTTGTTCAGTCAGAAATCTCTTTTATTTCTGAATTCCTTTTTAAACTTAATTTGAATTACATGAAAAAATGCTTATGAACTTGAACTACTTTTGCCAGCCAGGCTCTAGTGTGCAAGATAAAAGATTCTTAAGGAGCCCTGAACACTGACTTGACTCTGCTCTTACTAAAATTTGCATTGATTATGTGGAAGTTAATATAAGGAAGAAAATTCTCTCTCAGGTGAGAGAAAAAAATTAAGGTTTGGATTAGCAGAGCTGCTGCTTTCAGTAAGTAGCACAGGTAGACTTGCTCATGAGAGAAGAATTCCCTACCTACGGGAATTCACTCCTCCTCTGAATTCCCCAAAGCATATTCTAGTGCTCTTTAGTGGTGCTGTCAATTTCTCCAGCCAACACCCTTCCACTTTGCTCAAAATGAGCCTTTACTGAAGTAAGGACTGGTATTTAAGTGCCCTTCCTTCAGTCTGACAGCCAGAAACAGAGGCTGGAAAGTCATTGCAATACACAAACTTCCTGTGAATTGTTCCATGAAAAACAGAAAAACTGTAGCAGCAGGTACTGGGGAAAAAACAGGGTGGGAAAAATGCTATGCAAACTTTTAATGCAAAAACTTTTAATCTTTACTCCAGTAGATGTAGGTTTCTGTAAGCAAAATTGAACAGCATCAGCAGGAGTGAATGGGAGTATCCTGACTAACCTCTGAAGGGAGGGAGAGGTCTAAATCAAGATAGAAGTGAAATGGTTCCTCATGACCTACATATAAAACTCCTCTTCCCACAAGATACCCTTGCTCTGTGGTTTTTTTTTTCCTGTACAGAACTGATAGAGACTTCATACTGAATGTGTGTAGCAGCACCTAGACTGCATTTTGGGTCCAAAATATAGTCACTGAAAAGTATTCCTCCAGTGCTGTACATCCACTGAAGAGAGTTGCAAAGGAGCCTGGTTAATATCAGCACTATTTGCTGCACAGAGACATGGTTGCAGCTGATCAACATTTATTAAACTTCTTTTGGCAGATATGAAGACATCATGGTTGTTCTGTCTCTTCTGTCTCAGTAAGAGATGAATGTTGTGGTGTAGATAATCAGAGCCAATGGGATTCTGAAAAATTTAGTTCAAAGAAAAGACACAACATGAGCAGAGATTCTGAAGAACAGGTTTTCTATTATAAAGAGACAACTTTATGATCGCTGAGCTAAAGTAATAGATTAAAGGAACCAAGACATTCTTCAACATTGCTCTAGTGATCAATGAAATATGATCAAAGAAGTGTTTATTCTTCTCAGCTTTATAGGTTGATCCTGTAAATATATAAAAAAAAGTCAGCATATTTTTGTACTTTGATAATGAAGTTGCTGCCACTATTTTTGTTCAGAACAGGTATTTTTATGTTACAAATATGGTTGTGAAGTTCCCTTGCAAACAAAAACTTGCACTTGGTATATTTGCTGATTTTCTGAAAGATGCCTTTTAAAGGTTTACAAATAGTATGGGTAAAGTGTCTGATCTTGGACAAGCACATCCTTATGTGGAATTTAGGCATGTAGCTAAATGTATTTTTGAGTGTTTTGTGGAAGTATTCCTTTTGTGTAATTCTAATCTTTTTTTGCATTAATGGTATAGAAAGAGGAGTAAATGTAGAAAGCTGAATTACTGATGCTTAAGCCATTCCCCTCTTTTGGGAAGCAGTTACTTGTAGCTTCCACAGAGCTACACTCTGTAGCTCTAGAACATATTTCAAACAGGTTTCCAAATGAGAAATTTGTGAAAATAAAGAAATTTGTCACTTCTTTGAAATACAGGAGAATCTCTCCTGTACTGTATAACTCTGTACATCTCCTTTTTCTTTAACTTGACACGTTGACAAAAATGAAAATAAACTGAAGCCATAGGTGTAGATAGACTATTATTAACCACCCCTTTTTTTCGTATAGGAAAGTTGACTTGATTGATTATAATAAAGGCAGGCAGCAAGGGTATCCCTGAGCTGTGTAGACTGTGCAGTCTAGATGCCTCATTTCACTTGGCATTGTGTTGACTCGTCTGCCTTTGTTCTCTTGTCATTGTCTGTCTTGTAGAAAGGGCACAAAAATCCATATGACATAGATAATAATTGTAACACTTCCTGTTTTATAAGGAGTAGAGCATTGTATCTTTCAAAATCACAGAATTGTAGAAATTAGAAATGGAAAGATCATCCAGTCAACTTTGCTCACAATGTAAAATCCATCCATACAAAGCATCTTTCAGTCCTTTATCTGATTTAATTTTCAGTACTCAATGTAATGTGGCTTTTATCACTTCCTATTGGAAACTATCTTTAGTGGTTTGTGCGCCTTACTAGGAGGAAGCTTTTCCTGGTAATTCTGATATGTTTTCGTTCTCCAGCATTTATGTTGCATTAATAAAAAAAATGCAGTATAAATTATTTAAATATATATATTCAGTGTGCATATAAATTATTTTAGTACAGAAATTTTAGTAATATTTCTGTATTTTATGAAAAAGGCAGCAAAGTCCCCAATCTGACATGCATGAAATCCCATGTTTTCTGTGTCTTTATAAGGAGTCTTTCTTTGAATTGATGTTAAAAATTCTAAGGCAAATTTCTTGAATACAGGAACTGGAAGCAGAAAGAATCAAACTGATGGAACAAGTGACATCCAACAAGAGGAAAATGCAGGAGCTTGAAGATAACCTGCTCTGCCGTCTAACCAGTACAGAAGGCTCGTTGGTTGAAGATGAGTCTCTGATACAAGTCCTAAGGGTCACTAAAACAACCGCAGAAGAGGTGAATTTTGAATGTACTGATGATATATTTTGTAATTGTAATTTGGAGACTGTATATAGATTTTCATTCCTGGTTTTTTTTTTTTCCATTCAGAGCCACTATATAACATCTGACTTCTTAACAAATAAATAGTAGAAACACTAATTTTTTCTTCATAAAAAATTCCAAAATTAAACTGCTACCTGGGTACTGTTCTATATTCCAGGCATGTTTTGCAGGTGTAAATTTGAATCAATTCCCATTGTGACAGGAGCTGGAACACATGAAGGCACGATGCCTGTGTTAAAACAATGACAGAAGGAAGCAAAGCTCAACTAAAAATACTATTGTGATCTTAATCAAGACCTTTTCTTTTTGCCTGTGTAGTATAAATCCCAAGTAATACAACTTAATCTTCATGGTCTTTTCCATTAATTTTAAGGTCAGTGAAAAATTAAACACAGCAGTGGAGACAGAGGTGAAAATCAATACTGCACGTGAAGAGTATCGGCCAGTGGCAGGTCGTGGTAGCATCCTTTATTTCCTAATCGTGGAAATGAGCTCGGTTAATGCCATGTACCAAACATCCTTACGGCAGTTCCTTGGCATTTTTGACCTATCAGTGGAAAGATCTCGGAAATCTCAGATCACAGCAAAAAGGGTAGTTTATATCATTGAGCATCTCACCTACGAAGTCTTCAAGTACACAGTTCGAGGGCTGTATGAAAATCACAGGTTCCTGTTCACACTGCTTCTGGCATTGAAGATTGACTTGCAGGCGAAGAAAATTTCACACACTGAGTTTGAGACACTGATCAAAGGTAATTTCTCTGAAAATGTTCCTGTTTACATATGTTTGTGAACTGCCAAATTCAGATTTTGCAGTTCTTGCATTAATAATGTGTTATATCCTGTGGATCTACTGGTTTTTAACTGGTGAATGAAAGCATATGCAACCCAAGAAAGAATTAAGAGACACATTTTCTAAAACAAGAGCAATATAGATTATTTTTTATCAAAACAATGCTTAGATGAGGATTATTTTAACAGTTATACATTGCAAAAAGGGAAAAAATTAAGTCCATGACTTTGTAAGAGAACCTATAGTCTCTACCGTCTGCCTCTTTCTCAAGCTGCCACATTATGTGTGTCTGTGAGATTGTAGACAATAAGCGAAAGCTCTCTTGATGGCTGATGAGCAGGCATGTGAATGCATCAGGACTCTGTACCAGCCTTAAGTATCAGCACAAAAAAGTGGAAGTCTGTTACATGTTGGAAAACACTTTTATATTGCATTGCATTATGTCACCACTATATGTCACTACTCAGACACAAAGACAAAGAAAAATTTTAGTAAGGTGTATAAAATTTGATGGGGGCTGACCTCACTGTCTCCAAGATAAGATAGATAAGTGCAACCTGGTACAAAGACAAGTACAGTCAGGTGCTTGGCATCCAAATATCTCAGTCTGTTTGGCAAGCACTGTGTAACTATTCAGCTGTGGCTCAGCTGTGCTGGGTGTGCAAATGGGTGTGAGGCTGAGTGGTGGTTGAGCTAAGAGGCTGTTGACATTGCACAGTGCTGGAAATGAATGCACCATGTGCTTTCTTTTTCTTTAGTATAGATGAAAGGAGGCTCTACTAACCAGAGGTCCTTTCTACATCTGGTATGAAGAACTGGTTTTGAGTATACTTTTAGGTAGAAGTGTTTTATTCCAACTCTGCAGATGGAGTAGAAGCAGCACAAAAATTAGTGGGGTATCAGCTTTGGGAGGAACTGAAACCACTTCCCAAAAAGGTCTTTGTTAAATGATTCTTCCATGCAAATTGTAGGTCTCTGTATCCTGGTTTACATAAAATGTTACTCCCTGAATTATATAAATAAGTATTTTTTATTATTTGTCATTCTTCTGTTTAAAAATGTTTGGTTTTCTCTATAATACTTTTCACTTTGCAGGTGGTGCCAGCTTGGATATGAATTCTGTGGAACCAAAACCAAAAAAGTGGATCCTTGACACGACATGGCTCAATCTTGTGCAGTTATCTAGCTTGTACCCTTTCAATCAACTTCTGGTGCAAATTGTTAAGAATGAGAAGTCTTGGAAAGCTTGGTTCGATGAGGAAGCTCCTGAAAAAGCTGTTATTCCTGATGGTTATGACATCTTACTGGATCAATTCCATAAACTTCTCCTTGTCCGTAGCTGGTGCCCTGATCACACCATTGCCCAAGTAAGATACACTTTTGTACAGTGGTTATGCCATGTGACATCTCCTGAAGAACTGCTAGTTCCAAACTTATGTTCTCTGAATTTCTTGTTACCATAATATTTGTTGCAGAGTGAGCTATTTTGAAAAATCAGATATTGAAATGCTCATTAAAAATATGGATGAAAACACTAATTTATTTAATTGCAATGAACTAGGAAGCAGGACATGAAACAAATTGAATTGGAGCTGCAAGAATACCATTCTTTTTGTGTGGTGCTTTCAAAGTGGAGTCATGAAACCTGTAAAGAAGTTGCATTTCTTTGGAGAATCAAAAGAGACATCCCTATTCTTTTTCACAGAAGAGGTGGAAAAAGAACAATTCACTTTTATGACAGGTGCACTAAAACAGCAGATAAACTGTTTACTTACCCTCTCTACTGAGGAAGTAATAATTAAGGCTGTGTCATGGCAAATCTCATAAAAGAAACTGCAGTAGATTAGTAGTTTGTCCACAGTCTGTGATATGTTGATTTTTCTTCTCTATGTAGGTGTAAAAGTCATATGAGCCTATGAGTATCCTCTTTTCACTTTTTTTTTCTTTCTCTACTGGATGGTAGTTTTTCTTTCCTGTATATCTCAACTTTACATGTTACATGCTGTGATAGTATCTGTGTTGTATTTAGGGGACACCATATCTTCATGGACCTCTTCTTCAACAAGGCTTGCTCCATCCTTTTTCATTTTCTACTCCTCAGTCAGGAAGTGGGAGAGAAGTAGGTGAGCTCCACCTGCCATAATTTAAACAGAGCAAAATAATAAAGCTGCTACTGCTTATTTATCAACACTTATCTATCAGCTTATTTATCAATTATTTATTATTGTCTTGCACAACTATCTCTGAAAAAGAATGCCTCTGAACAATGGTTTCAAGAAAAAGTAATTATTTTAATTTTTGAGGAGAGAGGGTATCTCTTTTGTTACTCTCTTCTTTATCTCTTCTTTTCCTACTGTTATTATCCCAAGTATTAGAAATTTTACCTGTCTTCACTAGGACAGAATTATGTAATAGGGGATGACTGAGAGGTTTTTTCCTGCAATTGACATCTTCCTTGGTTCACCTTGTTCCTCAGGGCTTCTCATCATCATACATGCCTCAGAATCTGTGGTAGTCATTGCATAGCTAGGAAATTGCCTCAGTCAGAGAAGAATTTCATGCACTAGGGTATCTTTAGAAGTTCTTTTAGAAAATGTCTGTGAAAAGAAAAAAAATAGAGGCATAAGGAAGGTTTGACCTTTAAGGATCAAGTCTGAGCTGAGTTTATGTTTTGTAGAAATAGATATTCAGCCTAAGAGACTTGAATTGGATAACCACTGGACAGGAGAATTTGTTTGAAGTTCCAATAAATATATGGGAGATTGTAACTGGGTCAGATGAAAGATCTGTCTAATCCACTATGCTGTAGAGACAGTGTCAACAATACACGCTTAGAGGAGCTGAGAATGGAACTGGTATAGAGAAACTCTTTTATTTGGCTATCCACCAAGTTTTAGCAGGCAGTAATTTAGGGGCAATATCTGGGCTGTCCTCAGAGCTGACACTGGATCTATTCTGCATGGATTTTTTTTTTTTTTTCAGTTCTTTAAAAAAACCCATTTAGCATGTTCTAACAACAGTGTTCACAGGATGGCTGTTCCATGAGCAGAATTCTTTCTCTTCTTTGTTTGAAGTTTGCTGTCTGAGAATTTCAATGGTTGCTTCCTGTGGGCTGTAACTTTTGTTATGCCAAAACTGAAAATTAAAGCTTAGACAATCATTGCCTTCCAGTGCAGGTGCTGGTAAATTCCACATCACTGGTTAATGCTGAATTAAAAAAAGAAATATATATCTTTTTTTCTGGTAACTTTTTTCCCAGGCTCGTCACTACATTGCAGAATCTCTTGGAGGGAAATATGCAGAAGGATTTATTCTTGAAATGGAAGCAATGTGGAGAGAAAGTGACTGTCGAACACCTTTGACATGCCTTTTATCAGTGGGGTCTGATCCCACTGAAAATATAGAACGTCTTGCAAAATCAAAGGTATCCTCCTAAACTGAGTTTGCTAGATCTGATAAAGATATTTTTAACTCTTCTTTGCACTAGAAGTGGTATTTCCACATTTTAAAGAAGTTGAAATAATGATATTCATACTAGTGTTCTCTGGAAGTTAATTTTTGACCAGTAGCCAAAATGCATTTACTAAGAAGTAAAAATGTCGCAGTCTTGCTTTTTGCAGTGGTTTGATTGCAATGAGACCTCCATCTTTATCCAGCAGACTATGATAGTCTACTATGAGGAGAGGTACTGAGCTATGAGAACAAAGCAGCGCTTGTAGTTTACATTGTGTTGCATTCACTGTAGGAGCTGACAGTAATGATGATTACAAGAAGATACAGAAAAAAAATCATAAATATGGTGACAAGAGAAATTAATTTTAGCACCCTAGCATTCAGTCTGTGCACTTGATGGAGACATTCAACATTTCCTACAGAACAGCATCACTTTAAGGTGCTCTGTGCACTGTTTTATGGTTCACAATGTAGACGCATGTAAAATTTTCCCAAGAAGATGTTATTTATGGTAGACCTCCATAAATTTTCCCTCTTGTTAGAATGCATCTTCATTTAATGGTGCAGAATTTTAGTATACACTAAGTAAGACATACTTGCAAAAGTGGGGAGGACCCACAAATCACTTTAGCTTATTTATTAGAAAGTGGAGATGCTTGTTCTGTTTGAAAATCAGTACCATTATTTGTCTGTCTGTGTTGAAGATGGCTTAAATTATGACCTCTCACTTAGTGTTTAAATTTAGGAATCTTAAATCTGAAGTCATTATTTTGATCCTTGTCTGCTGTCAGACCAAAAGTGTATTGCAGTGGTGTACTAGTTTGAAAACAAACCAGTGGGAGGCACCAAGTCAGAATAACAATTTAATGGAAATTAAAGAAAAGGAAACAAAGTAAAAGAGAACACTGGTTCAAACTGACAGAGTCAAGGTACAACCTGACACCCTGTTAGGCAGGGTGGTGGTAGCAGTCTGGTAGAATGGTGGCTGCAGTCCTCTGAAGCAGTGATCCTGTAGTAAAACAGTCCGCTCTTCCTCAGGAAGTCCAATGGTGGCTGTGTAGCTCCTGTCCTCTGGAAATCCAGTGGGAAGCGTTGTCTCTGGTGTTCAGAGTCCCAGATTATATCCACGATGGGATGCTTGGTTCCTCCCTCTGGGTGGAGCATCTCACAATGGGGTAACGAGTCATGAGGCAAAGTGTTGATGAGGCTCATTAAAGAAGATAGTCCGGAGGGAGTTATCTCTGAGTCATGTGGCAGGACAATGATGGGCCATGAACAGAAAGATAGTCTAGGGGGAGGAGGCAAGGAAACACTGCCCCACCTGATTTCAACAGCTCCTGAGGATGGTAATAGAATACACTGTAACCCAGGACAAGTGGACAGTCTTAATATATCTTCATGCTTTCAGGAAATTTGTATGGAAGAAATGGAAAGTGAGGTTGCAAAAGAGCTGAAGGGATTGCCTTGTTTATTCACACATGGTTTATGAACAAGGCAACGTCAGCTAGGCCATCATAACCTGAAGTTCAACTCTAGTGTCACCTGTAAATATGAAGTCAACAACACTGTTTAACTGTAAAGTCCTTTCCTAATCTCTTGAAGTAAGGACCTAACCATGCAGCATATAGAAACCTTCAAAGTTTACAAAAGCCATCCAAATTCCACAAAAAAAATACAAACACAGGTGTTTTTTTTAAAAAAATGTATATAACAATGTGGAACTTGAGGAGCATTTCAGCAGTTCTTTATCTTTTGAAACATGTGTCTAGAAATAATTTAGTTTTCAGAAACGTTTGCCAGGGACCTTTGTGTTTAGTTTGCTAGTATGTCAACAAATTGTATTTAGTTCCTGTCTTTCTTTGGGATTTCTCTGCTGTTTTCCAGACTAAATCTTTAATATAGGTTAGCTGTACCAAGGATCTGATCTTGGAGGGGGGTGGTGATGGTGCTGGGATTTTCTTCTTCTTAATGAAAAAACTTGGACCTCTTTTTTCAATGATTTCCCTTTTACAGTCATGATTTATAGTCTTAAGATGGATTGCCAGTTCTGATGGTACCTCTAAGTATGATATTAACAGCATAAATCAGTTTTCTGCAGTTGGTAATGTTCAAATTTGTGTCCAGAATGTATTTTTCACTCTAAAATTTAGTTGTTCAGGTGGCCTTCTCCCAAAGAAATGAGAACAGTATCTGTGGCTACTGAGCTATATAACCTCGTTTATAAACCAAACAAGCTCTATCTTAAAAATAATTGCATTTCTGCCCCCCTTTACTTTCACTCTAAGATGGAGTGAAAATGTAAGTTTCAGGATTAAAATGAACTTTCTTATACCAGCACTTTGACTCCATTAAAATCAGATTTTTTTTTTTTTTTTTTTTTTATTGTAGAGATAGTTTCTTCTTTCAGGGAATGGTGCACAGAAACTTCAACAGAACTGTCAGGGCCACTGTGGTGACTAAAATGCCAGCATTTTCATCTGTATAGTAATGTATTAAGATGACATGGATATGCTGATATGACTCACTACTGAAAGAAACATTCTCTATGCAGACATTTCGATAGAGTTCTTTCAGAATGGGTAAAATGAGGACAATTCATAGTGAAAAATATTGTTTCCTTCTCTCGATGTTTCCATAACCTTTAATGATTGTACATTTGAGAGGTAACATTGGTGAGAAGAGCAAATGATGAGAAGATGCTTTGTTAGGGAATAATGTACCTGCTGAATGCTTATGCACTCTTATGCAGGGGTAGTCATAGTCTTTGACTTAAGGGGGTGCTAGCTGTACTCAGATGCATCTTAGAAAAGGTGAAGTTTTTTGGTCCTCTGGCACATAGCCAACTTCACAGGCTTTCAGCTTTGCTTCTTTTAGCTACAGTTTCAGGTTTCACTGACCTGAGAGTAGAGTTGAACTGCTTTCTTGTCTCCTTAAATCTTGCCACGATATGGGGGATCATATACAGCAGCTGTATTTATACTGTTCTGTAAAATCAGGTCAGGGCCCATGCTCTGACCCTAAGGCCAAATGACCCAGCACAGTTTGTGTCCATATGCTTAACCTTCTTCTCCTGCAAAAGTAGGGCAGCCTCCTCCATGCTGTTTAGGAGCGGATGTCTCCCTTCTCTTCTGTTTCACAGTGAGAGAGTCTGAGCAGCTGTACAGGTCAAGATTAACCTTTGTAGCTCTCAGCCAGCTGAAGGCAGGCCCAGATTGATAATGCAGCTCATCGCTCATTGCATGAGGGGTACTCAGCTGTAGGTCTTGAACATTAAACTGTCCACGAAACAAAGTCTTTTCACCTATTCTTTTGCCCTCAATATGTATGCAGAATAATATGTTTAACTGGGTTTGATAGTTCTGGTTTTCTCTGGCAGGAGTTAGGCAGACAACCTGAGCCAGGCTTAAAAAGTACAAGAGTAACAAGAACAGTAAGCACGAGAGGATCTGCTTGCACGTTACTGACAAAGCTGTGTGGTCCTGATCTCAGGCTTATCTATTTCAGATCCCCTTGTGACAGCTTTTATCATCCTCTGGTTTTCTGAACAGCTGGTTTTATTCTCCCATAGCCTCTAGAGAAGAGACCATAAACTTCCAGAATTCTAATGTTTGCATTTATAAGCTTTGTCTCTCCTGAATCTAGATCTGCTCGAGGTCTGCTAGAGCTAGCGGATCACCAGACTAGAATCCTCTGAATCGGTGGCTCCACAGCTGCCATTTAGCAATACAGGATGTTTCCTGAGCAATGCTTAAATGTGAACCAATGTTTCCTGTCCTACCTGATTCACCAACAGTTTTCCTTTAAATGCAATATGTTCAGACAGTAAAATGTCACCAGAAATGCTGGGTTTACACTGTTGCGTTAATTATTATCTGCTCATCTCAAGATAGTCCACATCACAGGAAAAAGAATGGTCAGGCTATATTTATGTCTTGCTTTATTTGGAAAACTTGTGAAAAAGCTGAAGAAGTGTTTCAGTTGTCTTATCCCATAGATTTTGTTAGACCAGCAAAAAGATATTATTTCCAGTGGGTGTAGTTTTCTTCCACCAGGTGGAAGATAGGAAGAACTTGAAGGGTTTTACTTTTTTGTTTGTTTGTTTGTTTTGCTTTCTTTACTCTGTTTTAATATAATCAGTCTCCATTTATATTGATGGTTTTCTTTGTGGCAGAATATCACTACACATGGATCTATGGAACCAATACATCCTGCGTATAATTCTAAGGAGCTACATACAAAATGAACTTTCTTTTTTACTTTTAGAACGTTCCATGTCGTGCCATTTCAATGGGTCAGGGCCAGGAAGCCCATGCAAGGCACCTGTTAAATCAGTGCATGCAAGATGGAGGATGGCTCCTTCTACAGAACTGCCACCTTGGCTTGGAGTTTCTTAATGAATTAATGGACACCATCATGACAAAAGAGTCTGTGAGTGAAGATTTCAGAACCTGGATCACTACAGAGACTCACCCAGAGTTTCCTATTAATCTTTTACAGTCCTCTATAAAATTTACCAATGAACCTCCTCAAGGTAGGAATGACTTCCCTTCCCACTGGAGAGATCACTGCTGGTCCAGGAAGGTTGGGCAGAAAGTAATGCTGGTTTCACTGTGCAGCTACTTGCAGCTGCCAGTCTTGGACAATACTGACCTGTGTCCCTGGGCATCCCCTGGTCTTCTGGACCTCCATGCACCTCCTTAGGTCCAGGATCTTTCCCCATTTCCACAATGTTTCCTCATATTCAGATGTTTATCTCATGTTTTCTGGGCCTCTAAGCCCCCAGTTTTCCTAACCTAAGTAGCCTATGTGCAGAAGCACAATGTGAGATCTGCATCTTAACTGGCAGTTTGGACTCATGTTTCTATATTAACAGGAGTGCAGGAAAGATATGGAATGAGTCCAGTGAGAGCCCACAAAGATGCTGAAGGGATTGGGCAACATGCTATGTGAGGAGAGGATGATTATTAAACTTAGAGGAGAGAAGGGGTATCTTATCAGTGCATATAAATAAATAAATAAATATGCCCTTTATATATATGTGTTACCACTGGTTCAAGTTGATGATGTCAGTAGGAGCTGAGAATTTTTATCCGAGGTTCTATTTAAAACTTCAGACATTTAAACCACTTATTTCAGTATTTAGCTTCCTTTGAACATTAGTAAGATGTCTACAAAATATTTGATCTTGTGAAAAACATCCTGTTTCAGCATTTATACTCCATCTCAAGAGAAGATAGTCAGTCTGTTGATAAAAATTTCTTACTTCTTCCTCTTCTCCTCTCCCCCTTTTAAATTCAGAGCTCAGCATCTTTTTATTGCACAGTGGCCCACCCCTAATGATTCTAATGGTAACAACCTATAGTTCCAAGAGGCTATTTTAGAAGTCAAGTTATAGCAAATTTGCAACTTGCATTTAGTGACATAAAAAAGCCCAGTGTAAAAATTTAAGTCAAGATGAAATATAGATAGTTTTAGTTTTCTAAGACTGTCCTGCCACACTGCTAGCACAATATGATAAGACACTTTTGTTTGATTTTGGAACTCTCTTATGATACCTTTTCAATATTTTGAAAAACGATTTGTTTGAATATTGTTCTACAGAATCTTTGTGAAATATGAACAAAGCAAAGTACTTTTATTGTACTTTGTCATAGGAAGTAGGATGACTTGGACAGTCTATTCCCTGCACTTGAAATCTGTCCTTCTAGACTCGTGTGATGTTGATTAGGTGGAAGGTATCATAAGAGGGACCTGATGTCAGTAACTCATGCTCGGGTTGTCTGCCCAAGGCAGAAGATGCTTGAGTAGCACTGCCTGAAAACATCTGGGAGTAGTCAAGCTTATGTATTCCATGGAAGCTGAGACTGTATCAGTATCAGCTGCCTGAAGCTGCTCCTGGGATATGAAATGTCAATGCTCAAACAAACCTCCCCAAGTATTAGTATTTGCACTATGAATTTAGGTTCTCATCTCTGTCACCTTGGTGCCTGTAGGCCAGATGGAGAACCTGCACACAGAATTTTGAGATTTTTATAGGAATCAAATCTAAACAAAATTATCTTAAGTAAAACTAAAATCTCATATTATAAGTAAATATCAAAACAAACTCTTGGATACCAGTGCTATATTTCATATGATGTTAGGTGTCTTTTTCATTGCCATATAGTTGTGAAATACTTTTTTTTATGTTTCAGTTGTTATTGGGAACATTTAGAATACAATTATTTAATTTCAATTCCTTCCAGACTCATGAAATTAATTTGTTGTATTATCTACCTAAAAAAAAATGTTATTGAAGTTTGCCTGCTATGACCAGCTGATCAGGTAATTGATTCTAAGATATTATTTGAAGGTGTAAGTAAGATGATACTGCAAATTAGAATAGAGAATTATGCTTAACAGGTTCGATTTATGGATTCCATATTTTTTTTTTTACTAATGTATTGCACTTTTATACTTTCTAGGTGTGAAAGCTGGCTTGAAACGAACATACTCAGCTGTAACTCAGGATCTGCTAGATGTGAGCAAAATGCCACAGTGGAAACCATTGCTATATGCTGTAGCATTCCTTCACACAACTGTTCAGGTTTAAGAATATATTTATTTTCTTCTGTCGTAAATCCATGTTTTATTTATTAATGAACCTTGTTATTAAATGAAAAACATTTTTAAAAGGGCAGTCCCATGTAGGCAAATTAACACAAGTAAAATAAGAAAGAGAACAACATATGTCTATTACTGCAAATGTGTTAGAACTTAAAATTTTGCTCATGTTGGTCCTGTAACTCCAACACGGATGGTATTTCAGAGGAAAAAAAGGACAATCAAGCAGTGGTCAATTAGAGTTACTCTTCTATTAAAGTCTTGACTGTGTGATCTGTCTTTCAACTAACTGAACTTCTACTAATATTTTAAATCATAAAAGCCTATTAAAGAAATTTACAATTTATGGTTTGGAAAACCATAGTCTTAAACTGCTGCATTCACAATGAGAAGATACAAGAGAGTGAATATAAATCCCTTCTGCTCTGAAACCTGTAGGAGGAAATGAAAGTAGATTTTGGGTCTTGACTTTCAGGACTTCCATTAAAGAAAGTGCTTTATAGATTAACCACAACTTTTCATCATCCTATCAATAGATTTTGCAGTATCCTTAGTTTATATTTGGAGCCTGGTTAATTTAGCTCTGTGGCATCCATGCACTGATATATTGTGGTCCAGTGGAAGCCTGTGCTACGTTTTTTTTTGTATCACTTTGGTATCACTTCTTTCTTGGTGGAAATTAAAAATTTGCAACTACCAGATATTGCCCTAACAGCTATATACTGCCAGCTGAGTCTGTAAATTATTCACTAAGAAGCAGTTTTTCCTACTTCCATCTGCACCATGCAGAGACAGCAGTGACAGGAATATATCTAGTCCATAGGAGGACCACACACAATAATCATGGCTGATGAATTTGGACACCTTGCCTCAAACACTAGCTTAATTTTTGAAATCCAAAAGCTATAATTCTACACTCAGCGATTTGCTGCACTTAAAAAAGAGATTTTTTTTCTTTGTGAAAATGTTAATATTCCTATTCTTTGTTTGTATGGGGAGATAATTAATCAAGTGTTCGGCATTGTGTGTGTTAATTTTTTTTTTTTAAAAAGTTGATGAAATAGAATTCCAGCTGGACTACTGCATTCTTAACATATTTCATGTATTCTTCTGCACTTAAGTTTTCTCCACAATTACTATCAATCAGTCTTTTACCTTTAACTCCAACTCTTTTACAGGAAAGACGAAAGTTTGGCCCATTGGGCTGGAATATTCCTTATGAATTTAATCAGGCAGACCTCACAGCCAGCGTGCAATTTATCCAGAACCATTTGAATGATGTGGATAATAAACATGGAGTGAACTGGAGCTGTGTTCGCTACATGCTTGGAGAAGTGCAGTATGGTGGCCGTGTCACTGATGACCTCGACAAGGCACTGCTGAATACATATGCAAGAGTCTGGTTTGGAGAGCACATGTTCAGTGAGAAATTTTGTTTCTACAAAGATTATGCTATTCCAAAAGAGAACACAGTGGAAGACTATCTCCAGTACATAGAGCAGTTGCCAGTAATTGATACACCAGAGGTAAAAGATTTTAATATATTAAAGGGAGTTTTTGTCAGATGAGTAACTTAATGTGGTGGGGTTTTTTTCAGAATCGTGTATGCAGAGGTCAAGATTAGTGGGCAGACCATTATAATGGGTATTCAGTGTAGATCTGCTGACCAGGAAGACATAGATGAGGCCTTCTTCAAACAATTAGAAAAAGTCTCATATTCACAGGCCCTGGTCCCCATGGAGGACTTTAACAACCCCAATTATCTGCTGGAAAGTTGATACAGCAAGGGTGAAGCACTCTTATCAATGTGCATGAAAACCTGTTGGAATGCTGTGAAGATGGAGCCAGTCTTTTTGATAATACCCGGTGAAGGGACAAGAGGCAATGGGCATAAATTAAATAACAGGAAATTCCTTCTGAGAACAAGAGAACCCTTTTTAAGGGGAGGTGATAAAACCGGATAAAACTGGAAGTTTGCCCTGAGACATTGGGGTGTCTCGATCTTTGTGGACATTGAAATCTCAATTGGACGCTGTCCTGGAAACACTGCTCTAGCTGACCCTGCTTGAGCAGGTGATTTGGACTAGATGACCCTCACAGGTCCCTTCCAAACCAAACTATTTTGTGGGTTCACAATTCTGTATGGGATTGAGCAGACATGCAATCTGAGAAATAATGAAAATAAGAACCCCTATGGTCTCCCTTTGCAAGTTATAATTAGGAGCTTATTCCATTTTGACAACAGAAAGGTACGGATGTTGCCATGAATTTCTGGGGTGGGGTGCAGGGCAGCTCCTGGTTGTACCCAGTTTTACATGGCGCAATGTGTGCATACCACAGTGGTCACAGTGATTGGAGGATGGTGACTTTCTCCTCCCTCCAGTACAAGCACATATGATGGAGTTAGTTGAAACTGAAACAGAAAAGAATCCTCTGGGAAATTGAAACAGAAGTGTACGGTCTGGATTTTTGTCTCATTTCTATTAAGTTGATAAATGCCATTGGAAATAAGTTCTATTAAAATTAAATAGATGGAACAGAACAGAAAAAACTGGTTTTCACTTACTGATAATGTGCTGGATGAGAGGGTGAGAAGTTTCCAAGGTCATAAAATAAGCTTGGAAAGTTCTGAATCTCTGAAGGTAGTGAAAGCAGAGTGCAAAGGTATTTGTACCAGCAATGATGCGCCTTTTCCAAGTGAGAATAAATGCAGACATGATAATGCATCAGTGGGATCCATTTGAGCCCAGATCATGAAGTGGTTCCTATCAGCATATGAACCTTGGCTCTATCAGATTTCAGGTGCTGCTTTCATGGATCTGCTTTTTTAAGCACTTGAGAACCTATCTCACAATGCTGCAATGTATTTTTAAAGTGTTTTGATGCCTGTTGAAAAGTCTGTATGTGGTTTGAGGTAGGGGAATTTTACCTTTGGCTTTTATGTAAATAAGAGCAAGTCCAGGAATGCAAACATATTTTTTTCCTTCACATTTTCACTTGTTAAGAAGAAAGCTATGACTTTCTTCTGTCATTCTAAAATCTGTCAAAATTGCTTATGAAAATCTTTAACCTTTTAATCTCTCAATCTTCTTCATTTCACAAAGCGTACTGTGCTGGTCCAAACAGTGTATCCTTGATTCACTCCTTTTCCATTTTTAGTTAAGAAAGAAAGACTGAATCGGTCTGCTTGCTATCTCCTTGCTCTTTTGATGAAATTTCATCCTCTGAGCGGAATGAACACTGTCTTCTGAGGAGGGCAATGAACTCGGTGTATTGGGTTAGCATGGAAAGGTTTCAGTAGCAGGGGGGGCTACAGGAGTGGCTTCTGAGAGAAGCTGCCGGAAGCTTCCCCCATGAGTGACAGGGCTAAAGCCAGAGGGCTCCAAGATGGACCTGCTGCTGGCCAAGGCCGAGCCTGTCAGCAGTGGTGGCAGTGCCTCTGGGATAACATATTTATGAAGGATGAAAATATGCACATGAACCCTCAGTCCGAGAGAGGAGTGAGAATATGTGAGAGGAGCAACTCTGCAGACACCAAGATCAGTGAAGAAGGAGGGGCAGGAGGTGCTCCAGGTACAGGAGCAGAGATTCCCCTGCAGCCCGTGGTGCAAACCATGGTGAGGAAGCTCAGCCCCCGCAGCCCATGGAGGTCCACAGTGGAGCAGAGATCTACCTGCAGCCCAGGGAGAACCACACACTGGAGCAGATGGATGCCTGAAGGAAGTTGTGACCCTGTGGGAAATCCATGATGGAACAGGTTCCTGCAGGACTTGTGGCCCCATGAGGAGAGGAGTCCACACTGGAGCAGATGTGCTGGCCAAAGTTACGACCCCACAGGTGACCCATGCTGAAATAGTCTGTTCCTGAAGGTCTGCACCCTGTGGAAGGGACCCACACGAGCAGTTCAGGAGGAACTGCAGCCCATGGGAAGGACTCACACTGGAGAAGTTTGTGGAGGACTGTCTTATGTGGCAGGGATTCCATACTGGAGCAGGGGAAGAGTGTAAGGACTCCTGCTCCTGAGGAGGAAGGAGTCGAAGACAATATGTGATGAACTGATCACAAATCCTGTTCCCCATTCCCTGTCTCCCTGTGCTGCTGTGAGAGGGAGGAAGTAGAAAATTTGGGAATGAAGTTAAATCCGGGAAGAAGGGAGGGGTGGAGGGAAGGTATTCATAGGATTTGGTTTTGTTTTTCATGATCATACTCTGATTTGATTGGTAATAAATGCAATTAATTTCCTCAAGTCAAGTCTGTTTTGCCTGATGATAACTGATGATTGATCTCTCCCTGTCCTTACCTCACACCATGGACTTTTTGTTATAATTTCTCTCCCCTGTCCAGCTGAGGAGGGGATGATAGAGGAGTGATTTCAGAGGAGTGTATAGCTTTAGCAATTGGTTTTGAGGATTCATAAGGCTAAAAATCCCTGAAAGACAGAATCCAACATTCTCTTTTTAAACAACATTCTCAGAGATTTTGGATCAAAAAGAATGAGAGATTTGGCTCCTTGATTAATATACAGGACATTCAGAAAACTGGTCCACCCACTGGTTTCTTTTTTCTTTTTTCTTCATACATCACTTACATAAAACCATAGGACCAGAGCTGTCTCCCATGTCTCCCTGTCTTTGTTAATATTGCTCCAATGTTTAAGATAGCCCTTGGACTAGCACATCAATTTACATTCACATATATAGGAGATATTCTTCATGGTGCTAACTTGGGCTATAACACTGCCACAAAATCTGCTAGAGCAAAACCAAACAATTAAGCCCTCACTGTGCAAGAGCAAAAGCAGAAAAGAGTGTATCTTCAAATGTGTATTTCCTTCCACACAGAATATGAGTGTAATAAAGTGTGTTGGTATTTTTGCCTTTTACAGCTCTAAATATTTAGTTTGAGTAAACTGCTAAGTGCAAAACATTAAATCCTGTCTGGAATCTACCTACAAGGTATTATAGTCACACCATCTCTCAAATGTGGTATCAGGTCTGTAGTGCGTTCTTTGTGCTGTTGTAGGGATAAGATCCCCAAGTGGTGTAAATCAGTGCACCTTTGCTGGTTTGGCACCAGTGCAGCCACTTATATCCCATGTCCCTGAGTTTTTAGGTTTGCAAGTAAAACAATATTAAATGACCCTTTTAATTCTGTATTCAGAGTATGTAAATACTGGTTTTTAGAAGTGTCTTCCTGCAGTATACCAATTCTAATGTAAAACATGAAAACTGAATATAGGAAAAAATGTGAAAAATGAGGAACAGAAGATTGCTTGGCTTTTGTGCTCAGTTTGAGGGCAAGCCTTCCTCATTGTTGGATCAGTGGTTCAAAGTTTGTAAGAGATATGTAATAGCTATAATTAAATGAGGGCTGGCGAAATAAGTCACAGTACATACAATTCCTCCTGGAGAAGAGTTGCAACTGTCAGTCTGACAATTATAGACTTACTGATATTTCGGTGGAAGTTTCTGAAAAAGCTATTATCATTCAGACAAAGGGCAGCTTTGCAGTAATTCTGTGCTAGCTGTATCTTAAATAAAATAACTCAATTTCAGGAGAAGGAGAAGTAAGGAGGGGGCAACTTCAAGCAAAAATAAATAAACCATAAAATATCCTAAATATATGACCATTTTTAAGTACTTCAGATGTGGGTATTTTTTTATTCACCATGCTAAATGCCTTATTAGCCTAAGAGACTGAGTAAAGCAGAATATGCTAGAAGTGTTGACTGGTCTGATAATCAGGGGAATCTGCTTGAGCTGGTACAACAGCAGTAGACACATAGAGACAAAGAACTAGTGGTAAGGGGTCAGTGTCCACATGTGGCATGTTTCCAACAAGCTCTAGTCTGAACCAGTGGAAAGGAATCTGTTCTCACTCCCTAATATCATTCCACAGCATGATCCATGTGAAGATACCCAGATCAGTTGAAAAACCCCCCACTGATATAAATGAAAACACTTTTTCATATGCAGCCTGTGTTAATGTTTTGTGTAATTTGGGTTTGGTCCTTGGCCATTTAAATGGATGAACTTCCACTGACCTGTTCATATCTAGTGTTTCATAGAGCTGAGAGTTTTCCTCCTTGCTTATCCATTTTCATGCATTCTTTCATGTATATACTTTTAGAAGGAAAATCACTTTTCCCCCCCAAATTTTTTTACATTTTACTTTAAGGTATTTGGACTTCACCCTAACGCAGATATAACTTACCAGACCAACCTGGCTAATGAGACATTTAGTACCATAGTGAGCATCCAGCCCAAAGACAGCAGCACTAGAGGGGGAGAAACACGGGAAGCAGCGGTGCAGCGTCTTGCTGATGAGATGCTAGAGAAGTTACCTCCCGACTATAACCCTCATGAGGTATGTGCTACTTAAAAAACAGATGTTTTATGTATGCATGCATGCATGTACATTTGTGTTTTATAAGTTTTATTGAGCTTCTTAAATTTAACTGGCATGTGTTTTAAAAAGGTCTTAAAATTATGCATAAGGGCTTATAAGTCTGTTTTGGTTTATTATCTAAAATATTCCTACTTCAGAAATACTTATTTCAAATGCCACAGTCCACTTAATTAGTCACCTAAACTCAGAAGACCCATTAAAGGCTCTAGAAAGTTATTGCTTTCCTTAGAAGCTTACAGAAGAAGCCTGGTGTCTTCTTCTGAAGGACTGGTGATCCTATAGTGGTTACAGCATTCAATTTACCTACTCCCACTATGACACCACCATGATGAAGAGTGAATTTTATCACTGACTTTTTCATGATCCAGATTTTTTGGGGTCTGAGCCATAAGAGGTATCTTTGTCAATCTTTTCTTGCAGTTTTAATTAATAGTCCCATTAAATGGAAAAATCCAGCATAGAGACTCTTGCATCAGTTTATAAGTAGGATCTGCTGTCTTGCCAAGTGTTTCAGGAACGCTAAATGTTGAAAAGCCCTCATTTCCATGAGTTTATTCTTTACAATTGTTTTGCATTTATAGTGCCTTTTTTTGCCCCCCGGTTGTAGTTCAGGCTTGTCAAATGCTCAGTATGAATTGCAACTTGTTATGCATGCTTTATTTTCTTCTCTGGCCAACGTAGAATGTCCACCTAAGTAACAACTAATAGTATTGGGGCCCTGGCAATATTTCCTGTCCTCTCCTCTACTATTAATCTCAGATTTAATGTGTCTTGTATAAATAGCCACTTTTGTACTGTCATAATTCAGCTCAGAATTTCTCTTTTCATTCCCTTGTTGTCAAGCTACTTATGATCTGCAACTTTTTTTGGTGAGGTTTCCTAGCATCTGTCTCCATATTGTTGTTTTTCCATCCATCCCTTCTTGTGTCTCTCATTTTTTGTCACCTTCTCATTGATTCTTAGTGATAGCGTATAAATAATTCATTTGTAAAATTTATTAAGAATGGAGTTCAGTTTTCTATTTTTCATATTATTATTTAATAATGAATAAATACTAGAAATATAAAATAAAATGAAATCTAGTAAGTGTAATAATAATAATGTAATAAATATAATAAATTTCATGTTGGATCTACAACTATCATTTACGCCTTAAATTGTTTTCAGTCCTCTTCCCTTATCCTTCCAATCAGAGTAAAGCTTTTTTATGGAGTTAGATTCTTCTAGTTTCATTCAGCTCCTTAATTTTTTTTTTCAATTTACAGTAGTAGTAAAATACTGAATGTCTGGATAGCATGTATGCTTTTGCCATATTTGTAATATATGAATTGAGCTAAGTTTTTACAATATCCTTGCTAAATCCTCCAAAGGACTATTTCTTCATTTCCTTGTTAAGCTGCCAACCTTTTTCCTCCTGAAGAATTTGCAATACTTAGAAAACATCAGTAGTACTTACTGCACTTTATATTGTAACCAGAGGGTGGTCTTAACCTCAGGTTTTACCCCTGGGAAGTCTGTGCAGTGCCTTTCAGTCATGTAAAATGCACACACACTTGTTTAATCCAAATTTCACTTCAAAATGGTTTGAACAAATACTGTTTTTCTCTGGTATTTCTCCTGTTTAATCTTAGTATCACTCACTTTCTTTCTTTCTTGGTTTACTCACTGAGGTAGGTTATGCACACAACCCACACATAGAGGAGGCCTCCCCTTTTCAGTCACTTCATCAAGTCTTAGCTTTGGAGACCGCCAGTTTTGGAGCCAGGGGCTGTAGTTAAGGGTAGAGGGTCTGAAAGGGTTTTTTTGGATGTTCCATTCTTCACTCTTGTCTCTCTCTATTTTACTGCTGTATTTGGGTGTAATACATACTTTTCCCTGTGACTGTCTTAAAAAAAATCACCACCAATGTTTTCATTGCTCTTTCACTCTCATCATCAAGTAGTATGACAAACTATTATCTTTTTTCATGATCTGCCAATCATACATGAGGGGCTTTATCTTCTTATAAGCAATCATCATTACAATGATGCTTAGAATTAACATTTCTTTGCTTCTGTACTGCTTCTCTTACATCTTCTATGATCTTCAAAGGAAACTTCTTTTGCTTTAATTTGCCTGACAGCTGTCCTCTTATGATTCAACCAAGGAGATTTGAGTTTGTACAGAGGATGTGCTGTTGGATCTACTTTTTAATTCTGTATTTCTTGTAGATGCATTCTGAGCTCAGTAAATGTAGATAATGCCTCTTTGTGGGGTTATCAAGTTTTTTAAGGCTCTGTACATCCTGATCTGTGAATTACACTTCATTTTGGCCAATCATACCACTGTATTTACATGCTTTTTCTTCAGTCCGCGTTACTGATGGATGAGATGGTACTTTTCCACAGAAACATCCAAAAATTGTTCTTTGTTTCTGTAACATGGTAGTCATTCCTTTGCTCTGACCATCCAGAGAATATCCTCTGTTCATTTTCCAAGGGTTTGTTATTGCTAATAATGTATTCCTCTGTATATCTCCTTGGCTGTCAGCTGCACTACAACTTCAGATTTTACTTCTGCAGTGTTGTGAGGTTTGGTGTTGTTTCTTCCAGTGCCTGATTTTTCAATATTTCTTTCTTCAGTTTGCCTAGTGAATTTACCCTTTGTCTCTTCCTCTACATTTTAGAACTTGTCTCATTCTCTGCATCTTAGAACTTGATTTGGTGTTTACAAATTGTTTCTCTGTTATAGGGGAATTTCCCTTCTCTGCAATTAGTGCCCAGTTCCACATCTTTTTTGTTGCTTATGTGCCAGGAGTGTGGCCACATCTACATAATAAGCAAAAAAAAAATCTATATCAAATATATTTCTCATCTGAACTGTCACTGTTATTCTGGAGTCTCTTAGAAAGCATGGATATGGCTAGAGTGACCTGTAAAGAGGGCTAAATTTTTAAATGGAAGTTTGTATAAACTGAAAAATGCCCCAAACCCAAATGTCTAAAATACAAAAATAAAAAAAATATTATGCTCACTAACATATAACCAAGAATTTCATTAATCAGAGCAGAAAAGAAGGTAGAGTTTAGATATTCTCTGAGGGAAGAAGCAATGGAGTTTGGCAGGAGCTACAATATGGCAAATGAAATTATACTTGCAAGTATAAGGAGTGAAATGGATTATGTAATTACTTCCTGAGACATTTGGGAAAAAAAGGGCATGAGATGAGTTCAGTTGTTTGTCAATTTGAATCAACATTTGGTCATTCCGGACATTGTTACATACTAGATCATTTTAACAGATCTGAAACAAATAAAACCAATATCCTAAATTGTAAGAGAGTGAGGGAATATGTCAGAAAAAGAGTTTATATGCGTGCCTCATTGGAAAAGAGCAGTAGAAAGAGAAATATTCATCAGTCCCAGCAGTGCAGCTTGGGTTTGCTTTTAGAATAATATTGTGCTCCAGTAAGGCCATGACATGTTAGTCTTTGAAAAGCTAGGTATAAAGATACTATCAGTGGAGAAAATAAAAAATTTTGGGAACAATGAAGGTAATTAAAAGCAAATTCTCTTCAGGGAAAGTGGCAGGTGCCTTTGCTACCTTAGAGAAGTTCTTGTGGCTCCCTTTAGAATATGTGGAGTGAATTTGCACAGAGTTACAACCCCAACAGACTGGGTTAGGGACAGATGGTACCAAAACCAATTATTTGCTGGCATTCAGAGCTCAGGATTGTATTTTCTCTTGATACATTGTGAATCCAGAGAAATTTCCGGCTGTCACAGAAAGGCCTTCCTTTCTCAGTTATTAGCCTTTGGCAATGATTTCGGTCTCAACAACTTTCAAAACAGGGCGACTATTTTACCCCATGATATACGCTTCCTCTTTTGTTGTTCTTGTAATGCTTCTCACCAGTCAAGTAACTTACCCAAAAGAGTAGAAACAAAGCGAGTAACCTTTGCATGCTTTCTCAGCCTGTGGTTTGGCACAGGTGATGGAAAAGTAAAATGAACCTTCCTCCTGACCTAAAACTGTCCTTGTTTTTCTCTAAGTAAGAATTCTGCTTTCATGACCCCATTTGCTTCTGGGTCTCACCTCGCAGGTTACAGAGAAATTAGTGGTAAAATGATTAGGTCCAGTCAGTCCCTGTGAGTGAAGACAGGTGCAAGAATAAATGTCAGCCTGTGACGCAGAGAAGTTTACAATGAAAATGGTCCTTGCAGCTTGAAAAACAGCATTCTAGGGAACAGCAAGTAGCAGCGTTTTTTTCTTTAAATATTTTTTGTAGTACTAATTTAGCTGCAATTCCTCTAAGGCTATGGCTACGTTAGCAAGCACTGCATGGAAATAGGAATTCGTCTGAGGACCCCGGGCCTTCATTAGATGTTTTACTGGGGAATTTGCCTTGGTCTAACTCTAGTCTGGGCTATAGGCTGAATGCATTAGTGGTTGAAGTACCTTAGAATCCCTGAAGCACATCTTTTGGGTTAGTTTAATTTGAAGCTAAGACCTTTGTGTGCCTGGAATCTAGTTTTCAGTGCAGGATTTTTGCTACAAAAAAAACCCAAATAAAAAATTTCAGGGTCTGAACTGAAACACTGACATAGAAGATTCTGTAATATGTCCCTGGTTTACTTATTACCACTATCAGATAGGGTGGCCATCCAGCTCTAGAGCTTCCTCTATTTTCTTCATATTTCTCTGTCTGCCTCTTTGTGTACAACAAGGAAGAGGTCCTTGGCATCCCTTGAAAAGAGGTTTGGGTTGTCCATCTACAGAGTGATGAACTTCCCATTTCTGCTGACAAAGAATGTAGCAAGTAACTAAGTCTGATTGAAAATAATAGCATTTACTGAAAGCCGTAGGCAGTCACTAGTACAGTAACTTGATCAATGATCATGGCATGAGTTCAGCAGCTAGTTTTCTACTGATAGTCTTATGAAGTATGTGGTGACAAAGAAACTGGTGACCTGAGGACAGTTAAGAAATATGCATAAAGGAATCTGACACAGTAGAGATATGCATTGCAAAATCATGCAAACAAAGCCATTAAGATAATGATTTTAGTAACTCCTTTCTTAAATCACGTTGTTTTATGTTAGGTGATAGCTGTTTGCATAATGAAAAGGAGATGTTCTAAGTGGGCTTTATGGAATTAGTATATTAATCTCAGAAAGGCTATTTTGGTTAATGAGTTTTGTCTTTTGAGGTTTTTTTTTTTCTGAGAGTCAGAATCCAACTCTTTATGTCATAATAAATACAGCACTGCATGTAAGTCATCTGATTGCTTGATAAGAGTTCTAATACAAAACTACTTAATCATACCTCAGAGCTTGTGTTTCAAAGAGCCTTTGCAGCAAGATTTCCAAGAAATGCACTATGTTATATCCAGTAAATCTCACCACAGATCAGGATTGATTTGTATACAATAAAGTAAGAAGTATGTAATTTTTTTCAATTTTGATATCTGGTTGTGCTTGGTGCTCCAGACTGAATGCTGTGAGCATATCTAGGTTGGATTAGCAAATTTCTGCTTTATTGGTTGGCTTCATTATTCAAAACATTACAGGTGTTCTTGTAGGTACATGAAAGTAGATCAGAAGAATGTGTAAATTCTGAGAATTCACTAGCTAAGTTGTACTATTATCGGTGCAGTAACATTTTACAGTCTCTACTTCATCTCCTCTTTGTAGATTCATAAATATCAATATTTTGGAAAATAACCCCTTTAACAATATCTTCCATACAAATTTTCCTCAAATGGGAGAAATTCTTCCTCTAAATGCTCCTCAAAAGGAACACATGCTTTGTAGACTAGAAATAGAAAGTGTGTTTCTTATTTAAAGGGTAACATGCACAGACTATATTCTGCATAGTTCCTTTCTTATTAGTGGCATGCACTAGACTTCTAAGTATTCTGAAAAAAATAAATCAAATGTTTTTCCTTTTTGTCAAGAGGGAGAATTACCAATTTATGTAAATTTTTCAGAAAGCAGAAGTTTTTCCTGGATTTTTTATTAAATAGCCAGAATACTTCATTGTGGGGGTTATCCAAAAACTTTATTGTCTCAGCTCTAGTCTTGTAATAGCTGATTTTAGTATTTTTTTCTCTTCCACAGGCAGAATGCATTAATTCAGTCTGTAAAATGTACTGTCACACTGCAAAGCATTAGCATAATTGGCTGGCACCTATTTCTTGGACATTCTGTCTGACAAACCCATGGGTCCTTGTGATTAAAATATGATGTATAACCTTGCTGATAGCTGTCTCCCAAGGAGGATAGCACAGAAAGTTGAGAAAAAGTATATTGGACTTGGAGTTGAAATTTAAGATTTGGAAATTGCCAAAGCACTTGCATATTTATACTAGTGATTGTAACTACTCAACTGCTGTATGATATTCGTCTTGCAGAAATTTTCTATTCAGTCTAATAATTAAATCTTTAGCAATGTTTATTATTTGTATAAAATGTATAGTATACATAATAATGTATACAATGAGATATATGAGCCATTGGCTTTCTGAAAGTGGGGAAAAACAGTCAAAAGTCTGAAAAATCAAGAATTCTGGTTCTGTGTGGTGTATGGGCACCATGATTTTTTCAGGTGCCATTAACCCCTCTCTCACTCACTGTTATGTACAGTGATCTTTGATATACATGGAACACGCAGTGCATGTCTGAAGCACAATCCATACACATTATTTGCAAAAGCGAGACAGGGAATGCTGTTGCTACTGTTACTATGTCATGTCCTTAACTAACACAGGCAACTGATTCCATTTTGAGAATATTCTCTGTTGCATTTCAGAGAAACTGTTGTCTTTAAAACCTAAAAAGGCCAAAGGCTCCTACTTGCAAAACGGTGCACATAATGGTGTAACAGATTTCTGTGGCATCTGTATTATTTCTGGCAATCTTGCCTCTCTAGTAATGTATCCATGAGCGTCTTGTCTCATGAACGACTCACAGGCTACTGAAAGTAGCAGCTTTTACATATCATTGTGCTTGTTAAGTGGAACTGCATTTGTTGCATTATTTCAGCTCAGCAGGGCAAGAAAAGGTGAGAAAGTTCACCTAGTACAATTTGGAAATATGAAGAAGTTACCGTCAAACATGCTTTTGTATAGCATGTGGGTTTTTTTATTATAAGATCTAAGACCCTGCAGCCTAACAAGGACAGAAGGAACTGCTGTGTCCCTTCAAAAAGAGGGAACTTTCCCTTCTTAGAATGATGGAGGAGCTCATTCTGGTAAGCTAATGAGTCACAGTGTGCTAAATCTTACAGTTGGCACAGGGCTTGAAGGGCCATCTGTTACTAAAAAGTTTCTTTTCTGAAAATGTTTTTGCTTTCAAAAATTATTGCATGGGAAACAGGAGATTAGATTTTATAATCATTGCACTATTCTTTTTAAGGTGAAAGCCCAGCTTCAAAAGATGGGAGCTACTCAGCCCATAAACATATTTCTCCGTCAAGAAATTGACCGCATGCAACTTGTTATATCCAGAGTTCGAACTACACTGACTGATCTCAAATTGGCTATTGATGGTAAGCTACAATATCAAAAATCATAATTAAGGTGCAATATTTATTGCTAGCAGTTGCTTATGCCATATGACTAAATAAATATTGCCCCTCCTTTCCTTCCTTTCTCTTTTGTTCCCTCCCTCCCTCAGTTTTTCTCTTTTTCTCTCTCTTTATCATATGACCACTAATTTTAGTCCCTAAAATCTCCTGATTACATCTCTAAGGACACTCCACCTAAATTTATTCTGCATGCAGGCGCTCCAGTATTGCAGTTCATGTCCCTCAGCACTGCATCACTTCTGTGATCCTCTCTAGGATCCTACAGAGCTCAGAGGACCTGAATTGCGTGATTAGGTCCACGGGTCATGTACCAAAGTCATTTATGAAATGAAGCTGAGACATAATGATATAGAACAAGGTAGAAGTGTTGCTGCTAAGTAATTGAGAGACAGGGAACTCAGGAGTAAAGGTGATAAAGACTCTAATTTAAGGTGAAATTTGACATTTTTGTGAAACTGGTTATACCAAATGGCATGTCTCTAAATGGAAGCTGAAGTGAGTGGCAGTGTCAGTCAAAAGAGAGAGAGAGAGAGTTCTTCTTTTAGGCGTCACAGGAGACAGGCAACAGCACTCTGTATCTCTCAGAGACAGGAGTATTTGGCTGAAAGTGAGCAATGGTGAATGAAGTTAAAATAAACCAAGAGTAGAGGCAACTAGAAGCAGATGGAAAATTGGATCGGAAAAGGAGTGAGGAAAAAGAAGGAATAATGATGTTACCATCTGCTTTTTTTTTCACTTCCTATTTTGCTCATCTGCAAGAGTTGAAATACCCAGGAAGGAAAGCATACTGTTGCTCAGCCAAGCTTCTGAATTAACAATAAATTAAAATGAAGTAGGAATGGGTTGATTCCACTGGTTAAGATCTCGCCCAAGTCTGCTGTTCCCTAGCAGAGAGACAGAAAATATCTGAGACAGCAAACTGTCCTCACAGGGAGCAGGTCAGAATGCCTCAGAACTAGTCCCTTCTGACATAGCTGATGGCATTACTGTAATCTGTCTTACTGGTGTTTTCCAGTCTTTTGACAATGTCTTTCATGAGGGGAGATTTTTTTTAATTTGTGTTTTTATTACACAAGAATCAAAAGGGATTTTTTTTCCTATCATTTGTATGATACACTAAGCCAACAATACGTGCTTCAGAAACCTCGTGCCTATAATCTGAATCTAGGAAAGAGGTTCATAAATGTGCCCAAGGCTAATAAGCTTTCATATCCTGTAATAACATAGGCAAAGATCAAGCTGGAAGAAACAATTGTCCTTTCTTCCTGAGCTGAAAGTTCCATTTTATGTGTGAATAGAGTCCCTTTTCAAGTAAATAAAAATAATATTTTCCATCCATGAAAGTGTTAATCTTTCCTTGATTGTGACAGATATATTTAAATTCTCAATGTGTATAATATTCTGCAGAGGGGTGGATGAGTAACATAATTTATTTGCACTTCACATTCAGTTCCACAGTGGGCACAGTCTTCTGCCAGATGTTTAATCAAGTTAATGCTGTAACTTTCATGCAGTTCTCTAAAACATAATTTCTTATGGACAGACAAGTTAAATATAGTGAAAAATTGCTCTGAAAACAAAATTGGATGTATAGTTAAAAATAACAATTAATGGCTTCTGGCATGTTTATGATATATCAAGTGCACATGGTGGACTGTTAATTAGGGGATGGAAAGAACATTTAGGCACTCTACCTCAGCAAAAGGGAAAACCCCAAGCTGTCTCACACTAGATTCTCCCCCAAAACTAGTCAACTGCAATCTCAGGTCATCTGAAGTGCTTCTTTTTCTTTACAATGAGGTAAACTGATCTGCCTGCTCAAACAGGTCATGTGATTTTTTACATCTGCCCAGCTCATGTATCTGGCTTTGGCTTCGTGAATGTGTTAAGGTCCCAGCACCCACTTTTGGCAGACCTAAACTTTCAAATGAATTTTGTGTTTAAGAATATAGTGCGTCTTTAGCTTGTGTCATGTAGCTTTGTGAAAGGAAGTCTGAATATCTGATTCTCCAGTTTGGGTGTGAATGGTCGGACCTTGTCATTTTGATGTTGCTCACCAAGTTACATTTGAGGTAATGTAAATCCCTCCTCAGGGAGAGCCCATGCGCAGCTGAACATGAGGGATGTAGAAGGAATTAGCCCAGACAGTTTTGTCCCTCTGTCCCGAGGGCAGATTAAGCAGTGTTCAGCTTTTGGGATGGGTGAGGATGCTCAGCATGTGTCCAACATGTTTGTTGGCAAATATGCCCCAGAAGCTTTCGTCTCCACCAATAAACTGCTACCCAGAGGGATACTTTTTCTGGATCAAATTGTAGTAATTAGATTGTAGCTGCTCATTGTACTCTCAATTATGTCCCAACCATTACTTCTGCTTTAATTACTTATTGATTGCCCAGAGTTTATTTCACAGTTAGCATAATACAGAGTTTCACCATAAATCAGAACACAGCAGTGATGGGTGTCCTCTCGAGTGCCCTAAATAGAAGCCATGTTCCAAACAGAGAAATCTTTTCAGAGACAAGGAGAAGTAAGACATGGGATCTGCACCAAAAATGCCACATCTTAATGGGTTATGAGCAGCAGATCTTGAGCCCTGTCAGAAGATGACCATTCCTTGTAGGGCAGTATCTGAGCTATTAAGTTCCTGTGTACTTACTGCCTGCCTCTGGTGGTGTAGAGGCCTCTGGCACAGAATACTAATCCCTCACTCTTTATTGTAGAGTGGATGCTTCAAACCCCCTCTCCCACTAGTGAAGATAGTGTTTCTAAATGCAGTAAAACCTAATGACCCATCCAGTTATTCCTAGCCTCTTAGAGTTTGTTTGAGTTGAGTTTGTTTGAATGTGGTCTGTCTGTGAGATTTTGTGGGGTTGTCTTTATTTCTCCATGCACTGAATAAGAGTGGTAAGCATTTTTATGTGTCTTCTCTTGGTGAATGAAGTGAGAAGAGAGATTCTGTGGGAGTGTTTTCCATGAATG
Source organism: Corvus moneduloides (assembly GCF_009650955.1). NCBI lineage: Eukaryota > Metazoa > Chordata > Aves > Passeriformes > Corvidae > Corvus > Corvus moneduloides. The sequence continues at coordinate 100,272,174 of NC_045476.1, read as the reverse complement.
AAGTGGAGCATACTTGTAGTAGCGCTGAAAGTAGGTATCAAATCCTTGGCAATGGAAATAAGCACAGCTTTTAGTATGATTTCAATCCTGATTCTTTTTAACCCACTTAACATTGTGTTTAAGGGCTTCTTGTGAAAGAAACAAATGCTTAACTCATTTGCTTATATCTAGATTCTACTTTGGTCATAAAACTGCATCCACTTGGTCCTGGTTTCTGGTACCTTACAGCTTTGTGTTTTCAAACTAATCCTTTGGAATCGTCTAAACTGCCTACTTCATGAACAAGTGAAGAACATCTGAGAAACCTTTTATTTTTTTATCTTTTCATGTCATATATGAGCCACATGATCACTGCTGTATATACAGTATTTGCAGAGTTAGGAGAGAGCAGTCCTTTTCTGGAAAAACAGCAGTTCTATGGCGATGTAGTTCTACACACGTTACAGGAGTTGTGTAGGATTTTTATGTCACCTACACAAACTTGTGTGTTAAGCCCAAGGTAAAGATTTGCTACTTTTTTCCAACTCAGAATACCATGAAGTTGAAAGTAGTGTTTGTATCCTGATACTGCAAGGAATTTCTGTTCATTGTATGTGGCACCTTATAAGAGGGATATAAATGAGGTCCAAAAGAGTCAAAAGAGGTAGCTGGTAATTTATTTTAACCTACATGGTGAAAAAGTGAAGCTCGGGAAACTAGTCTTGCCAGAGTGCACAGCAAAGGTAATTTCCCATGAAAGGGAGAAGTATGGACTGATTCCCCCTGTCTGGCTAAGTTCTATTTTGACTTGTAATGGTGTAAGACTGCTAATACTAACAAAGTTTTAGTTTGGCTTGCTGACAGTGGTAATAGAATTTTGGACTGAAAGATCTTGGGCTCTTGCCTTACTAAGTTCTACTCTGTGTGTGTGTGTGTGAGGCTTGTAGGGATCATCACTTTTGGATGAGGATTTTATTTGAAAGTGATTAAGAGCACTCAGTAAAGACAGTAATGGAATATAACAATGGGGACATCATTTGAGGAATAGAAGGGATGATTCTAGTATGTGTTGTGGTGTAGTTACTCTTGGCTCAGCACCTCTCATCCATTACTTCTCATCCTGATAAGAATGCCAGAATCCCTCCTGTTGTCTTTCACAGTGTGGCACATCATTTCTGAACTTCTTAATAGGTATTACATATGCTTGCCATGACGCTGGCCAGGACAACTGTTTAGAAACACACACTGCACATTAAGGACAAACTGCAGAATAGAGTTTATCTGCCTGTTGTATTACTCTAGCTCAGGGTAGTGATTTGTATTACCTTTTTTGTAGAGTTGTGTGTGGATTTTCATCTTCAAATTACTGCTTTAAAATTTTTATTTTCAATCCTTTGATGGAAAGGACTCTTCAGCCAAGAACATTTAGTTCGGGAGCTGGTAAATTTTCAGAACAATTTGCAAGGTTACTTTCAAATTGCCATCTTTCTGACTGAAGGATTTAGCTATTGAGGAGAATCTAGGAATTTGTGCTTTTCTATGTGAAAAATTGCATGCTACTCAAGTTTCTTAGTCCCTCTCATCTCTCCTGACTTGAAGAATTAAATCAGAGGATTCTGCACCAGAAAAGAAAGATGGGAAACAAAGAGAAAACAGAACAGGGGCAGAAGTTAGATGCAGGTGGAGAGAATACCAGTCTGCAAGTAAAACATGGAGAGAGTGTTGTGCATGGCAGGTCTTGGCTGCCTGTTTTATTCTTCCTCTTCTGGAGAGCTGGGGCAAAAGAAAGCAGTAAACTGTTGAGAGGCCTTGGGATTAAAACAGCGCGGTGAAGTTAAATGAGCTTCCGAGAACTTCCCAGGAATCACCTCCAAATGCTGAAGTGCCCAAGCACTGCAAATGAAGAGAGAGGAAAATACCCAAAGAACTGCCTGAAGCAAAGAAGTTGACTTCTATCAGTGCAGCAGTGGTGGTCACAGAGCTGGCAGAACCATACTAAAGCTTGCAAAAAAAAAAAAAAAAATTAGTTATAGGAAAATATACATTAGCTTTTATACCTTGAGCCTTTGTGTGGAATAATAAGAAAAGCTTTGGAGAAAACACAGGCGAGTGTTAGCTGTTGCCATAAGGCAGAAAGAGAGGAAACCTTAGGAAGTTATAAACAAGTCGGTGTTTTCTTTTCAACATGTTCAGCAAAGAAGGGGGAGTTGGAGCTTGGTGGTGGAGGCAAGGTGTGACTGCTTCAAGAACAAAGCAGGTTTTTTGGGTGGTAAACTTGGGTGGGAATTAAAGTGTGAAAAAGTCAGCTTCTGGGTTTGCAACTGGGACAGTCAGTAATGGATTGATGCTTTCACTGAGCTTTTTTCTTTATGTGCTGTTCAGGCTAGCTTAACAGGCTCATTGTCTAGCAAGTATTGTTCTCCAGGGCTAGTCTCCAATTTTATTATAATGATATCAGCTACTGGCAAACTGTACTTGATGGAGAAAGTAACTTTTTCTCATGTCATTTGTATCCTACATAATTATTCTTGTTATTTTTGATTTACATCTGTGCCTGTGGGAAGAGAATCAGTCAGTGGACTGAGGCTTTTTTTGGTTCATGCTGGAATTTAAGATCCTTCCTTTGTTCCTAACTTTAGCTACTCATTTAAATGAGATATGTAAGTTTCCTAGTTCAGATAGACTCTCATAAATGTGAAATTCAAAACAGATCCAAATTTTACAAATTACACAGTTTTCAAGTTCAGTTTGTGGGAGGTATGGTAGTGAAAAGGGTCAACTCCAAGAAATAATAAAAGCTCCTGATGTAGTCTATTCAAAACATTATATCTATTGAATGAATCACCCTAAAACCAGATCATTTTAAAAGAACAGACTATTTACTTTAATTATGAATAAAATTAGTTATCCTCAGAACTGAAAAGCTTTATTTGGGTTATTCACCACTCAGCAGTTGGATAGATTTAGATGTGATTTAGAAGGGGGATGGTATAAATTTAGGGCAATCAAAAAGGGGAATCCTAATTTCTGAACTCTGTATACTGTGCAAACAGTATGGTTACAGTGGATATTATTTTTGAAGTATGGAAATGCCCTAATGTCTTTAACTGACCTGACCCTTCATCAGTCATTTTCAGATGGGCTTTATTCCATTCAAGAAAGGGACTATCATGGAGTAAGCCCCAAAATAACAAAGTTATAAACAGTTGACCTGTCTGATTCGTAGAACATTAGAGCCTGTCATGTTAGGTTCATAGGACATTCAGTCTCTTCATATAGTACAGTGCTCTGAGGTTCTCAGAAATTAAATATGAGAAGCCTATGGCACTGTACTACTCATTCAATTTATCAAAGATAGTTTTTCAAACAGCTGTATCACTTCTGTCCTGAAAGATGGCATGATTTTTCTCCTATGGTACTGATTTTATTTCTGACAATTATTTTATTTTGTTAATTATTTTTATTTTTATCAGAGTATTTTGGCTGCAGGAATGCATCCCAACACCCACAGATGCCATTTAGTGCTGAAATTCAAGCACTGTATGCCTACTGCCAGAGATGACACCCACTCACTAGGAATATTTATGCAGCTATATGGGCACGGCCAGAGCTGCGAACATACCTCATCCTCAAGAACACTCTGCCTTAACATTCTCAACAGCTGCTCTGAGTCATAGCAGGCAGGCATCCTAAGGGATTTCACAATGCTTCAGGGCAGAGACTGGTTGTATCTCCCTATCTGAAAAGCTCCAGCCTGCCCAGAAGAATAGAGAAGGAAAGGAGAAAGTTGAATATATCAGCCTGAAAACAAGGAATAACCAGAGATGAAAGAGTTCTTTCTTTCTCAGTTCTATGGTAGTGATCCCCAGGGCTAAAACAAGATGCTCTTCACTTGTTTTGTGCCCTCAGTACGGTTCCTATGAAGTTGAAACCAACATGCATTGCAAGACTTCTTTTCCCACATTTTCTGTCTCTAAAAGGTGAATAAAGTGTATGGTGTAATATTACGTTTTTCTAAGGAAAGAGGAGAAGACGTGGAGTGGCTTCTTTCTTAAATGTTGGTTCTCTTGGTTATATATATAAGACAAGATTAATACCCAAAGAGAAGGTTTATTGTGTTCTAAAAGTCTCTTAGCTACTGCAGAACGTGATTCTGAGCCTGACTACAAATCAATTGCAGAGAACGCAGGATAGGGAGTATTTTTTAATATTTACTGTTTTGTAAAAGTAATGGTTTTCTCAAAGAATTTGTTGCACTAGAAGAGGTGCATATAAATGGAGGCAGATCATTCATTATCTGCTAGAAGAAATCAAAGCCTATTTGCCATTTATGTATCATAGAAAGCACTAGATTTGCACACACTGCTATAGGAGTGTTTATGTTTTAGCTCTGTTCTTCAAAATTAAGCTGGTGTTTGGTTTCTGGATACACTTTTCCTTCTCCTCAACTGAAGCCCTGTCATCCTCAGTGGAAGGAAGGGATTTGAAATGCTTTCTTATTACAGGCCACATTTCCTTATGGGTATGTCTGGATGGACTGCTGCAGTTCTTTGCAGTCACCCAGACCACCTCCCTTTCCTTTACATGTTCTGTGGTGGAAGCCACCTAATTCTGTTTGGTATCTTATGTTGTCCTTGTGGCAATTACAGCAGCTGTGTGCGTGGTGATATATTGTACTTTGGTATTACATGAATATTTAATCAAAGTTGGGGCTACCAGACCAGTTTCTATAACAGAATAATAGAACCAGTTTCTGGAACAGAGAAGTCATCCTGAGGCATGGCAGTGTGCCACATCTCAGTACCATTGAGAATACATAAGATGTGGGAACTTCTAGCACACGGAATGGTGAGAGTCACTGAAAAATCACTGTCTTAGTAAATGCCAGCATTTTAGTGGAGAGAGCAGTACTATGCATGGAATATATGAGTATGCACCGCCACTGCCAAAAAAAAAAAAAAAAAAATCCTGCCTCTAGCTTTATTCTACCTACTGCTTTCCCACTGAGAATCTTGATAATGGAAATGTACAAAGTTATCATTAATAATAGCGAATTTCATGAATATAATCACTGCCAGTACATGCTTAGGATATAGATGAGTTACACAGTGTATCTCTATCATTGATCGTGCATGTAGGATCCATTAAAATTTAGAAAAAAAGTTTTCAATGATTAATCACATTCCAAACACACTGTGAATATAATGAATATAAATAATGTGTATGAAGGAGAAGAAGTTGTTTAAGAAACATATCTTTGTTTCTGATCAAAACAACAGGAGAGATATCATTTATCTTATTGCCTTTAGCTTTGAATCAAGTCTTATAATTTTGAACAAATTAACTACAAACTGATAAGACTGCAGTGCTACAGGTGTGCAATTAAGGCACAAAAAAAAGAGGGTTTGTGAGACTCGGAATGTTATTTGGAAGTTTTAATTGCCTTTGCAAGCTAGGGGAAAGTTCATTCTGAACATTTTGCTTATCTTCCAGGAAGCATAATTATGTCAGAAGAATTGCAAGATGCTTTAGATAATATTTATGATGCTAGAATTCCAAAACTGTGGTTTAGGATTTCCTGGGAGTCAACTACTTTAGGATTTTGGTTTACTGATCTTCTTGAGAGAAACCAGCAGTTCAGCATCTGGCTGCAGGATGGCCGTCCAAACCAGTTCTGGATGACAGGATTCTTTAATCCACAGGTAAGTTTGCCATGTTGACCTTTATAACTTCTGAGTAACAGAATTAGACCTTGGGAGGACTTCAAGCTGACTTAATATTGACTATATGAAGGGTAATCTATATTAATTTTTTAGCATAAATATAGGATAAATTATCTTCAGTATCTACTGAAGAAATTTTTGCTAGAACAAAATAATGCTACTGAAATGATGAAATGCATCTTTGGCTGCTTTAATCATGAGGAAATTGGGTAAATACGTGCTTTCACATTTCAACTTAATCTTCCCTTTTTTTACCTCTTCTGTTACCGTGATCTGTTCTTTATTTTTTGCATGAAAATCCCTCTGAGTACAAAACAAGATAAGTTCCAGAACTCTGACATAGGAAGAAGAGATTTGGACTTGGTTCTCAATCCTTGCAAATCAGTTCCTTGAAATGGAAGGTTTGTTATTCATACCACCCCAGAATTGTGCCAGACATGGTCTGCAGAGACATATAAAAAATACAGCCTCTTGTCTGCACCATCTAAAATAAAAACCTGGCATGAAATGAAACACAGAAAAAGGAACAGCTGAGAGCAGAGTTAAAAAAGTAAAGTATACATACCTAGATGATGTGTAGTTTCTCTGCAGAGCTATCCACATCCATTAAAGCTTTTTATGATTCACAGATGTTTGTGGGAAGTGTGAGTTGTGGAAATGAGTCATTGTGAGAGTATCCAGCCAACAGGTTTCTATGAAGCCTCAGGAAAGAACTATTTTAAAGACCTATTTTAATCTCAGTACTTGTTAGCAATGCAAAAGCTAGCTGAAACAGCTGCCTAGAATAGAGAAAGCAACAGTGCCAAATATTCTCTAGGACTACTGCTGGGAAATATCCATCTATCATCTATCCTGTGTGTGTCAGCTGTCTGCCGGTACAACTTTATAGCATGGAAGGGGGTTCACAGAATCCCCAAGCAAAGGGTTCTCAAGTGCGAGGGAGAGGAGTAGGAGTTCTAATAAAATGCTTGTGCTTCCATACTTGGTTTGCTAGCAACACACTGATGGCAGCATTCTAAAATACTTCAAAGTAACTTTTGCAATGATCAGGCTGGATGCAACAATAACAGGCTTCTGGCTTTGTTGGTGTTTGCTTTTGCACTACAGATGAGCAAGAGCTGATACAGATTTTGTACTGGACATTTTAGCTGGCTTTTTTGTGCTCTGGGGTTCTGAAATTTTGCCAGCCCAAATTGGGCATCCTACATTTTTTTGGATCCATATAGCTGGATTTCTGAAAAGAGCTGCCAAATAATCAGTGTAAAATGTCCCCAAACAAATTGTGATTTAATAGACCATAGTAAATGAGAAAGCCTCTAGAAATACAAAAATTACACACTTCATAACCCCTAGTTCTTTAAGTCCCTAAATACATTGTGTGCAGAGATTAAAAAATTTATTTGCGCTGACAATCACAAGCTTAAGAATCAGACAGTTATTGTTGCAGTCACCACTTTCTGTAACCAAGCCTGTGGGAGTGGCTCATTCTAAAAGCAATTCACCTGAGCAAAGACTCATTTTCTTTTTAATTAACTGTTATTTTGTTAATAGTCATATTGCTGTGTTTGAAATCAGTATTTCATATGTTAAAAAAATTGATTTTCGTCTTCTCAAACAAGCTGAGGTGGTGAGGTGTTAGTGCTGCAGTTCTAATGGCTTGTTTGTAATACCTGAGAAGTTGTCAGAAAAATCCTTTCGTTTGTGAGATGAAATGCAGCTCCTAAGTCATTTGTCTGCTTGCATATATCTCACTGTTTGCTTTACAGTCAGTGGATAAATGCCATGGATAACACAGGGCAATAAAGTAGATTTATAGCACTGGGAAAACGAGGCATTCTGGCAATAAAAAATAATATAGGACCAGTCTCTTGGACTGTTTATTCACTAGGATAAATTCAGTAATTTCACAGAAGTTAATCTTTATTTTTAGTGATACAAATGAGGGCTGGCTCAGACTTCTATGTATAAGAAACCTGATTCCCCTTGTGTGTCTGCATGGGGCCAAGATAACTGGGGTGAACAAAACAAGAAATGCCATGAATTTTCTTCCCTCCTGGAAGTTAATCTGATGTTACTGGAGTTTTTCATCAAAAATTTGACATTAGGCATTTCTCATTTCTACCTCCCAATTTCCATTTTGTGGCTGACACTGGTTTATTGTTTCCTTGTTTGCATCTCTGTATCCAGTTCCTGTCACTTGTCCTATATATAGATTTTAAGCACTATGAGGCAAAACTGTCTTTCTGGTTGTGTAGTACTCAGCATAATGAACCCTCAACCTACTTCTACGACCCTTAGATGCCAAAGCAATGCGGATACTAATCCGAATATGAAGTACAATACCTCCATTCCTCAGTGCCCACTTAGTTCTAGCAAACCTGCCATAATTTGCTCAGTATTTGCAAAGTGAATAACAAACAAGGAACCTCCATAGTAAGGTAAAGGAGAAAATATGATTGTGAGAGCAATAGACTTAACTGATTTCCATATTTTTTGTCACAGCCTCCATGGGTGCCTGCTTTTCCTTCACTAGAAGGTTCAGAGTTAGTTCGCATGAGTTGTTTAAAGGCCAAAGGACAAAGCTTTAGCAGGCTTCAGTGAGCTGGACAGGGAGAAATTCAGGAAAAGGCAAACACACATATACAAAAAACCCCCCAGAACCCTAACCAACCAACCAACCATAAACAACCAAACCAAACAAACAAAGGATTAAAGGATTACCAGAAATTGAAGCAAATATCATGGCAAGTGGTTCATTATGTCCCTGACAAGAGGGTTTTGGGGTGAGCCAAGCCCTCAGCTGTACAGTGGCACCTCAAGCTACTTGATTCTGTCTTGCTCTTTGTTGTGCCATTCACCCACTCTGGGACACCCAGCTGGGCCTCCAGCTCACAGCTGCAGTCTTCAAACGCTGTCTAGGATTCATTCAAATGAGCAGATAAGCATTAAAAGTCCCACTGCAGAAAGTGTATAGGTCCTGCCATGTCTGTAGGAATAATCTGCTATCTAAACCTTATCCCTGAAGACAAGTCACAGCTCTGAGCTTACTTTTATTCCAGTGTTTCCATGGTGCCTTTGAACTGATTCCCTTAATACAGTCATTGCTCTGTCCTCTTCAGGCTCTTCTTTCTTTAATATTTCAGTTTATCTGGGATCCAGTAGCCCTCTGGGGCTTTATGGCAGTGAACACTCCATGTATTTTAAACTATTGGTTCTAGCATGTTTCTACAAATTAAAATTCCACAAATTACTGCAAGGATTCTGCTTTCATTTAATGGTATTTCTGATAGAAGAATTTGGCCTTTAATCCTGTGTCCCTCAGCTATACGCTGGAGCTCTCATCTACTTCAAACGCAATTACAATTATCTGTGCTATCACAGAAGCTCTTTAAAACACTTGTCCTGGGGTCTCTGGTATTATATTAATGAGAAACAACCGATGTAAGTTAACAGAAATACCTGAGTTCGTGAAAGTCATCTCACATTCTCATAACTTAAAGGGTACTGCATGGCTACAAAGTGCTTGGAGCACTCCAGTCCTATCAGCCAGAGGTTGGCCCCTGGGTTCAGTAGACAGTTTGCCAATGTTCCCACATCTGACTTCTTTCCATTCATTTGGCCCTAATGGTAGGCCAACAGAGCACCCTCTACTGTGAATATTGAAGAAAAATAAAAACTTTTTCAATTCCCTCATTGCTCCTGATTTCTTCCTAGTGGAGCTGTTGGCTCATTAATTCTCACCTTTGTGTGTTCCTCATGTGTGTTCCTATGTTGTTGCAGTAGATAAAGACTTTTCACTGAGCACAATGTCAGAGGCATTTCAGTATTTAGTGGCATGATTCTAGCTGGTATTTCCTTTGTGTTCTTATTTGTTGACTGAAAAGCATTTTTTACAATGTCAGTATAAGAAAAGGTGAATAATATAGCCAGTGTTAGAGGAATTAGAAATTACCTGTGTTTGGAATCTCTCAAAACACATTAATCTGGCAGCCCTATGAACCTCTCTCCATCTGGTTGGTTGTAAAAAAGGCATGTGAGGTGATTTATACAGGCACTTCTGATATGTTAAATAAGCCAACGTGGGGGCTTCTTAGCACCAACGTGTGCACGCCAATTATGTATGGATGCATGGTGCTGAGAAAATACAGAAAACCATTGGATTTACACTACCAAATTTGTTTTATATGCACATGAAATTCTGCGGGATGAGCTTTCATACAGCTGATGTCACATCGGGAAAAAAATGTTGTAAATTGTTTAAATTCAAGGCTTTTTAAAAAATCCTCTGTATCATATTCCTGTGTATCTCCTTAGGGATTCCTAACAGCCATGAGGCAAGAGACAACTCGCATGAATTTAGCCAAAGGGTGGGAACTCGACAGTGTGGTTTTGTACAGTGAAGTGACCAAGATGATGAAAGAGGATGTTGTTGGCCCTCCTCCTGCTGACATCGGTGGGGTTTACATACACGGCCTGTTCCTCGAAGGGGCAGGCTGGGACCGCAGGAACAGTAAGCTGATCGAGTCAGCACCAAAGGTAAGGATCAAGTGAGTGTAACAGGCTGTGGCATAATGCAAGTGCTCAGGGAAAACCAGGAAGTATGCTGAGTGCCTGCAGCAGTGGTTTCACAACAGGTTTTAAGAGGGTAACCAACACTAGTGGCGCTGGGAAGAGGAAAGACTCTTTACCCACCAGAAGTGAACAGAAAGGCTTCTGTCAGAAAATTAATTTAGGATGCATAGCACTAGAGCAGACCAGATGCTGGGCTTCTTGGCTTCAGGGGCCCTAGCAGCACAGTTATGTTTGAATAAAATAGTGCAACCTGTAGTCAGTCTTCTTTTGACTGACCAAGGGGGACCTTATCAAAGCTTCCAAAGCCCTGGGCTGGATTTGATATGGAGGTCAGTGTTTTCTTGACTAGAAATCCCTAGTGTTTGTTTTATAATATGAGGAAGAGTATTAGTTCTGGGCTTATGCTCAGTTATCCATGCATTGAGTTACATTTCGCTGATGTGACTAAGCAGATTTAAAATCTAACTACGGAGTAATGATTAGATACTGTAGTCACGGTCCAGGGAAAATTGACGTTGTCTGCACTGGTACACTTTTTCCAAGTCAGTGCTAACTGTCCTGGAATTGGAATTGAGGTAATTCCTGTCCATAGGTAAAACACTTCTGTGTCTGACTGAGAGAAAAGTTTTCCAAACCAAACCTTGCCAGGTGTAACTTCTGTTGCTGGGTTTGTCAAAAGACCCCTTCAAACATGGAGTTTACTTAAGTGCTCTGGAGTGTTCAGCAAGGTTCCATGTTGCTCTTGGATTTGGGTCTGTTTTATCCCCTGACAATGAATACTTTATCTTGGTGGAAGACCTGAGGGGATCTAGCTTGGATAAATACCCAAGAGGCACCTTGGATCTTAGAAGCTTCACTGTCAGCAGTGCAGAGGTAACAAGGAAGGTTGCTGGTTCCAGCTTGGTTTTTGTAGCTCCAGTCCTGCCATTCAGGAAAAAGGAGGTGGGGTAAGAATGGGAAACATCAGTGAAAGGGGCAAAGGAAGGGAAAAAAGACAATGGTTGCTGTCCCTCCTAGAATCACCATGCCATTTTTCCATCTGCCTCCACAGCGTGCAGTTTTCCAGATTTCTACTGCTTTCCTTTGCTTCCACCAGACTTCCTGATGGCTGTCGTCCCTGAGCTGCCACAGGCTTAAAGTTAGTGTCAATGCAGTAGTGAGTGTAAGACTTGAGTTCTCACGTGTACGTCTGCTGAGGTGCTGGTGCTTTTGCTGAAGGCCATCACTGAATCTAGTTCTGGCATTTAGAATTCAGGCACCCTATTCTGCTTCTCTAATGCCGAGCCCTGTGTATGTTTTAACATTCTCAGGTGCTGTTCACAAGCCTTCCTGTAATCCATGTGTATGCTGTTAGCACAACAGCGCTGAATGACCCCAGGAAGCAACATGGAAATGTGTACTCCTGCCCTGTCTACAAAAAGCCTCGGAGAACAGACCTGACATACATTTTCTCTTTGTATCTGAAAACAGTGCAGAATCCTGATCATTGGACTTTGAGGGGGGTTGCAGTGCTCTGCAGTTCGAAATAAGGACAGACAGCTATGAAAAAATGAACCATCAAGTAGGATTAAGCTGCAGCCAGTATGACTTGCATTGTTATTGTCAAAGTGGTGGCTACCTTCTCACAGGAGGGTGGGAATTAGCAGGTGACACATAGAGATTATTTTAGTTGCACATAGATCAGCTTACTCTGTTCACAGCAAAAATACTAAATTTATTTATCCTGGGAATATCAGAGGGAAAACAGCTGCAGGTGTAAATTTGGCAACTGTTATAAAGCAAGTGAGAATATAATCACCTAACTTGCTCATAATGGAAGCACTATGTAAAAAAGTGCTTGTGATAGTGACAACTTCTCTGACATCTTATGGTGGTTCTTTTGTAGATGCTATCTTTCTTCTTAATACAAGAATTTTTCATAATATAATTATTTTCAAATTCAACTTTGTAGTTAAAATCTTATAATCCATAGCATTAGTAAAGCTGTAATGGCAAGATAATTAAATGCATGGTAAAGCATTATGTTTATCTGCATATATTTCAATGCACAGTTCCTTTGATTTTGCATTTGTAAACTTGCTGGGTGGTTTTACTAATGGCTGCAACCATTTTCTTGAACAGTCCCTTTTTAATGTAAACAATCATAGAAACAGGAGTGTTTGTCTTTGCACAAGAAGTGCCCTTTGCCCCTATTAACGAATTTCTAAACTTATATCCACTTATAAGGAAGGTGTGCACACCCCCCATTATTAGCAGGAAAAAACCACATCCGAACACCAGTTTGGCTCTGCTAGTGCTTGTTCCATTTGCATTAGTGCCTGAATCCTGCAAACTCAAACCTCTTAACTCCTTTTTGTTCTGTATTTTGCATCAGTTTAGTTTAAAAAAAAAGAAGCCAACACACAGGCCACACTTCACCTGAAATGGTTGAAGTATTTTTGTGTTAAGCACCACTGCTGTCTACCCTGTAACTGAAGGATGATTGATACTTCTCTTTTAATAGACAGGAAGCTATTGGCAGAAAATGTGTTTGGCTTTTTTCACTAGCACAAATTCAAAGCAAAAGAAATTTTTGTTGGGTGATATGAAAGAAGGACTTGCAGTCAGGACTTTGTTAATATTTTTTTTCTCCGTGTAAACATGGAGATTCATGTTTCTCCATGTAAACACTTTCAATTTTTTATAGCAAGTATCTAAGAAAGTAGTTCATCCCTTCCCATAACCTATTTTACTCTGCAGTTAGCAATTGTGGGGCTCTTTCCATGAGGAAGTTTGATATTCACACTCACACCCAAAATGAAGTACAGAGTGCCAGCTTTCTTCTTGGAAAACAGAGCAGACGGGGACAGGGTCCTTTCTTTCCTCTGAGCTAGGAGCAACAGTGCCGGCAAGATTATCTTTTCAAGTGAAACCAACTGTTCAAAAAATATACACCAGACCTCTCTGCAGTGCAGCTGTATGTCAACCAATTTCATTGAGAATTTTGTTTCTGAGAAGGCTGAAGGATTTGGCTTCATGATCATTGATCTTGGAAATTATGAAAAAGATGGGGGAAGGCTTCAAGCAGCAAAGGGCTGTGCTGCTACACAGAAATTGAGGTCGCAAACCATAGTGTTTTCTGCCTTTATGAAGGAAAATGGAGTAATTTAACTTTGATCTCTTGGTACATGTAGAAGTCAGGTCGGTAACACTGATAGTAATTTAAAATAAAAAGTGTACATTGAAGTACTTTGCACACCTGAAGAACTCGCTGCTTGCTATGAAAACAAATCATCCTCTGCCCAATTGAAGCTAGAAGTAAACATTAAAAAAATATATATTTGATAGAGGTTATATCTGGTGCTACATTATAAGCTCCATGGAAACTGCATCACTTCTTTTCTTTGTCAAATAAAATGAGAAAATTAAATGCTATATGAAGAAAATCTAGAGGCAATGATGTTCTAGCACTTAGTGTTTTGCTGTATAAAAATGCAAAGAAATAGCTTATTTGAACATCAATGTTTTCATTTCAATAACTAAACCCTGTTTATCAGTTTAGGAAAACGCCAAATCTTGCAGAACAGAATGCAGGCCATATTACTGAAGAACCAGAAAAACCATACAGTATTTCACTGAAGATAGCCACAGTTTTATACTGAACTGAAGAAGAACATAAAGTCACTTTTTTCCAGAAAGGCTTCTTATCACTAGCAAAAAACACCGAACAAAACCGTCAGTGTCTCCTATAAGCAAAACACTTTCTTTCCTTTTTGCATGTGATTACAGTAGAGTGGAGATGAACAATTTACTGCTGACAGAAATGTGTTCCTTTCTCTGTCTCCTTCTCTTGCTCTATCCTGCCCTTCCACTCAGTGGAGTGCTTCCAATCTGACAACATTAATTTGATTTGAAATGTCACTAATATAGTAAAACATTGACCTTCCCCAACCAGTGTTCCCCTAGTTACTATTGCTAAAGCTGTTTCACTTCAAGCGGGATGTACACCAGACTAAATGAAAGAACTGGCAGGCAGAATACTTGAAATCAAACTAATTATATTTAAATGATACATTAACAATTAGCCGGAAGTCCTCAAACAATGTATAGAGATAACCAAGTTATGCTCTTCTGTTAAAATGAATCCCATATATTAAATACAATCATACAGCTTTTGGCAGTATTGTACAAGTTTCACACACATAGTAATGACTAACATTGCTTTAGATAAGTGCTTTGAAGGCAACTCCATTGAAGAATGAAGAGAGCAATACAGTCCTGCACCCCCTGTCAGTGTAGCAGTCGTGTTTACAAACGTATCTGATGTCAGGGCACTGGCTCCCGAGAGTTGCAAATAAACAGCATTCCATAGTCCAAAGGGTGTCTGTCTCATAATCCCTGAGGCTGTGACTGGTCAATAATGACGATGATAAGAAAAAAAGAATTGGGTTATGGATTGGCTCTGTACATCTGTGACTTTATAGAATAGATTTTAATTGCAGTGAAGCTCGGAAAAAGCACAGAGAGTGGAAAACAAAACAATTCCCTTGTCTGGTCAGTTATGCTCATAAACACTATGTTCCTCTGTAAAGAGTAATAGTTTTCTAAAAGCTCTCAAGGAAACCGTAATCATAATATTCTAATTTTTCTCTCTATTTATCCAGAACCCATACATTCATCTTATTCCACTTTTACTGCTTCATATCATTGCCTTTCTCACAATCTCATCTTTCCAAAACACGAATAAGATACCTTCTTCCCTTTTCTTCCTGCTGTTCCATATTTAATGTATCTTCTTTTTAATTCTTACTCCATAAGTGCACAAAACACATTGCTTACTTACAATGAACCTTCCTGTTCCAGAAGTCTGGAAATAACCTGTAGTCATTTCAGGAGCTTCTCTTTTCCACTGAGAAAAAACACAATTTACTCAAAGCCCTATAATTCCTGCCACATTTTTTCACACTGTGGGTAAAACAGGAATATGCTCTTCCTGCTTTTTCTGTGAGGGCCCTTAAATGATAATATTTGTACAGCTAAACTACATTTTACATAATTCTTCCTTTTGCTAATATGAAGTAATAGCTTTGTTACTGTTTTCTGATTAGATGAGTTGGTATAAGATAATGGAAATAAATTTATACTGTTGTACATAAAACAATGAGAGTGATTAGGCTGTAAAGTGACTGCTAGATCAATCTTGGAAATGCAGCAGATTCCTATCTCCCTTTGACATTTGGGTTAACGATGGCTATCGGCACACACAGAGACACAGGGGGAGCCCCTTCATTCAGTTTGCATGGCTTGACTTTTGTCAGGAAGAAAACACTACAGACATCAGTGTGGATGGCAGAACAACACCAACACGGTTTGTGATATAACACAAATTCACACATTTTTCTAAAGCTGAGTGAGTACATACTGTGTTCCCTCTTGCTCAGTGAGGACAGTATGGTGTGTTTGCTCATTGACTCCTTATGCTGATTGCTTTAAGTCTAGCAAAGGGACGTCATCATCACCTCCTCCTCCTTCTTTTCTTTCCTGCTTAAAGACGACTTCTGGGATAGTCACCCCTATTTCAGTTGACTGGGAAGCAGCTTTTGTTGCACTGTTCTTGTCTTTCTTTACCTTAGTGATCACTTCTGTGTAAGAGATTTCTTCGGTGAAGGGCTCTGCTGATGGGAGCTCAGAGGTGATGTGTACGCTGGCTTCCGGGATCCCCTCCTGACCTTCGGCTCCTGTTCGTTCTTTATTTTTTTTATGGATCTTGAATGTCTCCTTTGTCGGAGCAGCTTGTGAAATGGTTTTCTTGATTCTTACCCCAGATTGCTTCAGTCTCTCTCCTGACTGCCTGATTCTCTCTCTCCTCTCAGGGGTCACTATCCTAGTTTGAAGCCTGTTTACCTTCTTGCCAAAATTTTGTCTTGTCTTTTGGATATTTTCCCTTGAAAATGCCTTTTTGATGTCATCAATGCGCCTCATGCCTGATTTCTTGAACTTGGTTGCTTTGCTTTCTTCGATATAATATTCTTCATCAGAAGACAGATCATCAGGTGGGAAGAAATCATCCTCTATAGTTTCACCTGCTGTCATCTCTTTGATAACAGAGAGAGATGAAGGACACTCGGTTTCCTCCTGTGAATGAAAGCAGAGAGTCATGTTCCAGCGTGTTTCAAAAAGATGGTGATTCAATTTTTTTTTTCTGGTTGGCTTGCAGTTAATTAGTGGAAATATAATACTGTAACAAAGTAAGGTAGGCTTGTACCATCGTACTCGATCTGTGCATAACACAAATGGCAAAAGAAACCTTTGCCAAGTTCTGTAAAGATATTATATGCAGGATTAAAGATTTCTTTTCACTGTGGCTCTACCTGAAATTAATTAATGCAATAGTCCTATGGGTACTGGCCTCTAATGGTTTTCAGAGCAGACTTGTCTAGGTCTTTTTTTTTTTGGGAGCTTATCTGCTCCTCTGGATTGCACCTAGATCCATTATTTCTCGCTGATAAAAGCACACACCCTGTGGACAAAAGAGGCTCTTGGGCTGGTGTCAGCTCTACACTGTCCAAGCAAATGCCTCAATGATATGAGTAGCTTCAGTCTACTACTATTGCCAAGACAGTTGTGCATTTTTGACTATTTGGAACTTAGCAAACACTTTCCATTGCTGCCCAGAAGGGGATGAACCCCAGCATATCAACTTAGATGTGCTGTCTGCACAAGGGGACAAAGTCAGTAAAGCAGGGAGATGGTTTTTGGTAAACCCAGTAACATTCAATTCACTCAGCACCTGTACCATCGCTGAGGTAAACTTGATTTGTTCCATTTGGAAATGTATGATATTCCTGAGCAAGCACCTTTGTCTCCTGTGGTGAGTTTGGTGGCCTGTTTGGGAATGCAGAATTATTTATTTAGATCACACATCTAATGTGTGTCAGCTGCATGCTTGGAAGTGGTGACTATCCTAGACACCTTAGCCCTAGGAATTCATGCAGCCTCTCCAAAGAAAAATTGCTAGAGGCTCAAAGCTCAAAGACATGGAAGACTTCCAAAAACTGTCCACAGTAAACAAAAAATTTGCCTAGAATCAGCTAGTGGTTAAGGACATCCAAAAAAAAAAAAAGGGACAAAAGCTTACGGTGATGAAGGATTTATCTGAACAGGGAGAATCTCCTAAAAAAGTTGTTTCCCTGATCTGCATGGACAGTACGAATTTGTGGCTCAGTGTTAGTGAGTTACTTCTACCTAGAAGTGCAGTGTATGCAGAGTAGAAAAATTGTAACTTGTAGGAGGTGTATGAGGTGGACAATGCCACCTCCTTCTTCCCCCCCCGGTTTTTCCATGCACGTGCGTGTGCTATTCTCCCAGGAGGAGCAGCCCTTTGGGGTGCAAACAGGTACAGCAGCTGTATTACACTCTCTAAGCTGTTTCCCATTAGTACTAACCACTTCAGGTGATTTCTGAGGCCTGACAGTGTCAGGACTCTACCTCAGTATTACCATCCTCATGTAGAAAATATTGAGGCTATGAACCGATGAAATTTTGCTGTGAACTTGTTTCCAGCCAAAAAGATGTCTGTCATTTTTCACAGTGACTCATTAGTAGTGAGTCATGTTATTTTACTGAGTGCTAGAAATACATAAAATAACATACACTGAGCTATTTGACAGATAAAGCCCACTTAAGGGTCTCTCATCGTGCCTTGGCTTCTATAAAAACCCTCTAGTAAAAT
This sequence comes from Corvus moneduloides, assembly GCF_009650955.1. Lineage (NCBI taxonomy): Eukaryota > Metazoa > Chordata > Aves > Passeriformes > Corvidae > Corvus > Corvus moneduloides. Next base: position 100,254,189 of record NC_045476.1, on the reverse strand, counting down.
AGTGGTTAATGCTTAGAAAAAATAGGGACAAATTGTGTTACATTGATTACAGCAGAATGTTATTCAGCTCATCTATCAAAAACAGCAGGAACAAAACTACAATGTTTTGCTAATAACCATCTTCATTAACATGTGCAAATTAACATTAATTATATAAAGACTTCTACATATAAACATAATCTCTTTTTTTTTTTTCCTGAAAATTAACTAAAACACAGCTGGATAATAATTCCTCAAAGTTTTTAAATTACACCCCACTCCTTCAACTGAAATGGTAACAAAAATATTTCCAGAACGAATATTCTAACATTTCAGTACTTACAGAAATGAATACAATATGGGGAGATGAATATGCCTTTCATATGAAGATTACTTTTTAAAAGGAGGGAAGGCAGAGAGACTGTTTTCTCTGCAATATTTAAGTTGTCTTCCTTAGGAAGAAGAATTGGTCTGTCCTTTTTGTCAACTGCTAGATTTTTATTTATTTAACTTTATGTATTTGCCTTTAGTCTGTTAGCTGAAGAAGAGAGCACTTTAGCTTTCATACACACATTAGAATTAAAAGTTATGGACAAGAACATGTGAAATGAAGATCTTGTAGATGAGACACAGAAACTAGAGCTGCAGATCCTGAGAAATATTTTCATTCTCCTACAGACTCGCAGCATAAACTTTGCCAGATCTTTTATTTTCTTCTTTTCCTTGGTGTCTGCACACATCTTGCAGAATCAAATGTAGCGAGGCAAAACATTAGTGTGAGTTTCTATCTCCTCTCACGATTTCTGGATGTTACCAAAGTGGAAAGTATTAGTGCACCTGTCTAGCATGTTAGGAAGGTTTCAGAATAAAAATACGGTGATTTAGTCTCTGTAGGTGAGCTTTTTCATCTGCTTCCTTTCTCTCTCCTGCTCCTAACTCATTTCTTCTTATCACTAGATATCTGTGGGGCAGAGAGAAGAGAGGAGCTCATCCTTCCTAAGGCAGGAAGAAGATGCTTTAGTATCAGGTGGGAAACAGATGGAGTCAAAGCATATAGCTACCAGCTCCTTTATAGGCTCACTAAAACCAAAGACCAAACACCTACTGATTTCAGCAGCACAGAACAAAGCCCTAAACTGGGTGAGAGCTTTCTGCTTTTTCTAGAAAGCAGATGGGACTGGGAATAGCAGGACTGGGCAGTCCAATGTTCAGGAAGGATGAGAAGGGAGTTGAGCCATCGATGCTGCTGCTTGCAAGCTTTTTGTTAAAATTCTGCTTAAGCATTTTGCTACGAAGAACTTGTACCTACCACCACCACCACCTCATGGGAGGTAAGGGAGGATCTAAAATGAGGACAGGAGATTATTTCACAGTGAAAGATTATACCAAGCAGTCAATTATTTTCAACATGATTTCTTGAGGAAAGAGGCATGCAGTCATATGGGCTGTCTATTGATTAATACATAGGACATGTACTCTGCTTGTCTTGTCTACTGGCAAAGACCAAAGACATGCACAGGCCAGAATCCAAACGCAAATCTATGGAAGCTGAGCATTCCTTTTCCCTTTCATCACTCCTCCTAGAAGGAGCACCTGCAGAGGGTGCTCACACTGGTCCTGGTGTGTTTGTTGGCCATAATTGCTCATTGGCCATAGTCTCCTGAAAAGGTATCTACCTCTCAACACAATGGAAACAGACCTTTCAAACAGAAAAATATTTTTCCTTCTCTTCCAAGAAAAAAGTTGGTAAATCTGTCATGTAAGTGGTTGATTTGGAAGTTGTCTTGGTTTGTACAAGAAATGTAACACACATGCTTATATTATGCATCTCCCACCTTCTCACACTTACATGGCCCCTCCACTAATGCAGAAACATTTGGACATTTTTCACCAATTTGGGAATGGATCTGGGTTCTGACACAAAGAAATAAGTGCTCTTCTGTGAAGCTGGCTCTGTTTTGAGTCATTCTACCTGTTCCCCCAAGCTGACATCTGTTCTGAGCAAACATGCCATGGCTCAGGTACCTTGCATGTAGATCTGAATCTTGTAAGGGGACAAGGGTGCTAAGAAGAGGGCTTGTGTGTTGTGAATGGGTGTAGGAGGAGAGAGGGGAGAAAGGAATCAGATTAGATGTTGTGTTGAAACTGGAAATGTTTTGGAGAAGTGCATGGGTGTCAAAGGAAATGAAGCCTGAAAGGAAAAAGACTTCAGGTTTTGTGGTAGCAAAGGAGAGACTGAAAGCACTGGTTGAATGATAAGGAAAAATCCTGGAGACTTTTGCAGTTGTAGTTGCAGGGTAGTTAGATCCACTGCTTAAGAAAAATCTTTAACAGACAAAACTTAAAGGTATGACACCGTAACAGTGCAAGTGCACAGTTCAGGAGTGGCTGGTGAAGCCCATGGCACAGTGAGTTTGCTAAGAAAGCATCTAAAACCTGAATTTTTTTTTCCTATTTTTTGAGTATTTAACCTCTCAAATATGCCTAGCCAAAGAATTTTGGGTTCTTAAGGGCCTGTCTGAATACAAAGTAAACATGTAAGTAACCCTCAGCTTTGAGGAAGAAGGCCCGCATGGCATTGATTGGAACAGATGGCTCCAGGGGCAGAGAATATTGAAACCCAATGAAGTCTGACTCCATCACTGGCATTTTCACCCTCTGCTCTCATTTCAGCTTAATTCACAATTAGAAAATTTTCAAGGGGACATAGCCTGTGTCCTTCAAACCCTCCTTCTGCTCTTCAACCTTTCCCTTGGCTTCCAAAATTCTAGCTGCTCAGCACCCATGGGAGGGAACAGTGACCAGTTTGCAGGCACTGCTGGCATCTTGTGACCACAAGGAAGGGATCAAAGCAGTAGAATGTTTTTCCCCATAGGATATAGTAAAGCATTTATGAGAGAAGGCTAATGCACCTGCTCCTTAACCATGCAAAGGGAAAGGTGCTGACTTCTCCACCTCACTGAAACCTTAAAACCAGTAGGTAAATAATCTTAAATGTGGCAGTGCCTCTCATCAACAGTATGAGATTCTCAAGGTGGCAATGCTCAGATAATTGAAATCCGCAGGGGAAAAGAGGCTGTTTCAGAAAGTGCCTGCTTGATAACCCTGCCTGCACAGTCAAGCTCTCCTCCTCTCTGGGAGGAGAAAGGGGGAAATGGCAGAGCAAATTGTTTAGCAATGTCTCAGGTATTTTGCAGCCATGGTGTCCTGGTAAAGATCAGGTTGGCTCTAAAAGCAGCCTTCACTTACTGCTGCACTAAGGAGCCAAAGGGGGCTGCTGGAAGAACAGCATGCCTTCAGCAAGGACTGTGAGGCTGGGAAAAGGAAAAAGGGTTGTTGAAAAGATTCCCTCACAAACTAATTAGCTAAATTTCCACTCTTTGGGAGTACAGATGGGATCAATAATTAATAGCAGCAGTACTTTTATTTTCCTTAAGAAAATGTGTGTTTTTCGTTTAGAGCTCACTTGATTTGCTAAGTGATACAGCGACATAATGTCACTGTAAAACAATACTTAGGCTTTAAGTACATCAACACTTTTAATAATAGTTTCAGTAATAATTTTATTATACCATTTGAAAATAAAAAATAATTGAATATGAGGGCAGTTTAATGAATGCAGGCAATTCAAGAGCTTTACATCCCTTGTCCTTCCCTGGTTTTTGGCACATGTATTCTAGGTTTGTATTTCAAAACTCAAACTGGCTTCCAAAGTTGGCAAAGAGAAGAAAAGGTAATACACTCTATTACATGTAAATATTTGCTAGAAACGCTATAAACTGGTTTTGTGCTCTCTTTCCAAATAGCTTGAAAATGTAACTGTAAACAGCTTTAATAATGGCAACAGTTATCAGCTCTCAGCTATTACCTAATTTCAATCAACACTTTAGCAGAACAAAGCTTTTTTAAATAAAAGAAAACAGAAAACCAGAATGACCGATTAATTAATTTTTTATATATCTAAAATAACATATATATCTATGAAATTGTATATTGTATATATATAAAATCAAGACTCAAAATGGTCCTAAAGAAACTGCTCCCAGCATAAGTAGGGAGGAGAGACTGATGAAACTCCATAACTTGGAGTCATTGTGTTGCACATGGAAAAGGTCACAGCAAATTATCTTTCAGCCTTGGGATGTGTGACAGGGAAAGTGCAGGTGACAATTAACATAAGCACAGATGGGTCTGGCTGGTGATCACCGGACAATTCTGAAGCAGAGCACAAAGCAGCAAAATGGTCAAAGGCTACCCAGCGCCTGCTCTGGCACAACTGCTGTGTCTATGACAACTGGTGATGCAAATGATAGGCAGCTTATGAGCAGGAAACTGCATTGCCACAATGTTTTAAAGAAATCATAGAAATTTGCATGTTGAATGAATGATTTGTTATTCAGACTGGTAGCCAAGGTAAACCAGCAAAACATCTCCTTGAAATTGTGCTCTAAATCAATATGAAACCACTGATGAATAACCAATTACAAATCATTCAGTGCTTTTACTCATATTATAACAGTTAAAAGTGAAGCTTTATAAATCTCAAGTGATCCCTTCATTTCTTCTGCAAATATGTCATTTCAGACTCTCTGCCAGCAGGCCAAAAAGCTGCTCAGATGAGAGTGAAATAGGATTATTTTAAAAGGCCACCTAAGAAATTTTATCAAGTAAAGTAGACAGAGAATAAACACTTCAGCATATAAGACTTTACAGCCAAGTGCTGTTGCTTGCATTTAGAATTATTTTTACACAACAGAAAACCAGCCTGGTCAGAACAGTCAACTCCCCTCATTTCTCTTTCCTGAGAAAAGACATCACATCCCTTTTATTTAAACTCTGACAGAAATTCATTAATCCAACCACCAGCATACAATGACTACAAAGGAACTCGGCTCATTCTCCCATTATCGTTGTCTGTAGCTTGCAGCAGTCAATGAGCAACCACTTCCCAGTTACACCACATCAGTGGATAAGCCCTTGGCTCCAGGCTACCACATGCTGCATAAAAAGGATGACTGCAGCTTCAGGGGAAAACAAAAGCTTCACACTTTCTCTGCTTTGCTATTGTTTTATGGAACTAGACCAGGGAATAGCTCTGCAGGTCACTTCTCAGGCTTGCAATCAAACTGGTGAAATCTCTCATTTCCAATTTTTCTGGAAGCCCATTGTAAGTGAAGGAGACAAAGCATCACAAGGCAAAAAAAAAATATTTGGTAATGTTTTGATTCATTCATTCATCACATGGTGACTATTCCTACAAGTCAGCTAGACCAGGGAAGAGTTCTCAAGTACAAGTGAAAGCCAGTTATCAGGAGCTGCTGAACTTGTCTGCCCTAGCAAATGTGTCTCCATATGAACTCATTTCTGGTCAACCTTTTAACTACATGGGGAGAACAAATACTTATAATGTAGAAACTGTATCCAGAAGCAGATGTCTACAACAGGTTGGGGGAATCAGGTTCCACACACTTCCCTCTGCTTCCTTGAAAGGAGTATACAAGCCAAATGTAAAAACATCTGTGTTACTGATGTCTAATGCCTGGCAAGATGAGTCCTGTCCCAGATCCTAAACTTCCTGTTTGTGACTTCACATATTCCTTATCTCTGTTCCTGTGCTGTTTTGATCAACTTTACTCCTGTGCTAAAGGAATAATTGCAAGGTTTTGCTATCTTCAGTAGTGCTGAGAATATGAATCCCAACCACATGTCCCCAGTCAAGTCCATTCCCAAATCTGTGCCTCAGGAATGAAGGGTGCTGCCGAACAGCTGGACTTCATGATCTCAAGGGATCTTTTGCAGTCTAAGTGATTCCATGATTCCATTCTAAGACACGTACGTGCCCACAGCAGCCAGCCACAGTTCCTGGTGACAGTTCCAAGCAGCCTCTATGACCACGGAGAAGGGACACAGCACAGGAGGCTCATGTTGTAACTGCGCTCCTCTGCTGACATGCAGGGCAACCACAAGGGAAGCCCTGGACAGCTGCATCCAGTGCAAATGTAAACTAAGATCAGCTGTTTCCACCACTCAGTGCTAATAGGTCAAGAAAAATCAATGGCAGCTCTGAGGACAGCCTGTCCCCTGTGAGGATCATCCCCAAGGAACAGGTCTGGGGGCACCAGACCAAATGGTGTTGAGTCAAGTTTATAATCTGGTATGAACACAGTCCTGTGAAATATGCAAGCTATTTTATTTTAGGAACACAGAAATAGCCCAACATCTGGGTTTATTATTATTATTATTATTTTTAAATTTTCCTTTCTCCTCATTCCTTGCAAACATATCACTAAAAACGCAGGTTTTTTTATCTGGTTGACAGCCTCTTCATGAGTGGCTGCTGCACAGCACGGGGCCAGCTCTGCACTTTGAACTGGAGCGCTGGGCTCAACACTGCAAACAAAGGGCTCTTGCGACACTCTCTGACACAATCCTTGGGTTTATTTTATTCTCTGTATTCTCAGCAAAGGCAATTACCTGTCCCAGCTGTAAAAATATTTATAAGGTTTCTGCTACAAGACTCCAACAAAGGCCCAGTGTCGCTGGTCTCTCGAGGCCAGTATTCTGCTGTCAGAGGTAGTCAGACAATTTGCACCATTTTTTTCCCATTAAGTTTTCACGCTCCACTTCAATAGGAATTTAAGTTTCTTCTCTTCCCATGAGTTCTAGAAGGCAGTTTTGTCCAGACCCTTTTGTCTCCAGGACTGGAGACATCCATTTATAGTTTCAGATCAGAGCTAAAACTACAGGAATTAGCACCATGTACACTCAAATTAGCATTATTCCAGCTGTAAAAGTAATTTGGTTTCTTGTCTATATTTCTTTCTATGAACTGACAGCTTCTAATTTTGAGCACATTTTACTATTATCACACCTTTTCTGTACCAAGATTTTTAATGAAAATATTACACAGATGACAAAGACGACCTTAGGAACACACTTTCAGAAACCCATTGCAAGCTTCGTTTCACATTTCAACACAATGCACTGACACCTGTTGTTTTTCCAGATTATCTGTTATGAGGTAAGATGCCAGGCACATAAATATGAGAAAGGATAAGACCTCCCATGTTTCTGCAAAGCAGAAAAATGATCAAATATGAGCCATCTAGCACAATCTGCTCTGGGTGAGCTATTTAACTCCATGCTACTAAAGATTTTGTTCTGCAGGACAATTTTTGAGCTTGCCATTCTTATACCCAAATGGTACCAAATTAATGGCAATCTCCTGAGCTCCTGACACCCTGATTTCTACTGCTACTTCAGATGAAAGTGCTTCGACCTCAGGTTTCCAGACTATTGTTCCCATCTTGATCTCACCATTCTTAGCGTCCTAGTCATTATAACCACAGTGGGCAGGAGAAGATACGTATATTTTAACTTATTTATGCATATTATCAGTGGCATACGCAAGGCTGCTTGTGTGAGCCTCTGCCCGTGTGTGCAGTGGAGCAACCACAGGGAAAAAAATCAGTTGTAACCTGATAGTGTAGGCCAGTCAAGCCATAACTTTACTTGGTTTATGACACGTCCACTAGTTTTAAATGTCAGACAGCAGTGAGTGAAACAAATCCACGTGTCCCTTCATAGAAAGTTGTTATTCATTTATAGTGCTTATGTAGTAATAATAGAAAAAAGGCCAGTAACATGGACTTTCTGGTACCTGTACAGTCCCATTTAAAGAGGGACCTGCAGAACATGCAGAAAAGCAAATGAAACAAGTTCTTTCAGGGTGAAAACAAAAAACCCCTTTAATTTCAGAATAATTTAGTCAGAATGATTTAAACTGTTAAATGTTCTTTGACTTCAGAGAAATGATAGCTCTTACAGCTGGTTATTCAGACTAATCTGAACAGAAACGAGCAGTGACCTGTACAATCTACAACATCCTTTTTATTCCCTGCTATAGTCTCAGGGCACATAGCATTCCAGGGTCAAAGACCTCACTAGAAAGTCTGAAGTAACCTGGCATTTTTAATCATGCAGTCAGCCTAGGGAGGAGAGCTGCCTGCTACCAAATCTTTTCCTCCACCACATGGCCTTCTAAAAACGAATGCTCTCAATTCCGTAATCATTCTGCTTAAGAATGATCACTTTGTCTCTTTTTAATGTGAGGATATCATCAACCCTTTTCATCATTGCTGAGGTGTCTTGGGACCATCTCCTTCAGCCAATGATCCTTTTCAACCTGCCTACTCCCTCCATCAGTGATAAGATCAAAGCTATCCACTTGAAAGAAAACCTTTAGTATTTAATTGGTGTTTTGTTTCTCCTCATATGCTGATGTTCCGGCAAAAGTTAAAACTAAAACTCACATGTACTCACCCATGTACGGATTCCATGGCAGCAAGCCACGGGTCATTGGCCCCATCACAATGTCCCAAACACCTCATCAGAAGAAAACCTCACTACAGAAGAGCCATCAATCACAACCACAGAGTAAACAACTTGGTTATATCCATTTGTAACGTATAGCACAGGGAGCACCTTGGTTCCCAGACTCCTTCTCATCCTAGCCAAGCTCCAGTCATTCAGGTCTTGGCACTGCAGCAGTGTGCCTGTGGTGTAAATCAGCAGTGTGAAAATCACTGCACTTGTGTGAAAGAGACTCTCATAAGTGTACCTGTGCCTTGAAGTTACAGTGCACTCTTGCCTACCGAGTGTGTTCCAGGTTTTGTGCAGCGCTGCAGTTATCCCTCTCCAGAAAGTGTTAAATGGCGGATCCTAGAGGGATCCACATACCTGCCTCTCCTCTGGGCAAGTGGGAAAAGGTTGTTCAACCTACATTACAAAAGGGATGGAAGTTAAGGAGGGAGTCATTCATATTCTCACTGACAGTTCTAAACCACGGTAGGAAGAGGAAGCCAGAAAGACAACAAAAAATGCTGTTTCCCTTCCTGAAAAGTACCACCTAAGAATTAAACATACAGAATAGGGTGCAGGTCGTTCTTGTCCAGCAAAACCAGCAGAGAGATCATAAACACCTACTGAAGGTGTTTCTTAGAGAAAGTATACATTGTGAGAGCCATCTTTTGTATGAAATGCCTAAAATTCCAAAGGCTGTTCTTTACACCTGCGTGTAAATCCATTTTGACCATATGTTACTGTATTTTTAAATAAACAACAGCTCAAGTCTTGCCAGCAGAAAAAATTGCATCATATAATGAATACTGTTTTAAGAACAAATATTTTCAAAGCATTGATTCTGCTGCAGTCATTATGGTAAAGGCCCATCAATGAAATGACATTATGCCATTAACCAGAGGAGTCACAGAGATTTATTACCTTTAGCTGGAAAATTATTTGCAACCAAAAAGTGAAAGTGCCTGTATTCTATTCCAGGATGATGATGCAGCTTGCAATAATGGTAATAATAGGACAGATTGAGCCTGTACTTTTTACCGAACAACTATAGTAAGTAATCCAGTCAGAAAATCTGGGAGGCACAATTTGGCTCTATATGGTACTAACAGAACACTAAAGAGGTAATATTCCCTACCTTCAGCTTTTTCTCCTTTTTTCAGCTATTTTTTCCCCAGTAGTAGAAAATGAACTATTTAAGAAAGCTAGGTTATGGAGAAGAATTTGTCAGCGGTACACGGTGGTGAATAAGCTCAGTGAAACACACGGCTCCATTCATTGCAAATGAAGTTATTTATGTACAAACAGATGCAAGAGTAGGGTGTAAAGCTGAGTGATGGGAAGTGCATTGTGTTACTCATGAGGGGTGTTATTTTCAAGAACGCCTAATGAGGAATACAACCCATTTGAAAGAAGCTTTGGCGACTTGCTGGTAAAAAAGGAGCAACTATGCTTCTGGCAAAAGATCAAACACTCTTACTTTCTGCTGACCTGGGAAGCTGGGAAGTTCCAGCAAAGGCAGGATCAGACCATTAGACAAATGTGTTTCACAGCACTCATTGACAAGACCCCAGAACTGTCTGCGCTGTTTGTATGGATGCAAGCGAGACCATGCTGTTTCATGAAACTTCTTTTCAAACACAAATTTTTTTAAGTACAATGAACATCTTAGAATAAGGTCAGTGAAAGAAACTATAAGATTTCCTTGCCCACTGTGATTGAAAGAACAGTGCTATGTTAAACCATTTCCAAGGTAGAGCATGCAAGGTAGTATTTGCTGTCATGAAGGGTTTGTGGGTCTGAGCTTTAGTTTGTACATATACTGCTATACACTGAGACAATGAAAAAAGTCCCAATTTGTCAGCAGTATGAAAGCCTGGGCAATGATGCCAGTTAAACAAGCCATGCTTTGAAATTAGTGTTAGAAGAAAGTCTGTGTTTCAGGGAGCCTGAAAACACTTTCGCTATTTGCACTTCTACCTAATACGGTGAAAAAAATAACAGAGATGAATGTCAGGCATGGTTTGTATGACAAGATTCACAGGGCCTGCCTCATATTACCTTTCAGAGAGGCAGCAAATAGTCCTTGCTGATCTGCAGTTAATCTTACATGACTGGCTCAGAAACCTACCCACACTAATAATAGACCCTGTGTGCTGCTGCCAGTAGGTTCATGCTGAAAGGCACTGGGGAGCACAGATCAACGTCAAAGAAAGCACAAAATAACTCCTATGTCAGACAAACCGCACCTTTTGCTTCATTAACCAGCACCTACCAGAAGTCACCATGGAGGTGGCAAAGAGACAGTACCACAAGAAATTAGGTTCATGGTTACCTGATAGATCACGACCCGGAATTTGTTTTTTCTCAGCATCTCCTCTTGTTTTGCTTTCACCTTCTGCACGCTGGTGTTCTGCCTCTCCACGCGCGCCCGCACCTCCTTCATGGTGGAGCTGACTTTGCGGGTTTTCTCCAGTAACTTGTTCACCATGAAGCCTGTATTGCCATGAGCCTGGGCAAGCTTTAAAATGTCAATCTGTATGGTCTTGATGGCATTTTCCATCTCCCTATGCTTCTCCTCTATCCTCTTCTGGCTTGCCTGCACGCTGTCAACAATGTTGGCGACTTTGTCCAGGACTGTCACAATCGTGTAAGCTGCATCTTGCTCTTCTTCCTCCTCAGTGGCGCTGGAGAGACGATTTTGGTGTGTTTTTTCAGCCTCCGAGGTGAGTTCACGGCGATCCATTTTGCCTGCCTTCAGCCAGGTTGGAGGGAGGCGAAGTTTCGGTGATCCTGCCAGAATGATTCTGGCGCTGTTGCAGGGAGCCAGGGCGACAGCTGGCTCCGGCGATGCTCAAAGTAGGGCGTGAAACGCCGCTCCTGGAGCTTGGTCAAATACTTCTGACTACAAAATATCCACACATGATTGTTCAGATACTTTCAGCAACATGAAACCCCTAAAATTAGGAAGCAATATCTGGAAAGGAACATACGTTTAAAGGGTCACGCTTCTGTAGTGATGAAGTTATTAGTGTTAATCCAGGAAAGTTAAGTAACTTGCTAATTAAGCAGGAAAGCAAACTTGCATATTTTTAAAGATCTACTTTTGTTTTCATGTTACTGGAGTGCTTTCCTCTGAGGGAATTCAAAAAGCAGTCAGGAAAATGAACAGTTGTTTTTTTTCCAGCAAAACAACTTCAGGTCTTCAACTTGCTGCAATTACCCCGTGGGGTAACAAATAAACACACTAAACCAGAGACAATATAGTGAAAATGTTGTATTGTGACATGCTTTTCCAGTTCAAAATGTTGAAAGCATTTTTTTTTTTATTGAACAAATTATTAAATCCTACATGCAAAATTCTGAAAGCCTACACTACATGTTAAAACAGCTGAACACATCCTATTCACATTTTATCTTGGGATCTTTCAAACGACAACTAACAGTCTATTAATATAACTATGACCAGCAGACTAATTTGGATGGACTTCTTTAGCTCTTGAAAATACTCTATACAAGAGCACTAGTAATTCATTCACTTTTATTTTTTTTTTTTGATTTTAATCACAAACACTATACAATCTGTATTGTAGGTGTTAAAACATGTATTTCCTTTAAAAAAGTTTAAGAAGTATTAAAACAGTTTTAACAGTGATAAAGTAGGCTTTATTCCAATTGTGTTCAATTATTCAACACCAATTTTTTTTACAATACCTAAATCTACTAAGACCTACTTCTTTTGGACCTGTGCCATCTGTTCTACCAGGTAACTTCCCAAATTACGAAATTTATAATTTTCCTCTTTAAAAATAAATTGTTGGAATTATTTATGTAGATGGCAGTGCTTAGACCCAGCCCACATATTTTATAAATATGTTACAACTACACACAGCACACAGCTTCACAGTTCATGCGATAGGCAGTGTCTAGAAAATCAGTTACTAACTTCCAAAAACATTTAAATATCTACGGTATTTAAACACAGTGTTTTCTATTTCCTCATAAGAAAAGTAAGCTGTAAACATTTTTACCTTTAGTTCATGCCTTGTTTGTTAGGTAATGTGGACTTATTTTGTTGGTTTGTTGGGGCTTTTTTAAGTCTACAACATTGTTGAAATAAATCTGTGTTTCCAAAAATATTACATTCCATGGATAAAGCACAAGTCTATTATATAACCATGTGATACAGATACAGAAAATGAACTACTGTATTCAAAAACATAAAAGTAAAGATACTAAAACAGTCCATAGCTGTTAGAGCTGATGCTTTCAGAATACAGACCAACATTGTTACACTAAAAATGTTCAAAAATAAGGCCTCTGAAATAAATATTTCCATTCTTTAAAAAAAGATATAATAAAAATGTACATCACATGGTCAATGTAGGTATAAAAAGCACTAAGTTAAACCATTCTGGATGATGTATCTGAAGTAAAATGGCCTAGGTTTTGCTTCTGCCGACGTCCTCTATTGTTTTTGGGGCATTTTCTGTTAAAAAAAAAGAGAGACAAATAGAAAAGGAGGGCTGATTTTATATATGCCACATATAATTAAGCCTAGCAATAACACGTTGACTTAATTTTCTGTACTTAACAACAGCAAGAAGTCTATGATCTGTGCTGACCAATGGGACAGTCCTGCTATTTAGTACTGGACTGTCACCTGGGAATGTCTGTAGGGCCCCAGATCATTTAAAAGGGAGCCCTGCTTGACCTTGAGACTGAAACCAGCAAGGTTTCATCCTTCAGCCTTGATCCAGCAAACACATTCCATGAGGAATGATTGCATTAGCTTTACTTTATACATATTTCATATTTAAAACCCAGTGGATGGCGAGACTAGATCAATCAGACTTTTGAAGTGCTGGACCTCCAGGTGCCTTGCTGCTCACAGCAGCCTATGCGACAGAGCCCACCCAGGTCTCTCTGTGGGGTGACTCTGGTGATCCTTTTCTTGGGGCCAGACACACAACTAAAAGGATTCACAAAAGCCAGCAATCCTGAACAGAATGGCACTTAGCCAGGCAATGCATGATGGAGCAGTCCTGCTGGGATGCAACAAGACGTGAGAGACTGAGAGTTGGTGAATGGTCATAGAGAAGCTGAAAGAGGAGCTGAAACATAGTCTTCCACACCACTGCTTTGGCCAGCAGGATGCAGTGTGAAAAAGGGGATGGCATCAGTTGCATGAGCCAAGTAACTCTTGCACATGTACAGGTGGTGTTTTACACGAGCTAGTGTCGGTTAGGTTGAACTTTACAAGGGATACAAGGAAAAAGGCCTGTACTGTTCATTCACGGAGTGTCCCTCTACATCACTGAGTTTGGGAAGCTGTGCACTAATGCAGTAGCAGAAAGTTTTATGGCCCAGTGTAAGTGGAGCTGAAAAAGTGAAGGACAACTTGAGGAAGAAAAGTCAAACTGTGTCACTGATGCCCAAGTGTAAGACTTAAATGCTTCATGCTCCTATAAGGTAACTAAGTCATCCTTAATCTATCTCAGAGACCTCAGTGCTTGTTTGGTTCAAGTCCTAGAACTGAATGCCTTGTCATCAAAAAGAACCCATGGCTCTCATCTCAGTTTTTACACAGGGTGAGAGATGACAGAACCCAGAAACCTGAACTCTGTGCTTGTGCATCTTTAAGTTTCATAAAATAGGTTCTTATAGTGAGTGTCTAATAACGGGACTAAGTTGCACACTAATTTTCAGAAAGTGTATATGGTGTGAAAGGTACTTTTTTCTCTGTGTAACACCATTTACAGTGGTACATCAGGGAACCTATGACATCAACCTCTCTGGTTTCAGTGGGTGGTAGCTGGGGAGCATAGCTTCCATAAGTTATCAGCAATGTTTCAGTAAGTCCAGTGAAGGTCTAACACAGTAGATGACCTCTTGGATTTGTTTCAAGGCTGATCTGTTCAGCTGTGTATTTGGTCTGGAGATTGAGTGGTTACTGGTGGTTTCTGAATTTAAACAAATCTGTCTTTTGTGACCAAAGAAACAAAGGGGCAGATAGGATGTTACATAATCATCCTGCTTCGGTCATTAGGTAGTTTTCATGTGGGTATTAAGCAAATAAAATACTGGGCGTCATATAATTAAATACAGAAAAAGTATATCCATACAATGTATAATTTTTCACTTTTTGTCTTTACCTACCTTGTTATGCACATGACAATTGCAACTATAATGGCAATCTGTACAGCTCCAATTATTGCTGCAATAAGGACATGCGTAAGCTTTTGTCTACTTGGGACAACATAAAGAATACTAAAGTCTGTCTTTTCACAGTGCTGTCCAGTATATCCTGATTCACACCTGAAAAAGAAAAGGAATATTTCATGGACTCTGTAATTTGACAGCAACCCAGTCATTTTGCAGTTGAAATGAGAAATCCAAGGTGACTCCAGCTGAGAAAGAGCTGGTGAGAAGGTGCAGCTGTGGTAACACTTGGGGTAGGGAATGGTTTGGATCTGTGTGGCAAGAAAAGAGACAGAACAAGTAGATATGCTCTGCTTTTTCTGGATAAGGTTACTAGTGGCCCTCTGAAAACACACCAGTGTGGGGAAGGCCCTGATTTGTCAAAATAAATATGTGGGTCATTATTATATTGGTACAATATTTAGGAAGAGTGTCAACTGGGTGAAACAAGTAGACACTTTGAAGACAAGAAGAAAAGGCTAAATGAAACACAAGAACCATGCTCATGAAACACAGAGCGAGCACAACTCATTCAGCTCCATTGTCAATATGGGACAGAAGTGAAAAAGAGGAAGGAGAAGCTTGAAATGTGGGTTGAAAATCCACCTTGAAAAAGGAAGATCCCTTTACAAGCTGCAACCTAGAGAAGTGGAATCTTGCAAAATCTGCTGGACAACACCAGCACCAAACCCCCTCTTGCCTTGTGGCTGAGCCAGAATTTGATGGAGGTCAGCTTAGAAAACCCAGTGGCCCACATCTGTTCAAGTGAGAGTTCAAGAAGGAATCCAAAATAATTTTCATGGGGTGGGGGAGAAATAGCTGGAAGCAGAAGAGAAGCAGATCTCTAAATGGTAACTTGCCTGAGCAAAGCAGCAGTTAGCTCAATGAGAAACTCAGCAGAGGCTGTTCCTGAGCAGTGACGTGTTCAGGCGATGAGAGATGTGCCAGTGCAAACATGCTCTGAAACAATTCATGTCTCAAGGCAAAAGAGGCTGAGGCACAAGAGAAGGCAAGTGCCACCCAAGACACTGAGATGAAGTCTGCAGAATCAAAGGCCACCACTTACAACCCTGAGCAAGTTCCTTGTCCTTTAGAATCGACTGACGCAAATGCATCACTCTGGACAACTGAATCGTATAATTGGCCTCCAGCTCTACAGCAGAAAGCTGGAGAAGAAGTACTCACACGCAGGCTGAGCAACAATCCTTTTGTAAACTGGATCTGACAAGCCTAAATGCAACTCAAAATCAGACTCATCCATTCAAAAGCTTTGTGCTAGGGTAGGAATCAATTCTGTTTGGAGCAGCAAAATAATTACACCAAAGACCTTTCTACAACTGCTAATGCAACTCCTAATCCCTCTCTGCATGCAGGGATAATAGTTGGGGGTTTACATGTTCATAATCTTGTGATTCTACTTTCTCCAGCCATGAGCTGCCGTGTAAGGAGTTTTGGTTCAGGCATGAACGAAATTCTGGTAAGACTTGTTAAAAAAGCCCTCCATGTACTGTAAGTGTGCCCAGTGGTAGCCAGGAAAGGAATAAAGAGAACTTTGTATAAGCATACAAGAAGAATGAGGAGAGTGAACATGCTGGTAATCATGCAAGACACAAAAAGGAAGAGGCCTTACTAGTCAAGAGGACTTAAATCTTACTGTTACTTTGCTTTCTGTTTCATTAAAGAAAGTAGAAGTTGAAGTATTATCAATGTGAGAGCTGCTTTAATGCAGAGAAGGCAAAACAAGGCAGAGGAGGCACAAGGAATTCAAAGATGTTTCCTCAGAAACACTGAAATGACAAGAAATTATTTCTGAGAAGTACTGAATGCAGATTCAGGAGAAGAAGTGCTTGTATTAGGAATTACATCATGCAGGATGAAGTAGTAGGCACTAGTTTACTGCCTTAAACTAGTAGAACAGATTTTAAAGCATTCTGCTGCATTAATGCATAACAAGATAATATAGCATTAGTATGATAGCAAGATCAAAAGGGTCAGCAAGGATTTATCAAAATAAGCTGATTAGTCAATTAATTGATTTAGCATAAAGAAGTGTAGATTTCTTTTTAAAGGGCTGGACTGTGTGTCCTTGACGCAGCCTGCCATAAGGACAGGGCAAAACTGCACTGCACAAGGGGGGCAGCAGGAGACAGACCTGATCCCATCTGTGCAAAGGCTGCTAAACTCAATTCTGTGCAACTGACTGCTACAAAACCTTCCTCCCACCTGCCTGCTGGCAGTCCTGGAGGGCTGCTGTACAATAAGCAAGGAGATTCACTGCCCCTAGTGAAAGTAAAACTCAGAATTTGCTCTGCACAAGTATTTTCTGCAGTTTTATAGGTCATCCAACACCTCACATACATTGCTGCCAGGAAATGAGGACCAAATTAAACAATGTGTATGCTAGATGTGTATGAGAACCGAAAGCATTTGAAAATAACAACTGGCCCTTAGCATTCATCATTATATTTTCCTTGCTGGAGAGAGAATTTTTTTCTCTGATAGAGGCACATGATTACTACGGCAGATTGATGTCTGTTATAAACTATTTGTTTCCTTAATAACTCTGCTTCAGTAAGAAACATGCATAAAGCATGAGACCATCAGTATTTTAATAGCCAAGAAAAATCCAAAGGAGATCTGATACTCAGGGTTAAGAACTGACAGTCACAAATTCTTGGCTGGAACCACGTGAGGTTTGTTGTGCTAGGCTCAGTGCTGAGCTACTATTCAGACTGTATAAATACATAGTTAAAGGTAGTAACAGTAAATCTAACCATAAAATAGAATTTAAAGGGATGGTACATTAATTAAGTTCATCAAAACATTGCCTGTCAGTCATTATTAGTGTCATAATAAATATTTTAAAAGATTGAATTTACTCTGAATCATAAATTATAAATTTCTATAAGATTAGCACCTCCCAGAAAAAAAATCTGAGAAAATAAAAATTAGTTAAGTCAGACTTGAAAAACATTCGTGAAAAACATTTCCTTGTTACTTTAAATATTTTGAGGACAAATACACTATAAATTGTGTTAAATACAGTTCTAGATCAAAAAGAATACTGTAATCAGATAGTGTTGCCTAATGCCCATCAAGATGATGGGCAAACATCAACATTTTATAAATTGACAACCGTACTGGCTCTGCCTTTTGGGCTGCCTGCTCTCTGACCTGTCTGGAAACCCTTAAATCTTGGCAGTGCAAAAAACACCTAAATATCATCAATCAATAAGAATCAGGTGAGAAAATATGAAAGTATCCAATGGATTTACAGCTGAAGTTTCAAAAGCGAAGGAAAGCAAAGAGTTATAGCAGCTTCAGCCACATTAATCTGAAAGTACAAACTTGCAAGATAAAAGCTCAGGATAAACCTCCTAGTAAGTAGGGCACTGCATCTTACTGCAAAGTGGCCTTTTTCTATAAACAACTTTTATATATTTAAATAATAGTAATAATAATCATTTAAATAAAAATAATTTTTGGAGGAAAACAAAGATACAGAATATGATTGGTGAAATCTAAAGGAAAAAAATATCTGGGAGCTAAGGAATATTCATATATCCTGGGAAACACTGAGGGGCTTAATACTCAGTGTACTGAATTGCTAGTTTACACTGTAGACAAACGGTGTGGGCTAAAGAATATTTTGCAATTTATATTCTCTAGATGATGCCTATTACTGTGAAAAAGGGCAATAAGTGTTAAAAATAAGATATTGATTCTCTAGAGAGAGTTTACGACAGGAAGAATAAAATGTACAGATAGTGTAATAACAGGCTGAGATGTCAACGGGGAAAGAACAGGGATACAGGCAAGGCAAAGGCCTTTTTTCTGTTTCTGTTTGTTTTTTTAGCTCTGGATATGATTTAGCAGCTGAAAATAAGAGGACAACACTGAGGATACACTCCTCAGAGGGATTCAGGTTCTGAACTCCCTGACTGACCAAGCCCCTCCTCTGAACACTCTCCCTCTGGACTGGAGCAGCTGGGTGCTGCCCACAGCACAGGGATACAACTCCTGTGCCACTGCTTAGGTATCACATAGTGCTACACCCTGTCATTATGTCTAGAGAGCATTTTGATTAAACTTTACAGTGATTTCAATCACATTTTGGAGACATGAAGGACTTACCGGCAGGAAGCCTTCTGAGTGGAATAAATGAATTCACATTTTCCATGTATACAGTAACCATTGAAGCTTTCTGAACAAGGTATGTGGTTTCCAATGTAAATGTCTTCTCTTTGATCACTGGCGTCTTGAAAAGAAATAGACATAAACAATTATACATGGCTCTATGATGTTAATTAAAAACTCTCAACCAAGAATAGTATATCCTTAAAAATTTGCGGTAAATAAAGGAATAGAGAATGATAAAGCAGAGGCTTAATGGTGAAGTTTCAGAGGCACCTACAGAGATTTGCTAGAATGTACTGCACTGGAAAATGATCCTCAGAGACATCTAGATATGCTTTTTATATCAGGTTTCTCAAAAAGGAGAAAAGTGATCATGACAGAAACAAACCAAAGCAGGAAGATCAGCAGAAGCTTTGTCAGTGGCACTGGGGCAAAGAGCTAATACATAGATAATACATAGATACAGAGAGCTCTCTCCCATGTGTAAACAGATGGAAAAAAACCCTCCAAAAAGGATTCGAAAAACGCTGAACCACATTTTATGATTACTGGGTAGAAAACTGCTTGATACAGCCCAGATCTGATTGGTACCACTGGTGGTTAAAGCTGAAATCAAACACACTTCAATAGCAGTCTTCCTCAGAGAAATATTTTATGGAGAGAGAACTCAAAAAATATCGAAATGTGTTTAAAATACCCATTCCTTTGGGAAGTGTGCTGGTTTTGGCTGGGATGGAGTTAACCTCCTTCACAGCAGCTGATGGAGTGCTGTGAAGATTTCTGGCTGAAATAGTACTGGTAACACACCATTGTTTTGGCTGTTGCTGACAGGAGCTTGCACAGCATCAAGACTTCCTCTGCTCCTCCCTCTGCTTCTCCCCTCAGCAAGAAAGAAGACTGGGAGTGGGCAAGAGCCTGGGAGGGGACACAGCCAGGACAGCTGACCCAAACTGACCAATATGGGATATCCCATACCTTATGAAATCATGCTCAGCAATAAAAACAACAGTTTTGGTATTTCCAAGGTGGCAGTTGCTCAGCAACTGGCTGGTCATCAGTCTGCTGCAAGTAACAGATTTTGCAACACTTGGTTTTCTTCTCTTTTTTACCCCCCTTTGCTTCTTAAAAGTGCCTTAAGCTTGACCAATGAGTTTTTCTCACATGTGCTTTCTTGATTCTCTCCTCCATCTCCCTGGGGGAAGCTGGGATGGAGCAAGCGACTGGTGGGCACTTAGTTGCTGTCTGTGTCAGCCCAGGAAGGCAGTCCCTCCTGACCCAACATCTTTCATGCTTCTGTCATGTTACCAAAATTATCCAAAGCTGTGCTCATTTTCAACCGTTTTTCCCCCAAAATTTTTTTGGTAAAATAGCCCTCAACACAGAAGTTGGTATTTCACAATGAACTTCTCTGAAGAGCAGGGATCTTAAGGTGTGAGCGTAATTCTGGAATTGTGTTCATTTCCATGGCAATAGATTATAGCTTCACAAATAAGAGACTAGAAAGCAAAAGGGAGTGTGAAGAAGAAATCTCTTATACAATTGCAGATATTTGGAATAACACCAGCAAGAAAGTGAATGTATTTATACCAGACAAAAAAAGAGATATGCTGCTGTTTTAGGTTTTTCCTGAAAATGTCTGGAATGTGTTTTAATTAGGTTCTGGGGAAAAAAAGCCCAACCATCTATTAGAGCTTTTAGATATAAGGAAATCTCTTGATTCAGACTATGTTTTGAAAACAAAGAAATATTGATACAAGAGAAGAACGTTGATTAATACTGATAATGTGTCCACCGCTGAACTGATGGAATAGACTATGTCACAACATGTCTAAGAGGAGAAAGGTAGGGATGTCTCATCCCAAAACTATTGTCTCCCTCCTTCTCCAAGAATTTAATTACTGTCATATCAGGTCCCAGTCAAAGGCTTGTAATGACCTACAGACAATTATATTAGTATGTTTAGAGAGCTGCACTGTATCTGGTTTTAATACATGTACTGACACAGAATGTGAGGCCCAGTGGAAAACTGAAAGGGGCATCCCCTGAAAAGTGGCCAGACAGCCACACACAGGTCAGAGGCAAAATTTATATTAAGCAACAAGATGTTAAATGCAGGAGATGATTCCTAGTGTAAAACAGACATTTACCCCCTATTGACAGGAATGCATTTTTAATCAAAGACCTGCTAGACTGCTTCAGATCTCCAAAGTGAAATATCTAACTGGTGTAGGAGCCTTGAAAGAGTGACTGGATATAGGAGTTCAAATACTTCACCAGGAGGAAGAGTCATGCATAAAAACTGAAACCCTGATGCTCATGGTAAAAGAAAACTACCAAGCCAGCTGAATCTGGTAAGAGAGACTTTTCTGATGTAACTTTAGGTAGCCATCTGCACTGCAGGAGGAGACCCTCATGGTTCTAGAGACTAAAAGATATCCATTCAGAGAACAGGGTTTAACAAGAGTAACTCACAGGAACTGAAAGCAAAAGCAAACAGGAGGGAGTGTGGACTGTTCTCTTAACCTGGAAGAAAAAAAGCAATTCACAGAAGTTCACTTCAGGCTTTCACTATCAAAAGACTCCTGAGCACTGCATTAAAAATTTTCAAAACAACTTTTTTTCATGAAGCATACTCCCTTCATGCACATCATTTGCTGAATGTGAGACCGCACGAGCCATACTCATCAATAATAATAATTATATACAATGGTTTTTTCCACTAACTAGACTTCAAGGGTAGTTTACATGCAATGAGTAAAACGCTGTTACCTCTTTGGAATGGGAACTGAAAGTGGTGTTTCATTACCTTACATAATAAGATGTATATTGCATTTGGTGCCTTTTATACCTTCATAATGTAAGTGAAAATTGACATTAAATCACTCCAACTGGTACATCATATGCAGTGAAAATAAGAGAATTTGTGAAAAGAGAAAAATATATGAAGATTTTTGGCACTGAATGACTTTTCAAGAGGAACACAAGGAATGTTGAAAGCCATGGTGGGATGGCTTTACTCAGAGAAGCCATGGGAGTGCAAAACAAGTATAATGACAGAAAAACTTAAGACCAGAGCTAACAGAGAAGGTACAAACCCCTTGCAACAAAACCTGCATCAAGACCAGCACTGAGGAGAAAGAACAGTGAGTTAGGTTCATTTGTGATTCCTTCCTGTGCGGAATAGAAGCACCCATTTGCAGACTGGATTCTCTTTTCAGGGAAGTTTTCTTCCTCCCTGGGACCTGAATTAGAGATGTCCCTACAAGACTGAAGAGGTTATTGCAACCTTCAGACTACTACCCACTCCTGCTCTTTCACGTGGCTACTAATGATGATGTAGCAACAAAAAGTCTGAGGTCAATCAAATGAGATTTCAGAAGCCCTGGGGACAATGCTAAAAAAATTTGGTGACACAGAGACAGTGTTTCCCTTCAATCCTTCCTATAATAAGGAGAAACTTGAAACAAACAGGAGAGCCCAGGATATCAATACCTTGCTCTGGGACTGGTGTTTACACCAAAACATTGGGGTTTTAAATTATGGAAGAGACTTTGAGACAAAAGGTATGCTGGGGCCTGATGGGACCCACCTGTCCTGAAGGGTAAAAGGACTTTTTGGCAGTAAGCTGGCAGGACTGACGGAGAGGGCTTTAAACTAGAATTGATGGGGGAAGGGGATGCCAACAGCACTGCAGTAGGTAAGGCACAGGTTGTCACAGCATCACCTGAGGGTAGCATGTGCTAGTAGGAACACTTATGCTGCTCCTGGGAGCATGGAGAGCTCAGGAGCACATTTGAAATTCTTGAACACCAACTCAGACAGTATGAGAATAAAACAGGATGAACTGGAAGCACTGGTCAGCTCCCAGAGCTATGATATCACTGGTATTTGCATGACTTGGTGAAGTGAATCCACAAGTGGAGTGTTGAGATGGAGGGCTACAGGCTGTTCAGGAGCGACAGGCAGGGCAGACAAGTTGGAAGTGTCATGTTTTATGTAAGGAAGAAGTGATTGTACAGCACTTACAGTTAGTGCTGATGTGGTTGAGAGCCTCTGGGTGAGGGCTAGAGGGATGGAAAACAAGGAGATGTGGTTGTAGATGTCTACTACTGAGTGCCCAGCCAGGATATAAGCAATTATGAGAAATTTCTGGATTGCTAGCCCTTGTCCTTATGGGAGATTTTTAACTTCCCAGACATCACCTGGGAATATAATATTGCTGTGATGAACAGGACTTTCTTGACATTTGTAGGAGATAATAACTTCTTGTCAGAGGTACTCAGTGAGGAAAGCCCTCCTAGGCTTGCTATTTGTGAATAGAGGACTCATGGGGGGATGTAATTGTATGTGTCTGTCTCAGCCATAGTGATCATGAAATGGTTGAGTTTAATGGTTGAGCCTTCAGCGCAATGAGAAAAAAAGGACACCAGAGTTGCTACCCTTGGACTTGAGCAGAAAAAACCTTTAAGCTGTTCATGGAGCTATTTAGCAGAGTACCCTGCAATGTGCTTTGTAGGTGTCCATGAGCGCTGGTCAAGTTCTAAGAAGCGCCATTTAGAAGCACAGGAGCATTGCTGCATTGTAATTCTGCTGCATTGTAAGTCAAGCAAGTGGGGCGGAAGACCAGCTTGACCAAACAGGGAACTCTTTTTGGAAGTCAAGAGGAAAGAGAATTTGTATGGTCACTGGAAGGGAGGTCAGGCTTCACAGGAAGAGTACATAGCGGTGGTTCGTATGTGCAGGGAGAAGACACAAAAGGCCAAAGCTCATTTAGAACTGAATGGCCAGTGTTGTGTAAGATAACAAGAAAGGCTTTTTCAAGTGCATTACTAGCAATAGGAGGTCTAAAGAAAGCATTGGAGTGATACTCAATGTGTATGATCATCTGACTAGCCGGGATGAAGAAAAAGTTGAGACATTAAAGGTTATTAAAAGGTAAGGTAAGGTTCATGTCGGTGAAACATTTTCAATCAATGTGATTCAGCGTATCATGTTACTGAAAATATTTTAAAACAACCTAACAAATACAGACTCATCCATTTTTTTCGGAAGTTAACAGAAAAGATGGGATCATGGCAGGGAGGCTTGTGCTATGTTATTTCATCAGGAAAGTCACAGCTTGGTGTCTTCCAGCAAAGTCATTTTCACAGCACTTGGAGGGAGTCCAGTCCTGTGGCCACTGCACAGGGTACTGAGCAGCTGGGCATCTTAGAGGAATACAGCAGGCAAAACTTACAAATCACGCACATCTTCCTGCTAGCCTCACAACACGCTCTAAGGAAGAAGCTGTTCACAGGTCTGTCTTGGTTACAGGAATCAAAGCTGTAAGGCAGACTAGAAGGACTTGTGTGCTCTATTTTGTCGTCTTGTAAACCATAACCAAAAAGCACAAAGTCTGCACCGTACCTTTCACTTCTGGCCGATACTGCATGCCATCATCTTTCTTTCCGACTGCATTTGTGTCATCTGTTTCTAGGTGATAAATACATGCATGGTTACTTATTAGGAAAGGATATTTTCCAGACCACTGCGTGTGCATCACTGATAAGCCAGAAAAATATTCAAAGAATTATTTTAAGTTGTAGTAAAACTGGACACACTCCCACATTGTTCCTCCCATACAACCAGGTTGGTATCACATCTGGTCAGTAACCCCGGTGTCCAGACCAACACCTGGCACAACTCAAGCTGTAGGTTTTTAACTAAAAACTTCACTGTGGTATGGACCTAGGTTATTTTGGTGACAGTCTGTTTTGGTGTTGGAACTGCCCAAGTTACAGATCTAGATGTAACTGGCAAAGAGTTGGTGGAAAGCTGTTATTCCACGAGAAAGTCCTAACTGCAAGCCCCCAAAGCTGAAAGGTTACAGACATGATCAGCTACAAAGCAATAGACAGAGGGCTTCAGTGGACCATTCCAACAAGGAATGGAAAGGAAATTATAGAATCACTTAGGTTGGAAAAGACCCTTAAGATTAATGGATCAAAGTTTGTGCAATCGAGGCCCAACTTGACACACCCTGGAAGCACATTTTACTGCCCACAGCAACAAGAGGGAAGATTTCTCACACAGGCATATTCCTTCTGTTCTCCTACCATCCCCTCATGTAAGAACTGTTGGATTATTGCTTAGATTTTCCCAAGAGCTTTTCCTGTCTTTCCAGGTAACAGCAGCCAGAGAAAGGTAATGTAAACACAGCACTATGTGTGTAGCATCGGGAACTCAAAACTACAGGTGGTGAGTTCACTGATAACTGCATCATTGACTTCTGACCAAAAATGGAAAAGGGGAAGCTCTACCAAGCCCCATTATGTCAGAATTTACATTTACCAGAAAACCAAAATTAATCCTACCTGAACAATGCCCAAGATGCCTGATGTCAATCTGCTCTTGCCTCAGACATGACGCCTCTCTGACAAAGCATGGATTGTTATAGGAACTTCCATCAGAAGCACATACAGGATTAAAACTGTATCCACTGCAGTCTATGTTACATACACACCTGTTAATTGAAGCACACAGTGAAACAAAATTGATGTCCAGCAAACAAAAATTAAGTCATGTTAAGTCCTAAGTAAACACGAGCTCATACACCAATGCCAGGAGGGAGAGCATGCTGCATGAGGATGCTGAAGAAGCCATTGACATCTCAGGCTTCCAAGCAGAATGTACAAAATTTTGAATAGATGCTTCAGTGTGCTTTTCAATAATGTATTAATGTTTCTTGTAGTTTTACTCTGATATCAATCTCATGGAATACACCTGAAAATTGGAAACACATTACTAGGAAGATTTACTACATTAATATACCAGTATGTAGTGTTTGTTCTCTAGTGTGAACAAAACCAGAAGAATATTCTACTCTTTTTAGAGTCAAGATCCTTGAGAGAGAAAACAAACAGGACTCCCTTTTCTGTTAGTCAATAGAAGCAGCTCTATTTCAAAGGCTGTTTAGACTCAATATGCTTGGTTAACTGTGTCATTTCAGCAAGACTTTCATTCATTCCTTTGAACGTTAACAATAGGTCTATTATGTTGCATTTAAAATGGGATTATGCAATCTGAATTATTTCATATTGCATCCCATTAACATTTTGGTTGTTTAGGATGAATCATTTTCCAAACAATTTGCAGCTAGGGATTGTGAAATGAAAGTGGGAAAAATGAAGACCTAGTGTGTAGCTGGTTCCTAACTACACAAAGGTAGGACAACCCCAGACTCAGACAGGGCTATGACCTGTTCATGTTTAGATACATTTGTAGCCCCAGAAAAAAGTCCTGAGATTTTACATTTGTGAATGGCATAGGAAAACTTTCCAACTTTCCAAGCCCCACACCCCCTTACTATTTTAATCAATATTCTGGTTTCTTCATTCTATTCTATTCTATTCTATTCTATTCTATTCTATTCTATTCTATTCATTCTATTCATTTCTATTTTGAATCAAAGTTTCTGTGTATGTTTCACATCACTCTACAAGCTTCCCTCCACTTTTGGGATGGGGTAAATAAGAAATGTGGCTGCAGAATGAGGGGGAGGACAAGGTGGCCACCATGTCCAGCTCTCAGTCATGCTCCCCCTGATGTTGTGAATGTGGGAAGGGCCACTCTGCACCTTCTGAGAAGGTGGCAGTGGGCACAAGGTCCTCTCCTTGCCAGAAAGCTCTACAGGGGGCAGGCACATGGTCTGACCGTCAGGAGTTACCACTAGATTCATCTTGATTCAGTCTTGTAAGTCACAAGATGGGGAAAAATGTCCAAGCTACCAACTTACCAGGTTTTTTATGTTCTTTCCCACTGTTCCAGATAAAATTAAACTATTAAAGAGATGTAGGTAGGCCTCAGGCCAGTAACAAATCTTGCAGCAGAACCCAATTCCGTGCTGCAGAAACACTGAAAATGGCCAGCATACTTTTCTCTCTTCCTCTTCTTCCATGAGCATCTTTTTTTTTGCTTAATTTAAATATGCTAATTTTGCAGGTAATTTTTCATGCCTATGAACTTCAGATTGCTTCTAGAACATCTCTAGTGCAAACAGGGTTTTAAGTGCACCTGCTGACAGTGAAAAACTGCCCCAGGAATGAGTCTCTACACATCTTAGGGACCTACCTCTGAGTACTGATGAAGCCTCTAAATATCAATATGATGAACACATAATTTTTCTTACTAGAATTGGTGATGGTTGTAAACTTTAGAACCAGGATGGAAATACTATTTTGTTTACATGCTCCCACATGATGTTAGGACTAATAAGGGGTTTATTAGGATTTACTACATACAAATAAAAGGCTCATAGCTCAGCAGTTTTGCATACTTATTGACACAAACTAGCAGAGAGCTGGTCCTCATTTGCATGACACTGTCTGTGCACGGACAGATACCTTTGCTCACCCTTAAATCTGTCTGTAGTCACCATCCAATGTCTGTAGCATCATGGTTATGGCTGGGTTTTGTCAGTCCTGGTGACAAATAAGGTGAGTTTTGAAAATACTTTTTTCTTCCTCATGGTGACGTTACAGGCTAGAGTTGAAACTGCTTGGAAACTGCTTATGTTTCCTGCTTTTCTGTGTTTAGATTTAACATCTAATATTAAATGCTTACTTTTTCAGAATTCTCAAATGCTTACATTAGGGGTGGTTATGAATTCCTGACCATGGTTTTCTGATCAACAGTCTCAGTCTTACCTCTAGCCATCTCTTTAATGTACAGAAATTTCAGATGTTGACCCCCTCCACATGTATCTGATTATCTGCCTGGTGCCATTAGTGACTTCTTTGCCTATGACCATGATGCCAAGTTGTACTTCCAACCTTCCCCAGCCAATTAGTTACTGGTTACTTCACAGAGCTGTCTGCCATGTAAAAGCAGGTGGTTTAACTACACTGTGGCATAATTAATAGTTGGCCTGATGTACTTTAAAAAGGTTGAAACACTTATTCCAACATAAACCTCTGAAGCCTTCCAGAGGGCTGAAAGGGAATAAGTTCAGGCGAAGACACGGCTTGGGTGTAATGCTCTGAAGGGACAAGGCCTCCACAGATGCAGTAGTGTGGCAGAGAGGGAGCCAGGAGCACATGTTAGAAACCTGCACTCATCAGAGAGTCTGCATAGGGTGCAGTGAATTTGTTCTTGCTCAAAGACAGTTTACACTAGACCAAAAATACATTCGGGACTGTGGCAAGTGCCAAATCGTGAGATGAGAGTTGTGACATATGGGAAGTGCTGCTGTTGACAGAAAACATGAAAAGAATGTTGTTTTTAACTGCTCAGTGTTTGTGAAGGTAAAACTGTGAGACAGCAAGTTGCTGCTCTGATGTTGCACATCAAACACTTCGAACTGGAGCCTGGGTCCCTGTGAGAGGACAGTACCACCACAGACTGAAGAAGGGCAGCTCAGGAAAGTATTGGAAGATTTGCCAACAAACCCACTATGAAATACTGAAAATATGCTATATCCTGAAGTCAGAGAGCTAAAGAGGGCAAACAATAGCTCGGTACTGAGATGACAGGAAATCCAGCTGCTTGATGGAAGCCAACTCCCCTCACCAGCCAGTTTGGGAGCCAAAGCCAGGAAGAAGTCAAAGCTCAAGGCTGCCAAGCACAGCCCATAGGTCTGAACCATGCCACAGACCATACAAGAGGCACACAAAATATGCGAGAAGACACAGCAGACAGTGAGAATGAGCTAAAAGTGGTAGCAAAAAAAAAAAGCTTAAAGGAGGGCAAAAATCTTATCAGAGGCCTTTGCAGGCAGGAAAACCTGTAAGAGGCACCATGAACTATAGGCTTTGTTTACCTTCACAACTAAGACTGAAACTGAACACAAAAGTGCAGTCCCGCATTATAATCTTTCCCTGAAGTCTCTCTCCTACTGGGCAGAGAGCACGGGGAGAACAAAAGGACAATGCAGAGAGCTGCTCATAAAGGCAGGGCAGGACATACTTGAGATCATGAAGGGGGTGCAGGGACACCTGGGAGAAGCACAAGAGGGGCACCCAGGAAGAGAGTGAACCTTAACTGTAAAATTCAAAAGAAAAGAGTTAGTCACTTAAGGGAAACCCACTTAACAGAATTGTGTATTAAGGACATCTTGAATGTGCTTGATGCTTCATACCAGAAAGAAGTGAATGAGTGCTTCAAATTTTTGCTGGAAAAGATTGCTGTAAAAGCCACACTGGAATAAAAGGAGTGAGAGCCCTACAGACATTTTTTTTCCACTGTAACCTTCTTATTGGTTTTAACCAAAAGGATTTAAACAGGTAGTTAATGCTCCACATTGATGTCTTGCTGGAGGAGGTTGCTGCTTAAAGTCCTCAACAGATCTTTTCTCTCTCTTCGACTGGGAAAGTCAACAGGATATATTCAGATGTTTTCCTGCTGTACTAGGGTATACGGAAAAGATCCCTGAATTTTGTCACCTGTCATCAGAGATCTGACACCTTAAGAAAAAAGGCACCAGCTTGTTGTGAAATGTGCTTTTAGAAGTTGCATGCATATCATTCATTAACACCATTAGTTAAACAGAAAAGCATTTGAATTTCAAGAAAGTACAAAGTGATATAATTAAACCAAACAGATTTTTTTGGGTGGTTTTAATAAGCAAGAAATGAGGATGTACAACTCATTTTTTTGGGGCTACTAGGTGTAACAAAGAAAGTGTGCTTAGTAAAATGAAGTGACAAGCTCAGGCTGTAAGAGCACTTGCTGCTATTAGTAAATTAATTAGATCCCCAGAGATCAGAACACATTTCAAGGCTCCCTTTTGTTTTCAGGCTTCAAGGTGTATGTGGTCTGTTGGAAGTTCTGTGTGCTTAAAAACCCTGGTAGGTTCAAAGAACAGAGAGGAAACAAAAGGAAGGGAAAAGCATGACTGACTTGTGGAGTGGGCTTGGCTACTGGGAGAGACGGGCATTTCCAACCAACAGATCAGGCTGCTGCATTTCTGACCACCTGGGATTTGCTCACAAATGTATTTTTCTGGCCTGGCCTCACAGGGGGTGCTGCTGGCTACCCCTTCCCAGTAGCTGACAACAGGAGGCGTTCTCAGGTACTCACCAATTCATTGGCACATCTGCTTAGAGATGTAAAATGGAAGCACTAGAGTAAAACAAAGCGTGTGAAATGCACACAGATGGATAAGGGTATGCTTGATAGAATAAATTTAGGTGAATTGAAATAGCAGGGGTGCTGCAATTGCAGGTAAGAATATAACCATGCCAAATGAAGGATTACTTTTCATTTGATGCTTCTTCTCTTGTGTGCAATTCTTCCCAGATGAAAGCAGAACTAAGAAAATCTGGATTTCAAAGTGATTTTTCTATCCATTTGACTAGAGTTGGATCTTCATCAGGTTTTTTGTGTATTTTTTAAAATCCCTTTATAGCACAAGAGAAGTAGAATTTGATTCTACAAAGCTTCTCTGTGCCCAGCTTTAACACTCTGTCTTCACTTCTGCCCAGCAATTCAGAACACCCTTTGAATACCATAAGCTTCAGCTACTTTCCAGACATCCTTACATTCCCTTTTTCATTTTCATGGCATGGCTCTCTCTGACCACTGTAGAAATTTAGTCTTTACCTGCAGTGAGCTTCTCACAGCATACATGGTGAACTGATGTTTGCTCTCTCAAGAGCAGCCTAACCCTCCCTCCATCCTCAAATAACAGGAACCTTCAAAGGTTTGGCACACACTGCTGCAAAGATCATTAAAAATATACATTAAAAAAACAGACCTGGATTATTATCCATCTAGGCTTTATTCAATTTCTTAATAGGGAAAAGACCACTATGTTATTCCTCTCATTTCAGAATATCCTGTAGCCTAGGTTTTCATAATTCATAATCTCACGACACAATTGTAAATCCCTTATTTAGGCTGATTTTCTTTATTGTCTGAATGGTTTGTTTTGTACACAAATATTTAGGATTTTTTTTTCCTGTTGGATCAGAAAGCTGTGCATTGCATTTACACAGGATTTAGATATCCTTCCTTATGAATACCTACACTCAATATCATACTCTAAAAAGTTAGTTAAAAACCAAAAGGTTGGTAAATGAGTGAAAAAGTGGTCAAAAGAAGGAAGTATAAACCTGCATGCTGGACTTCAAACAGGCCAAATCTTTCCCTGGAGGACAAATTATATGGACGAGGCAGAGACTAGAACTTTGAAATGTCCACACTGGCATTTCTAATTGTTATTACTGAGACTTCTGAAATTCTGGTTTGGCCTTTGTGAAAACAGACACTATGTAAATGTAGGCCAGTTGAATCTATATATTTCCAAGGCACCTTTGCTTTCCAAAGTATATCTCATAAAATGTTAATCTCAAAAGGTCTACTTGGGGATCAGCTGTCAATCTTTCTTGAAATTCTACATTATAAGTCAAAACATATCTTTGACAGCATAGTACACTTATTAAAAAAAAAAGACTGAATGTGCTCAGAATCTCATTTCCATACTTCATCTGTTAAAAAAAATAGGTAAAACTGAGAACATGATAAATCTGAATTTTTACAGTGAGGCTGTTTTTAAGTTAATGATTTCCTTACCAAAGACAAAATTTAAAAAAAAAAAAGATGACCAGTTAAGTGGGGCCCTGATGAGATGGAGGAACCTCCAGAGGTCTGAAGATGACAGGACTGCCACAGGACAGATGGTGGGTGGACTGGCAGGGAAGCAGCTCTGCAGAAAAGGACCTGAGGGCCCAGGGGAGCAGCAGGCTGGGGGGCTGCATCACAGGGTGGTCACCAACAGAGCAAGGGAAGTGACTCTTATCCTCTATTCAGCACTCATGAGGTCCCATGTGAAGCACTCTGTCCTGTTTTGGGACCCCCCAGTAACAGCAAATACTCTGAGAAACTGGAGAGGCTGCAGCAGTGAGGCACTGCGATGGGAAGAGGGACAGAGCATGGGCTGTGTGAGGAATGGCTGGGGGCACCGCACCTCTTCAGCCCGGAGAAGAGAAGACTAAAGAAGTGACTACTGTCACCAACAATCCAAGAGGGGTTCTCAAGAAGATGAGAGAGAGGCTCTTCTCAGAGGTGCATGAAGAGGAGTGAAAGATTGCTGCTAGTAGCAAGGAGAGAAATTCTCTTTGAACACAAGGAAATCGTTCTTCAAAGTGAGAAAAGCTCAGCCCTTGAACAGATGTGACCAGATGTCAAATTTTTCTTCATGGAGATGGTCAGAGCTCTCCTGGAGAAGCCCTTGAGCTCACATGGATGAGTTGCAGGTGCAGTGCAGGGCAGGAGCCCAGACCCTCTAGACATCCTGTATTTGTATACTGATAGGATGATCTGTTTATCTCATTAGTAACCAGTAGAACTGAAAAGCCCCGTGTGTGCTAAGAAAAAGTCTGGATACTCCAGGGTATATCAAGAGCAAGTGTTTACTGTATGTATCATGAATATGGCTTGAGATTATCTACTAAACATTAGGGGACAGTTCAGCTAACTCATCCAGTTACTATCATGGAGCAAAATTCTCCTTAAATGCCACCTGTAATCATGTGGATCGCTCTATTAAGTGTCTTAACATCACAAGGTGCAAGCAAGGGCTGTCCAGGCCTAAGAAACCTACTTGAACAGAACTAACTGTATTTTTTGTTTGTGGTTCAGTAGACATTACCACACTATTCACAGTTCCAGTGGCCATTCTCATGTCTTAAAAAGGAAAATCAAAACAATGTTTTCATGAAATTAGGGTGTTTTGTGATTTGGTAGAATTAGGGATAGTATCGGTAATCTAGTGCAAATTAGAATTAAATGATAATTCAGACCAGCAATGTTTATACAAGTCTAATGAAAGATACTTGTGCTGCCAGTAACTTTATATGTCATGATATAAGTTTATGATGTCAAAACCTACACTGAAACACAGCAGGAAAGAGAATAAAAATTAGATGTAAAAATCAGTAAAAATTAGATGTAAGGGGTGCTCTACTAAAGTTTCCCAAACAGAAGATTTCAATCCTATCTTGTTTCTGCCAGGTAATTAACTGTTTTGATTTTAGGAAAAAAAATATGCCAACTCCTATATTCTACTTTAACAAGTTTGTGACTTGCTATGTGACTTGTCAAAATCAACCTTGTGGAGGCAATCTGAGTTAACAGAGCCTGATTTATCTATGTTTAAACAGTGAATATCACTGAAGCCTGTTTTAATGGTCAAAGGTACTGGGAAAAAATTAAATTATATTAAATTCTTATATAGAATTGAAAAATATTATCCAATAAATTGCAAATAATGTACATGGGAATATTTTCTAACTTTTGAGCATTTTCTACATAAAAGTTTTTGTTTCCAATTTTTTTTTAATGAGGACTAATTAAAGAAATCTTAGAGGCAAAAGAGCACTCTCTGTCTGTTGTCAAGAAGCGGGAGCCTGATTTCATTTTGTATGAATGGGATGTAGGGAATAAATCTTCCGCTCTCCTCAGCTTTTTCCTAATTTTCTTATAGATACTATATAGCTGGAGGAATGCCAGCTCTACAAGTGCAGAAAGACTAGGCAAGCTCTTACTGAGGTTGACTGCTTCGGGATTTATTTTTCAAAGCCAAAAGAACATCTCAGTGCGTATAACAACATATATATATATATCATCTATACCATCTTTTCAGTCATAAATGAAGCAGACCAAGGCAATATTCCAAAAAATTATTAGTATTACAGAAAACAGCTCTAGGGCATTTGTTTCTCTCCTGGAAAGAGCAAGCCTACTTTAGGACTATGGTATTTTATGAAATGTGAAGTATCATGCTAGTATTCACGGGCACTATTACTATTTTGCTTTCCCTTGTATTCTATGATTTAATCTTGAATGCACATCTTGAATATTAGTGCTAAGCTGCTTTACTGCCTGAGATGTGTTCATGCTGATATCCTGTAATAAAACCTTATGCAATTAAGACATATTTCAACATTAAATGGATTCCAGCTGGAAGACAAGAGAAAGGAGAGTGATGTTTTCTCTGATTAGTGATGTTCAAACAGTGTTGTTCTGAGATGTTGTTCCCTCTGTGAACACAAAAATGTACCATTTGCAAGTCTCTCAAACACCTTCATGCGCTGTGTCTGTAGCTGTAACCCCAGTACCTGCCACCAGCCCAGACCCCAGCAAAGCTTATTCCATACTGGTGGCCACTGCCAAGACAAAGGCTGCTGGGAAACAAAACACCATCAACAGATGGGACTTCTTCTGACTCCCTAAAAACCCCTTAAAGCCTCATGGGACTGTCTGAAGAAGCCCTTTCCTTCATGGTATTTCCCCCCTTCCTGAGAGCCACCCAGAGCCTGGACAGCCGGAGTATAAAATAACCAACCACCTTGAGTGAGGAAATTTGGTGCATCTGCTTCTGCATTATGGATTGTCTTTAAAAGCTTCTTGTTTCTTGATAATTTGCTTTGAACTTTGACAATAATTAATATTTTTCATTCATTTTCCCCTGGGTGCATCTAAGATATCAAATGCCACAGTGAGTTTAGAAGAAGTGACTGGCTCAATTCCCCAGTTCAACTTTGTGTTTAGGTCCAAGCTTTGCACTGATGAAAATAACTGCCTGTAACACTTTATGAACAAGGAAAACATAGAGAAAAACAGCTCAGGGGTTGAATAATCAGTATTTATTTTGCATTCCTGTTTGGTTTTGGGGTTGTTTTGTTGGCAGCATAAAACAAATCAAGGCGCTTTGTTTGAAAAATATTAGCTAAAATCTTTCCAGTAAAACTCCCTGTTGTTTTCTCCTACTACTTTGCAACTGCAGATGGTTTGTTCTTTACAGACACATTTCAAACACGTTATTAGTGAACAGCACTAAAGCTTCAGTTAGCAAGAATAAACATAGTGAAGCAGATAATAATGTACTTTGCTTTTAATATTTTTTCCCTTTTGTTCAGTGATATTGTTGGGGGAAACTTTACATACCCGACATTTTCTGCATCTTCATCACACTCAGCCCTATATTTGCAAACTCCACATTTTGAGTGTTTTCTCTGAACTTCTGTCCCAGATCCTTCATATTCTGAAAAAGAAGATAATAGAAAGCATGACTTTCAAATTAAGCTCTGTTTTTGCTTACCCAAATCCATTTGCCTTCAGGAATACTGTCAACATAAAGCTATCGGGTACTGAAGCTATTAACCTTAATAGCACTCCCTTTTTGAAAGTCAGTCAATTGGAGGTTGGCAGGATTGTACCACTGATAGAAGAGTGTCCCCGAAAACGCTAGTGCTTCATTGATTGGCTCTTCCTTTATACTTATTTCAGTCATTTTTATTTATTCCCGCCCCACCAGGCACATAACTGGCACTGACACGTCCCAGTCACATTTACTCTTAATTGCCACTGATAATGCATAAACCCTGTCCCTTTTGATGTCCTTGAATATTAGGTACTGGGGATTTAAATACTATTTTCTGTGACAGTCTTTAATTATAGATATCCTTATGCAAGGTTGATGCTTGCATTTTTTCCCCTTTTTGATTCCTGACTATGAGATTAGACTATGCTCATATGTCATATATGCCATGGTGTATTTTCCAGATTACTCTGTCTAGTTCTACAGGAATAAAAGAAAAAAGTCATCCTAACAAGAAACTGGTAGAAATGCTATGTATCCTAAAAAGAAAAATCAATTATCTCAAATATTCTGATCCTAAAAACATCTACATTAATTTTAGTGTTGACATGGACATCAAAAGTCTTCACCAAGTAAAAGAGAAATAAATTATATTCTTACTGTTTCAGTACCATTAACCACTCTTATTTTTGATTTTTAACAAAGTGATGAAGGAGAGCTATGTATTTGAAAGGAAGGAAAAGAACCACAGAAATCTGCAGAGGGAGTCGAGATCCACTTAAAGTATCACAGTATCATGGTGGTGCACAGCTGACTGCACAAGGCTGCCGGATGGACAGAGATCAAAGTGGTTCCTTTCCTCACAGCAGCTTTATGTGCTGTAGCAACAGTAAATCAAACATCACCAATGAAACAGCTGAATTTGCGTTCTTTAAATACAAACAGGAAAAAGAAATCCACAACAGCTCTTCCTAATTTCCCTGGATCTTGGCTGAAGGGAATCTCTCCCTCCAACCTGTGGGGATGTGTTTCCATGAAGAATAGTGCAGGTGAGACTTGCAAACTACCTTCTGTCTAAAGCATGCTGTGCATTTTCCAGAGATTAATACCGATCAAACAAAATTCACACTGTAGAAATTCTATCACCACTCTTATCAAGTTGCAGTAGAGGTCATCTGCTTTTATCTTTACAAATGCACATCTTATTTGATTTCTCCTTCTTTCTAGGTACCACATTCCTATGCCTACATTCAGCAAATGTCCTTTAGCATCAGATTTCACTTTTCCATGCCAATAAATTATGCCCTATGGTTTGAATAACTTAAACAAATGGCACTGCTTTCATTCATGGTATTTCCACTTCTTTTTCTGTTCTTATGACCCTTGACACCCTTTGCCAGTGCCCTTTGTCAATTGACACCTTCTGGAGTTACAGGTACAAGGGCTGGACATATTGTTCCAGAAAAGTTGTCATCAAAGCCGAATACCATCTGTGACATTCTTCACTGTAAACATCCAACAATCATATTGCTTTTTGACCGTTTTTCTGCACTGACAATCATCTTTACTTTATTATCCACTTTATTCCCCAATGAGTCCTTTTCAGGGTCAACAGTCTGTAGGAGAGATGTATTCCTGACATCAAGGAAGAATTAGCTAGGTCCTGGGCTTGCTACAGATAACTGTCCTCAGACATTAAATCCTGCCTGCTTATGCATCCTGTTAGCTCAGTGACCTGTTCTCTGTGATCCACACCAAATCAGTGCCGACTGATTTGCTCCCAGATCACCAGTAGAAAGGGTCACGGGGCCAGGAACATTCTCTAGAAACACACTCATTTTCTACAGCCTCCTTAACATTTCAGGATCTATTGATTTGCAGTATTTTTGCACATTAGATGTGCACCATGTGGATGTTGTGTTCTCTAGTTACTTAGACTTGTATGAGATTAAAGACCACATTTGACTGAGAAAGGTTACGGCTCTGTGGTGGTACATTTACATAAAATGTTCTGTCGTACAAATGCCTTTCTTGGAAAAATCAGTTTAAAAAAAGATAATTTTCTCAGTAAAGGTTTTCCATGAACTCCTGGTGACTGGCATTAAATATTTTTTCCCTCACTTAATTCTGTACTCAGATGACTTTTCCACCTTCTATTTCACTGCTGTGCTTCTCATAGGTGCCAGAATGAGAGGCTGTTGCTGCCCGGTCATCACATTTAGCTGTTCTGAAAATATTTGTATATTATTTATCATTATTCTACTGAAGAAAAAGAGACAAAAAAGTCATCAACAACCTAAAGAATTCTTTACCATCCATTTTAAAGCTTTCAGCAGCAAACCTGGCAGACCTGCTGGTTACAGAATACCTCTTCAACATTTGGTTCTTAATATCCTTCTATGGTACCCCTAGCATGGAAACCATTTCATCATACCCCATTTATACTATCTGACTTGACTGCAAATGCAACCAGAATGCTTTACTGGCCCTTTTGCTGCACTACTAGCATTTCAATTTTGCAGTGGAGCAAAAGAAGTAACATACCACACACACACACGCACACATGCAACATACACACTTTTCCTCCTGAGCTCTGGTTCTGCTCCCTGTGAATGCCCCAACACCTTTTTATTTTCAGAAACATAGCCCATAACTACTTGTTCATTGTTTCTACATACTATTTGATGTAAAATTCCCTTTCTTTCCTTTTCTCCTCATCCTAAAATTGCTTTCTCTACCTTTTAAAATTAGGTTTGTTTTTAAAAAAGTGTGACTTTTTGGTTTTTTCTTGATCAGAATTTGCTGGACCTCATGTATATAGGTCACCTACAATTTTCAGAAGCATCTTTCACTACTGGCTGCATTATGTTTTGATAGTAGAAGCATTAGACGCTGTGTATAATATAGACTGAAGTCCTGTTGTGGTTTAGGAATGGTACTCCCCATCCAGTGTCCCCAGCGAGAATCTCCAATCCATGTGCTGCTCTCTGGCTCCTCTGCTCTCCCCTCCCCTTTGCCCCTTTGGTGGGATGAAGTGGCAAACTGGAGGCACAAAAGGTAAAACTCACAGGCTGAAGTAAGAACAATTTACTGGAAACAGCAATGAGATAAGAAAAGAATAGTAACAGCAACAATATTAATAACAAAAGTGCACAGAAGAGAGAGTGATTCACAAGCCAAAATGTTCACTGCAGAGCTCAACTGGACTGCAGCCATGCTGCCTCGACCAGAAAAGAGCCATTCCTTCCAGAAAAAAATCCCTTTTCCTTGCCCCTAGCGATGATGTGAGGTGGTACAGCATAACTTCTTGGTCCTGGCCTTGTCCCCTCCTGGCTACTGCCAAAATGATAGTTGTCCTGGCTGGAGCCAAGGCAAGTCCTTCAAGAAAACAACTTTTCCCACCAATAAGAGTAGATGAATGTTGTTTTTCAACCTGAATTGATAGCAGACTTGTACACCGGTACTCTGTTAAAATATGTTAACCCATTAATATTTGAGAGCATGTTTCTCTGGTGTAAATGTCTTCAAACAGGCAATATATCCCTCGACAAATTGCCTCTCTCTCCTCCTTTCTCCCCCACATTTGATTGTTCCTACATAGGTTGTAGGCATTAATTTTAATATTCCAATCAATCAGATCTTCCCAGCAGGTTTCAGTAATAACAATTAGGTCAAAATATGCTCCCAAATGAGCAATTCAGGCTCCTCTTGTTTATTATGCAAGCTTCTAATATTGCTATATAGATGATTACAGAATTTCTTCTTGGTTTTGTTGGTATCTTGATTAATCCTGTTCTTGACATATTAATTTGATGTTGAGTGAAAGCTCATTTTCCCTCTCTTTTCAGCTTCCTTACATGTTTCAGGGCAGCGCCTCATTAATGCTCTGTCCTTCAAAAGAAACAAGGCACAAAGATAGGATCAGTGACTCCCAGTTGTCTCTCTGAGCTGTGCTCCCTAACACTTCTGCTTGAGTCATCATTCCTCTGCAGAAGATGGCCAGCTGTATCTTAGGAGCTGCAGGGTAGGAGCCTGCCAATGGACAGCAGCTCTAGAGGAACTGGGCAGCAGTAAATTGCTTCCCTCAGCAACTCATTTGTGTGCTCCTACAACGGTAATGTGGCTGGGTTTCTGCTGAGGGCTTTCAATCAGGCTTGGAGCAAAAGTATCCATCTGTGTCAAGGTGAAGCTAGGTTTGCCTGAAGGCATGGCTTGGAAAGGGAGCTATGCTGTGTATTTGTACTTATCACTGTTCCCAGTGAAGAGGGGGGAGCTGCAACTCCTCAGTAGCCATGTACAGATAGAATTCCTTTGCCTAGAAAAGCCCCTCTGAAAATCAATTCGTACCTGGTTTGGGATCATAATCATTTCTACTGTATCCCATGGGATCAACTAATCTCAAAAAGATTTTGAAAAAATAGGAAGGGCCACAGCAAATCCTCTTCTGCAGCCCAAAGTACAAAAGAACCCCTACCCTGTGATTCCCTCAGTAGGGCTAGCACTGGAAATTCCTCTCAAAATACCACAGTCCACAGAACTGCACATTAAGGACTGCAATTCATTCCAGAGCTTAGTGACTTATCCTACATTCCATTAACTTTTAGGGCAACTTTAATGACGCACTTAGTTAAAATGGAGATTGTTCCCATAATTTGAAAAAAAGTTGCAAACCTGCTCTTTTTGGCTGTAAGTATACATTTAAAGACAACACTACTCTTAGCTCTCCCAAATTTTTGGCAAATGATGTCTTGAATTCTCTTGACTACGCTGCTGGATCGTATGCAAAAGCAGTATTTGGCAGTATGGAAGGTCCTGCTCTCTTATCCAACCACCCAGCTGGCCTAGAAGCAAAGCCTGGCTTGGCACAGCAGACATCTATACCTGGCTGAAAGATCCTTTCCGTGTGCAGTGTGGACCATACACTGCAGCTTCAAGCATGCTTCAGGAAAGGCACCAGCCTTTGGAATTGGATTTTGCAAGAAGGGGCATTACAGGCTTAACAGGAGGATGCTGGGTCTACTTACAATTGAGGTGCCTGGAGGAGGGGAGTTTGAAGATTGATTCCCTAATCACAACCCAGCCAAGGTGACAGGCTGGCCCAGTGCTTATGATAATGACAATGTGTACACTTACAAGCAAAGGACGTGAGGACACGCACTGTAAGAACCCACCACCACTGCCCTTGTTAGGTGATAGGTATTTCACACACCTGAGAGCTGGAACTTCTGGTTTGCTTCTGTGCATATGACACCATGGATAGTGGTAGGAAAAGCTGGCATATTGCAAGACTGGATCAGCTTTCACACTGCAGAAACCTCCAGCTGGAGAACTCGAGTACCCATTCACTCCAGTGCGCTGCTTCAAATGCAGCTAACTCATTTTTTCTCCAAGGGAAGACACAACAGCTTCAGAGTAAGCACCAGGGAAATTAAGCATGACTAGATGATGGTGGAAAACAGAGAACATGAAAGTCACCAGATGCCAAGGGAGGTGTCCCACAATTTCATGAACACACTGGACGCCTTTCTGCAGGACCAGTGCAGGGTATATGAGATGAATCCATCCTCATTTGCTACCTATCCTGTGCAAGAGGGAAAAGGAATCTGTCTTTATGTACCTCTGGCCCCAGCATCCTTCCAAGCATGCTCCAACATCCCTGAAAAACCTACTTAGAATAAGTCTCCACAAACACAAAGCCTGAACATTCAGGCCCTTCGCCTCTGCCTTTATGAACCTTTGCTGAAAAAACAGCAATTCTTGCTTGTTTTATTTCAGTGTTAATTTTACCTACATCGAGTAGGATCTTGACAGAAATATATAGGGCTATTTGCAGCTAAAGTGATACTCAGTGACAAGCCACGTGATGGAACCCGCACTTAAATCTTTCTAAGTCACACACCATTAAATAGGTAAAAGACGTGATGCTACCTCCTATCCAGGGTGCTAATCACCGTCAAGTTTCCGCAAGTCATATTAAAATACATTAAAACAAATCAGTAGCACTATTACAAATTAAAATAGAAAATATTCGAGGCTCTAAATTGTATGTGTTTATTCCACCCTGACTGTGTGACAATTACTGGATAAGTGTTGTCCCCAGTGAGGGGAAGGAACAGATGGCAGCCTGCTAAAAAGCACATACTGTATATCAATTTATTAATTACTAAATGCAATCTGCTAGACGTTCATCACAAGATACTTCAGTTATTAAATTTCAGAGGGATTAGAAATTCAAAACAAATTATTTTCATAATAATTAACTTAGCTATATGTATTGCAAGCATGCTATTTACTTAGCTGAAAAGGCTGAAATGATTGGGTGCCATCTGTCTAACTTCCATTACAACTTTTTTAATATCAAAAGGGCATTTTGCTCAGGTACACAGACAAACACTGAACAAAACGGATTAAAAATTAATGTTATGGGCATAGTAGGACATTTAGAAATCTCACCCTTGTTGGCTGATTACTAGAGCACAGAACCTGCCTCTTCTAGGACAGTGATTTGTTTCTGAGAGGCTGGCTTGAAAAGCCTTTACCATTTGTTAGCTCTTTCATGGTGTATGTAACAAATGCTGATGGTTTTCAACGCGTTCTTGCAAAGGCCTTACTATATCACAAAGTCACAGCTGTAAGCTGGCAATCTACCTCTTTATGCACATGTGACAGTCTGAGAATCATTTTTTGTGCTCCAATCTACAAGTTGTGGAAATACATCCAGCAGGTCAAATAGTGTTGCAATTTACAGCAGGCGGAGATGAACACAAATCTGAGTCTGTACCTGCTCCTTCCCCAGTTCTGCCCCAAACTCTAACAAAACATTGATTAAACAAAGGGCCTAATTTTATGACTGTATTCTTCAGAACAGGGAAAATGCAGAATGATTCATATGAGAATAGAGAGAGAAGCCCACATCTTAGATGCAAGTTTAAAGGATCCCACCGTCTTCAGCCATGACCCCAGCTAAGCAACTCTTTAAAGTCTGAGTCTCTGCTCTCTGACATTGCCTTCTGCAGGGGTGAAACATAATGGTAGAATACTGAGGGTTTTGAAATTTCTCTCATTTCTGAATTAACATTCATATATTCTTCTTAGAAGTGGCTTGGGATACCCATTGCCACAAATGACCTACTGCTTGGTTTCATAACTACAATTTTTATTATGTTAATTGAAGTTTCAGACTTCTGAAATTAGAAAAATGGGTAATTTTATTACAAATCAATGCTAACAGAGCATAGAAATGGAACTAGCTCATTCAGAATGTCAGAGGGCAACTAGACAATTGTGTCATCCTTAAAAATTATATTGCTTCATCTCATTCAGGCATGCTGAAAAAATTCTCCCACTCTTAATTCTTTTCCTAAAACCTAGTATCTTTTTAGCAGTAAACATGATTTGTGGAGAACCTGAACCAGTACTTCCACCGTCTTTAGTTGTTTTTTCTTGTAGCACATGATGACTTCTAAGGGAAGATATTGTCTGAAACTAACGTTGAGGAAGAGGACTTTTCTGGATTTTTGAATTGTTTCTAAATCTATTTTTTTTTTCTTAACGTAGAAATGAATGCATTAACATCATACAGTTTTGGAGTAGGAGGGAGAATCTGCATGCAGTCAGGTCTCAGAATCATTAATGAGATTGTTCTGCAATGAAATGCAGATAATGAAAAAGAACAGTGTGAATCAGTAGCACAAATCTTAAATAAACATGAGGCCAACAGCTTATTTCAGCAGTAGAGACTGTCTCAGGCAGAGCTATAGCAACTGAAAAACACAACTCTGATGCTTTCCCAGTACTTTCTTAAAAATCCACCAGCAAGCAAGCAGGGCATCTGCACAGCACTTGCGATGCTTCCTGAATGCACACAAGCAGCTGTGCTCATCCATTCCATGTGTGCAAGCATCACTGGTGCATACACAATCACACTAATTGCATGTTTAAGAAACACAGCGAACACTGATTCTGTGATCAACATCTGGAAATGCAAATCCTAGGAAGAAAACACAAGTCTCTAAGCCAGTATGTTTGCTTGCTTGCTGGTTCTCTCTCATCCTTGCATTTTTCCACCTCCCTTGAAGGTTCCTTGTGCTTCCAAGCAGTAGCTGTACCTAACCGGTAGGGCACAGAGGCTCCCCAGGGAATTAGGTTCCCATTGGAGCACCCTTATCCAAGAGTATGAGATTAAACATTTCGGCATGGGTGATTATTATATCTCAGTATATCCTGAGTTCCGCCAAAAGGAAATGGAGAAGGCTGGGCCAGGATGCAGTTCTGCAGCAGACAGTCCCATAGCTGAAACAACCAGGGAGGCAGGACTGTGGAGGGCATTGTAGAGCACCTCTACCCTCTGCCTGGGTTCGTATCCTTTGTTCTTGTTTGGATTCTAAACAATGCATCTCCATCCTCAGTATGTTCATCACTCTTCTAGAAGTTTGGTTTTAATTCTAAATTCCTTTAAATTGCAATAAATCCTTTTGGGTTTTAATGATTTCATGTCACACTTTTACAGCTACTTGAATTATGGACCAAAACAAATTCCAGATATGAAAGTATCCTTGAATTTTCAGCCAGAGCAGAGTTCAATAACCAAAGCAACAGTGGATTCCATCCTTTGAAGGATTGCTTTCAGACACAGAAAATGACTCAACATGCTGAAGACTAACCAACTGTCCCACAGAAGTATTACTCAACACCCAGTTCAGCGAGGAAGATGCACAGGGACAGGAATAATTCACTGTGTCACAAATAGCCTCCGATGTATTTAAAAAAAAGGAAGAAGAGCCAAGCAGGATATTCAATTTCTCATTGTTTAAATTTTCTTTTTCTTAACCTAAAATTGAGAACTAAACCCAACTGTTTTCATACTGAACAGAAGAAGGAACATTTCAGTTGGCCCAAAGGCACTCAAAAGAAACCCCAATAAAAGAAGGGCTAATGTCACAAAACTGCTGGAGGACAGAGTAGGTACATTGTTCCTTCTTAATTCAATACCCAGGCAGTGCAGAAACTCACCTGGGGCCAAGGGAACCAGATTCAATTCTTTATGCCTGAAGTGAACTGAATCTACATATTCCACCTCCCACACCAACTACTTCTGCAGGGTATCAAGGGACCACCAAACCTCCTAAGCCTATGGCATTCAATTTTGCATAAATAATTCAAGTGCACTGGCATGCTGAGCCCCAGCTAACAAAGCCTTTCCATAGCACGAATCCTTCCTCTCCATCTCTTTGTCCCAGGCTCAATGAACATTTCAAGTGAGAACAAAAAGAACAGCAATGACAAAGGGAAACCCATTTGAGCCTCTCTTATCCCCACAGGTAGATTTGGGTTCAGCCTCCTGCCTCAAATCAAGCAACAAGTGTATTTGAATGTGAACCTTTCACCTCTCCAGTGAGCA
This sequence comes from Corvus moneduloides, assembly GCF_009650955.1. Lineage (NCBI taxonomy): Eukaryota > Metazoa > Chordata > Aves > Passeriformes > Corvidae > Corvus > Corvus moneduloides. Next base: position 100,210,036 of record NC_045476.1, on the reverse strand, counting down.
GACAACAAAACACAGCATGTTCTGGCCTATGCTTTTCCAAACTGCTCATAAAGCTACCCAAAAAATCCTGACATCTATCAGTTGGCTGCCAATCTCTTCCAAACCAACACAGTAACAATTACAAGGGACTTTAAAGGGGATTTTTGTATGCATCTGGAAAATACTGAAAAAACCCAAACCCAACTAATCTCAACGGCATTCAAATTTTTCTAAAACTGTTATAAAAGTAAAAGTGAAGCATGAACTAAATTACTGTCATCTGTCTCCTGCAAGAACTGCATAGCAGTACCAAGGCCAGAAAGCTCAGCTTGCAGGGAGCATCTGTAGTGGAATAACAGACTGGGTTATTCCCAGTTAACAAATAACCCAGGAATAACTGGGTTATTCCTGTTAACAAAGGGGAAAAGAGAAGCAAACTGAGCTGGGGAAAGAGTGTGAAGCACCAGAAAAGTCACCTGTGGGGTAAGAAGAGGAAATGTTTGAGCAGAAAATTTTTCCTTCAGACAGTGCCCCAAAACAAACAAAGGTGAGAATGGCCCTGTCCTAGCAGCAGCCCAGGAATTTACTGATAGCATCTTATTAAGGGGGAGGGAAATGCCTCCCCTTCACCTCCATACAGGAAAAAAGAGGCAGCTAGCTCCTGATTTTTGAAAAGCTAGCTGTTACATTTAGTTACACTGTGATGCCATTGATGGTTTTCCACAAAAACACATTTTCATAGAACTATACAAGATTTACAGTACTTTAAAACTCAGTGCCATCAGTATGAAATGCAACACCTTCTTAATACTACCAAAGCCTAAAAGCAAAACAGTTTTTCTGTGTCTGTATATATCTGTGTCTCACATTTTTCATTCTATATGTATTCTTGCTAGTAATATCAAAGACAGAATTAAGATAATCTTTTTTTAATCCTTGGAAGAAGATTAAGATATGTTGAAAGATAGGAGCAGTTCTACCACTACCAGCTGTGCTACATTCCCTCTTTGAATATACAGCTTTGAACATAAACATGTAAAATATTTTATATAAACAGATATCATAATGCAATTTTTATATATTTTAGGCAACAAGCTTTACCAAGCATAAGGTAATAACTAACTAGATACTTTAGACGTGAAGGAAATGAATGCAAGGAAAAGCATTGTAAGAAATTTATTGTGAATGGACATTTTCTGGAGAGAAATACAGGTGAAATAGGGATCTAAATATTGCACTATATTGCTGGTAACAAATGAAAAATTATATAGGTCAAATCTGAAACAACAATATTGGTCAAATGCACACTACAACCTATTCCTCTACCAGTACTGTTCTGAGATGGTCCAATAACACTGCGACATTAAAGCTTATTTTAAGTGCCATAATTTTCCCACAATTCATGTGGTATACAGTAGCCATGTGTATATATTATGTGTATAAAACTGACACACATTAGTTAAAAAGAAAGGCCAAAAGCAAATATAAGCAAAGTTTGGTACTCACCTCCTTCTCCTGACCCAGAGCCATTATCTGAAAAAGAAACAGAGGGAGAGAAAAAAACAAGAAAGCAAATGAAAATATTGCTCCAGGAGCAGCTGTTTGTTCAGGAACTTGTCACTGTAAAACATGACACAGATGTTATATTTCATGAGCTGGCTGTAAAAACAAACATCCCACATAAGGTCTGGCATCCTCTAATATGGTCTATCCGTACTCACTGTGCCCGAGTCTCTCTTCCCTGTCAAGATGTTACTCAAGGAACAGCATTATTCAATACTGAAACTAAATTGCTTTCCTAGCCTCTTTTCAACTGCTAGAGATTAAAACTTGTTAAACCCAAAAGACATGAAGAGTACAAAGTCCGATTTTGGGAATGTTTATTTTTCCTTACCCTCTAGCCCTGGGAATGGTACTTCAAGGAGTAACACATTGATCACCTGACTGCAGAAGTACCTCCAGAAGACAACTAATCCTCCAAGTAAAGCTGATTTAAGTAATCTAATGACAAAATAGCTTCTCTCAGCTGCGTCAGTCACTTCACATAAAGATGCTCTAATGGCATAGTTATTTCATTGACATTTGACTGACTGGATTAGCATCTGAGGAGTGACAGCTTTCGACTGGATCCCATTTGCATTAGCAGTTCAAGTGTCAGCAGGACTTGAGCTTCTTCACCACCCCTGGCCAACTAACTCTACTTCAGAGCACTGTGGAGCTGTTTAGGGACTTTGCATGCACATCCTGCTGGGCAGCACTCTGCACAGGCTTCAGCTTGCACGGCAGTAAAGACAAGCCCTCAAACACATGTTCTGAGTCACAAAACTTTCTGTCTTTCCTGCTCAAAGGAGGAGGAGAGGAGAGAATGGAATGGCAACTACTCTCTGTGACTTGTTCCCCATTCCCATTAGATTAGCTTCTCTGGAAGCTGAGGAGAGGAGCAGAGCACACACTCTGCTCATCCCACATCTCTCCTTTCATGCCTGCTTTGGTGATGGAGAAGGCAGCTGAATTTATTTGCAAAAAAACTGAAAGAAGAAGGAGGCCAGACAGAGAGAGGAGTGGGAATCTTACTTCCTCCACACATGAGGTCGTTGTTCACATCAGAGGAAAAACCAAATGTTCTGTTTGCTCAGTTCCCTCCCCTGCTTTTCTTTAAGGAGCTGTATTTCTAAGAATAATTCCCTCTAGTGCGTGGATGAAAGTGTGAAATTCCACGTTACTGGGTCACTTCACACATTGAAAATAATCTCCTGTCACATGGAGTATCAGGAATAGAGATTTGTTTTTCTTTCACTTTAATTTTCCTTTCTTTTCTCCTATGCCACTACTTGGTGTCTAACAGGCCGAGCTTCTTACCTTACAGAAATTAGTGCAAAAACAGGCAGGTTTGTTTTTCCATTGATAGTGACCCACTTTACTGACAAAGCAGACAATCCCATATAAAATGTCATTGTTGAGCCACTGAGAAATATGCCTTATGATGCAGTATTGCTTCATTAAGAAACTTGAAGGAGTATAATTTACTTATATGAGTTAATATATAGGCTTATTTGCGGTGGTGAAATTGTGTCATCAGCTGTTTTGGGGGAGAGGAAGCTGACATACAAACAGGAGCAAGTCCAACATGTAACTCATATGAAAGACAAAGGGTAAAATGTCTCAAAGAAGCTTGACTTGTTCCGTATTTTTGTTTCCAACTCCCACTCCCTTGACTGTTTTCCCCTGTGCATTCAGCCCTAAGGTGAGAAATGCTGCTCAGCCCCAGCTGAGGGGCTCTGGCTGTGTCCTGTGTGTGTGGGGTAGGGCTGGTACAGCCACACACTTGGAGAGTGCCCTGTAAATCATAGAGCTGATGCTCAGACCACTCCTCTCTATAGATCATTGGCTTGATATACATGAAGTCCACTTGGCAGGACATCATAGCAGCAAGATAGATTCATTTCCACTTCTCTGGACTTTCAGTTCTCAAAAAGTGATTAAAAAGAAAAAGAAGTGTAATCCTCTAGAACACTGTATCATTTTCAACTTTTCCCTGGGAGCTGTGCTAGGATGCTAGTCTCCAGGGTAACCATGCTAAACTAAGCCAGTGTTCCTGCTTGTTTTTTTCCCTGAGCCTTGGCTAGATTTTCCCAGGCAGCTGCTGGTTAAAAGAGTAGCATTTTTTTCCAGCTTACTTGGACAAGCAGCCCTGCTCTTTTCAGGCCCTTAATGAATTCAGGGTTTTCAAAAGTTGCCTTCATGCACCAAGATCTGTCAAGAAAGATGCCCAAACAGGTGAAGATGCTGGGCACAAACAGCATTCCCCCAGCCACTGGTCAGTAATTAGAGAAGGAGTGATTGACCTCTACCTTTACTTAAGCCACCCTTTTTCAAGTAGACTTATAAAGATTGAGAACAGCCCGGACGAAGACTTGGGAATGCTGGTGGATGAGAAGCTGGACATGAACTGTCGCTGTGCACTGGCAGCCCAGAAAGCCAAAGGTGTCCTGGGCTGCAACCAAAGCAGTGTGGCCAGCAGGGTGAGGGAGGGGATTCTCCTTCTCTGCTCCACTTTCCTGAGACTCTACCTGGAATGCTGCATCCAGCTCACAGGTCCCCAACACAGAAAGGATGCGAACCTATTGGACTGAGTCCAGAGAAGGACCACCAAGATCATTAGAGGCATGGAGCACCTCTCCTGTGAAGAAAGGCTGAGAGAATTGGGTTTGTTCAGCCTGGAAAAGATGGGGCTTTGGGGTGACCTAATTTCAGCCTTCCAGTTCCTGAAGGGAGCCTACAAGAAAGATGGAGAGGGACTTTGTGCAAGGGATGTAGTGACAGGACAAAGGGGAATGGATTCCAGCTGACAGTAGGTTTAGATTAGATATTAGAAAGAAATTCTACTGTGAGGCACTGGCACTCCAGAGAAATTGTGGATGCTCCATCCCTGAAGGTGTTCAAGGCCCAGCTGAATGGAGCTCTGAACAACTTGGTCTAATGGAATATATCTATACCCAGGGCCATGAGGTGGGAACTGGATTATCTTTGAAGTCCCTTCCAAACAAAACCGTTCCATGATTCTATAAAAATATGCTAATACACAAATATACAGGCTTCCGCTGCGAGCTGCTTTTATCCATGAAGGAGTTTCTGGATAAAATACACAAAGAAGGACTTGGATCTGACACAGCATCTGGATGCTGTAAGCATTCAGCTACAGTCAGAATCTCCTTTTTTGTTCTTTCTGAACAGGAGCCATTTCTGTACTGTGGGTTTGCTTTGGTGCAGAGGCAGAAAAACTCCCCAAACCCAAAAACTCTTGCAGCCTCTCTCATTCAGGAGGGATGGCTTTTAACTCAAACTGGCATGAAAATTGAACCCATCTCTTCCCCATTTAGGGCAGCAGCTCCAAACTGCTAAGTACAAACAGAAGGGCAAACAGTCCACTAACAAATTTTAAGCAAGCAGACCCTTCTATAAGCCACTCCTAAGAGAATAATTCCTGTGTCTGTTTCTACTTCTGCAAATAGCTTTATTCTCCTTTTTTTTTTTTTTTTTAAACTTAGAAATCCCAACAGAAAACAATGGACTATGGCTTCAAAATATATACAGTACATTGAGAAACTGCAAGTTTAATCAAGTACTACATCACTGTGTGGTTACAATTTCATGTGCATATAATATAAATCTGGCAGCAGTCAAAATCAGTATTAAAACCTGTATATGCAGACTCAAAATTTCAACCATACATTCTCTTTCATTTCTCTAAACAACCATTTTTAATGTCAAAAATTGCATTTTGTTTATTCCTAAAACACCTATAATTGACTCTTTTTTAAACACTGCTTATTTTAGAATCTTGAAACTCTGACAGCCTTCCGACAAACAAAATAAATAAATATGTTGCAAATCACCTATGTCTGTAAAATTTAACCAAAATATTACCTGGCAAGAAACAGAATAATGATTTAGTGACTAAATCACTCAGTATAGTCTGTTCCAGTGCCGTAGCTACAGGAGGTATCAATCCCTAGCAAATGGGAAATATTTCATTCCTGTATGAGATTCAGAAGTCTGATATACTTTAAATATTGAACAGTTGTTACAACACTAAGGAGGAATTTCATCCTATTGTCTTGGGTGCATCCCGCCAGGATGAAGCTTTGCTTTGAAAAACAAAACTCTGATAGGAGACCAGTGAATCTATACTTGTCTCCCAATGATGCCCTAGAACAAAGCACTTTAATAGCAAATTCAAAGGCACCCAGTGAAAATTTATGGGGGTCTACAAAATATTTTTTCATTTCAGTATCTGATTCTCCATTATACATGTAACAGATCAAGAGCACAAATATGCTGCCATCTTGGCAGGGCATGGAGAGGTTCTGGATGATGGCTTTTATCATCCAATATTTTCACGCCACTTGAAGCACATCAGACACTCAGGGAGCAGCAGGTACTGTTCTAGTGGACCTCTGCTGAGGCACTTAAAGTTGCACCAGTGTAGGTGCAGTATGCAGCCTGAATCACAACCTCAGTTTCACAAATGTGTTTTCAGTACTTTCTGGAGCACTGTGTTTCAGCATGTTTCTTAATCTGCTACACTAAGTGCTAAAAATTATGCTGCATTTCCTGGGTTTTATGGAGGACTTTAAGAAAAGGAGAGGAAGGTTGAAAAAAAATTCCCATACTAGCTGAATAACGTAGTAATTAGCTGACAGCAAACTGAGGTTGAGAAGAATCGATTTTTCATTTTGAAATTTCTTTTTCTTGGTAGAGTAGAATGCACATAGAAACAAACACCTTTTGTTGTTCCGAAAACATTATCCTAGAATTTTGTTTGAGTGAGAGAAAGAAGCCTTCATGCTGTGTGTCCATTTAGTAAAATGATTAGGGCATGAAATTAAAAAATATTTATACTTTAACATTTACTTATACATCCTCAGTTCAAACCTTCATATTTATTGGTGTTGTTATAGTAATATGTGAGTCCTCCCAAACTGGATTTCATTTTTTTCCTCTTTCTGCTGAATCTGCACATAATTTACAGGTGGGAGATTGGGAAAGGCAGCAGATTCAGTCATCTGCCTGAGGGATGCTGGAATTATGCTTCTGAGCTGGGCACAAAACATGGGCTTCCTTCTGTATTAGGACCAACAACACAGATTGTTTTGGACCTCAGTAAACATGAGCAGACCTCAGTATAGGTGTGTGCTGCAGTCAAAGGCCTTAGAGCAGCTGGTGTGAAACATGCTGCATTTAAATGAGGTAACTGGGACTGGCAGCAGCAAGGGCTTGGACTAGGTATCCTGCACGTGCATTTACTCTAATTTCTAGATAAGATGCTGTAGCTACCAGTGAGCTCCAGGCCTGATAACTCTAAATTGTCACTGCAATTACCAACATAAAGTTAGCAAGGAGTGTGCATCTGACCCATGGTCACGCTTTTGGCTACCATATAGATGTAACTTTGTTTAGATTAATCTGAGTAGCTATTCTGTATCCAAAGATGAGGGATGTCCCACAACTTCATATTTTCTGTGTCTTATTTATGTACCAAAGATTGCAGTTGTTGGCACTACTGAGTTATTTATTCATTCAGAGAAAGCCAGCCATGCGTCTGGTCTCACCAGCTTTGAATCTACCCAGAGGTTCAGAACACCTCTGGTGGCTAAAGTTTCTGTGTCAAAGAGCACGTTGCAATATTCAAGACAGAGAAAACCTGCCCCATGTATTTGAAAGATGAGGAAAATCTATGCTTTAAGTATGTGGAAAGACAAAAAAGGCTAGTGCATTAGAAAGGTCAGGTAGAATGATTTTGTCAGTTTTGCATATCTTCAGTGTAATGACCTGAAAATGATGCCTTGGATACAGGTAGAGCAGCAGTCAGGATGATCAGTGTCACTTGCTGGATGTCACACTAATTCTTTATATCCAAAAAATAAAAGTCCTAAAGAAATGGAGTCTGCTCCAAATTTGTTGAAAGCCTTTTGATGAATATCAAGGCTCCTCTATAAACACCACAGAAGCATTCATAATCTATTTTCCCAGATAAAGTACTTCAACTTGTAATGTTTATTTATTAATCTGTTAGCATATCAGAAGATATAGCAGACTTCTTATCTAGCAAAAGGTTCTATTCCTAAAGAGGACTTGGGCTTTCCACATTATTTCATTCTATGAAAAGCACCAAAATTTTAATTGCTGGAATTAAGGGCAAAACTAAAGAGCTAACCATAAAACATCATTCATTAGTGACACATAATGATGTTTTACATACCAGAATAACAAGGTCCTCTTGATACCATTGTTATCTCTTTCTGGTGCTTGCAAGCAGCTCTCCTGAGGAAGCATTCATTTTGGTAAGTGTCTCCATTTGATCCACAAACTGGAATATAGTTTGTGTGACACTGGAAAAGAAATTATAAAATAACCCAGTCATACAGAAATCAAGTGATTAATCTCAACTGCATATTAATAACATGAATATAATAGCATAATAACATGAAGATAGTTGTGTTACCAACAGCAACTTATAACTCTTTTTGCTGAAGAAAGATTTGAAATATATTAGTTTTTCAGTATTACTATATGTATTCCTCTCGGATCACTGAAATAATAGTCTAACTCCACATGGACTGAACATAGGAATTCAGTAGGAAAGATTAAAAGCACAAAATAACTATGGTGGGACTTTTTACTGGCTAGAGGGAATATGCCAGGCATCCAGAAGTATTTGAAGGATGAACACTGAGGAAGGAGAAAACTTCTTCAAGATAATACAAGAAAGTATGACTAGGCCCAGGGGGATGAAACCAAGCAAAGGAGAATTTAAGGAGAACAGTGCTTAAAGGGAGATTTGTTGACCTTTTTGTTCAGAACATTCTTTCAAAGGAGGTGGAAAACAATCACCATTCTCATTAAATTCAAGAGCATCATGAGCCTTTTCTTGGTCAACAACTATAATAATGCTTTTTTATTACTACACTGAAAAATTTAAATCTTAAAGTTAGTAGAATTTGGTACAAACAAAAAGAAGGAAAGGTAGAAAGGAAAAATTATCATTCAGAATAGCTTTTGCAGAAGCTGCCTGTATTTTGCTGTTTTCTTAAATTCTAAGGGAGATGGATTATAAAAGTGCATAATGTGCATTGAAATCCTGGGACCACCAATCTGCCTAACATCTGAGAGTGCTGCACGACTTCCTGCTGAACTGGAGACCCAAACCCAGCTTCACAGCATGGAAAAGGAGATATTTCCCTGTTTGGGGGTGCAGCGGTAACTGTAATGTCAGACACCTTTTCCATCTTCAACACCCCAATGTAAAAAGAACCCAACCAAAAACAAAAACCAAGAAGCAATGATGAAATACAGTGGCCAAGAAATTTTTTAACCACATAAAGTTTATGATTAAACTGGTGTAGTTCAACCCATGAGACTGCAAGCAGAAACAATATTAGCTAAGCTAAAATGACTTAAAAGTACAAGAGTTTCTTATCCAAATTCCAAATGAGAGTCTCTCGCACAACAGTTTCTTTGTGCTTTGGCATACATAAAGGTCAAAATATTCAATTGTTAAAACATAATTTTTAAGGGTATTACCCTCCAATCCTTTGTCATCCTGCCATAGATGACCAACTGAGAATTAACTAAACAGGTACTGACAGAAATAAATCATGTTGACAGCTCTGAAAATTATTTCTAACAGTTTTGTAATACTTTCCCATAGTAAGTAGCTCTCAGACACTCAACCACAGCCATCAGTCCTATCACATGCCATACTGCACAGCCATTTCTAGAGAATAATTAGGCAACTCCTGAGCGGGACAATACTTTTCAATAGATAATTCTCTGTTCAATAGATAATGTTCCATTCTCCTTAAGTCTCTGTGTGATGTTTTAAATTTGCAGGTTTTCATCCGGAGGATTGAAAATGAAAAGTGAAGGGATTCCTTTTTTAGTTTGGTAAGCCTTTAGTGATTTGGTACAGTACAGCCAAAAGTTCTCCTGCGAGCGTCCTTTAGGAGTAAAGTTGTTTTCTTGTGAGGAAGTCCTCTAATATCTCAAATGACCAAAATGGAGAGCATCTCTTCATGGGCAAGATCTGTTCAGCACAGGGTGCTGTGGGAAAATCCTTCCGAGCTTCATCCAGTGCTGTGTGATTTCAGAGTTCCCAACATCTGAATGGGTTGTAAGATTTGCTCATTGTCACTTTGCTCCTTTTCCTATTCTGTCTTACTGAAGCTGTTATTTTATTAAACTGATTGTTGTCAAGCCTTTCTGACTGAGATTGAAAGAGAGCCCCATGATGTCTCTCTCTCTCCTCACCCCACCTCACCCCATCTTACCTCCCCCACTGGTTCCTAATGCATTCACTAGATGTTGATCAGATTTTCATTCAGGTTTTGTAAAACTTATTCAAAATACAGCAAAAGACCTTTCAGCCTGCAGAGCTCTTGCTGCCATGACACTATAGCTGTTTCAAACAAGTTGAAATTTGTCATCCATTTCCCTCAATCTGAAGGAAGTTTGTGCCAGTCTTGGCCTCAGTTCAGGGGTGGCTGTGAATAGTTGTGCCGCTCTGCTCCCCAAAACACCCCTCTGTCAGGCAGACCTCATTGCAGTTACAATTTCCTCGTGAAGGGGAGAGGAGGGGCAGGCACTGATCTCTTCTCTGTGGTGACCAGTGACAGGACCCACGGGAATGGCCTGAAGTTGTGTCAGGGGAGGTTTAGGTTGGATATCAGGAAAAGGTTCTTCACCCAGAGAGTGTTCAGGCAGGGAAGTGGTCACAGCACCAGCCTGACAGAGTTCAAGGAGCATTTGGACAATGCTCTCGGGTACATGGTGTGACTCTTGGGGATGGTGCTATGCAGGGTCAGGAATTGGATTAGATGATCATTGTGGGTCCCGTTCGACTCAGCATATTCTGGGATTCTGTGATTTCCCTCCAGCAGGAACATCTTATCTGACCACAACCTGGATCCCAGACCAATTTAATTTTGCAACTCTCTTGTTAGGGCACATTTTTCTAAAAATTGCAGTTTTAGCAACATACGAAATACCTTGCTGGATAGGACCAGAGGCACAGTTATCCAGCTCTGTTGTAGCTGTGATGAATAGGAAACACACTTCAGGAAGAACAGGCTGATATTCCCACATCTTCCTTTCAGTGCCACTTCAGCTGAACCACTGTACACAAATGTGTCTGTTTTCCTTTCAAAGCCTTGCAATGTCAGAAAAAAATTAGCTAGCTCTCAAATAGTCTTGCATGTGAAGGACCTAACAGTTTGGGCTGGGTGTTTGTTGCCTGGAATATTTTGGTGCTGCTAGTTGCAGCAAATTGAGTAAGCTCAATTAAGTTCAGGAGTAACAGGAAGAATTTAAAGTTTCTATGTCTGAAAAACACAATACCTTCTCCTCATCCTTAGACTTCTTTCCTAAGAGTATAGAGTAAATTTTTCAAGAAGTACAAGAAAACATGCAAGTAGCCTAAAAACTATACTTTTTTTTTTTAATCAGCTCTTCAAAACAAAGTAGCAATTTATCACACGGACTAGTTCTGTCTTTTTATGTCTCCACGCCCTGGATATTAGGAAGTCACAAAATTTACTACCCACAGACAATAAATGAAACCTTTGGCTATCCTAGGGTTGTATTTATTTTCCTTTTTTTATTTTTAATCATTACTGAGCTTTGATTTTACTATTTTTCATAAAGAAATATTACAGACAGACTGAAGACAGATGAAGAAACCTCTTCTCATAAGAATTTTTTCTGCCTTTAAAAGGCAGTTGGAGCAATGCCCCCAGCATAGGTAAACTGCACCCTATTGAAAGCCAGCTCTGAAACACTGGAATCCAAAACCAGTGTAAGATCATATACACACTGTTGCTATTTTGGTTCCCCTTGATTTATTATTTATTGGAAACAGAATACAAATTATTTTTAAAACACTGAAAGACAGCCCACTCCAGGTTTTGCTGATAACAGTGCCAGCTCTTCCAGTTTTACCATGAATCCTGTACATAATATTTGATACATTTGTTCTGCTATAAACTGTGGAAAGAAAGAACTGCTGTACTGCTTTTTCTCTAAAAAAATTGGTGGCAGGAGTGGGGGTGGGGAAGATTACCATGATAGTTATAAAGACTGTAAACTAAAGTCTCAAAAACTGACAATGCTAATTGAACTTGCTGTTTACTTCTTTTTAAAAGTTCAGAAGACATTTTTATCAATTTTTTTTTCCTGAGCAGGACTAATTCACTGTTTTAATTCATAACCTTTATGATCACTGGGGACCCTGCTATTATCTGATCCAATCAGTGCCATTGAAAAAGGAGCTTATGGTTAGACTCCATCAGCCTGCTGCTGAGTGGAATTTTTGAAGTGGTGACTCTACAAATACTTCAATACACCTGAAAGATTTGTCAGAAACAGCAAACAAAAAGGTGAGCAGCCCTTACCTGGAACTGACACGCACATTTCAAGCCATCGCCCTCTTCCTTGCACACTCCTCCATATTTACATGATGATTCATCACACACTCTTACATCTGATTCCCTTACATTTAACTCTGCAAAAAAAAAATAGAAAAAGAAGACAATAAAAAAATTTTAAGATGAGTCATTTTGAGGACTGCATTGTCCTTAAACCCTCTGAGCATCCCTGCTGCCTTTCTCCCATATAGAAATCAAAGGAAAAATGCCAGAGCTCTTCCCCAGGCTGCCCTGCATGGGCTCAGTCCTGCCCCTGGGCTCCTCTCCAGACGCAGGTCCTGCTCCCCAGAGGCAGCTTTGCCTGGTTGGCAGAGTGGTTATGGTTGAGTGCTGATTCACCAAATAAACAGATACAGAGAAAGGATGTGTTTATACTGCCCAAAGGCTCTCCCATGTTTCCCCTGATGGGGATGCCCCACTATAAAACCTTTCTCTTACAGAAGTTGTTTCTAGCAGGATTCAGGAGCTTAACATAGGTTATAGCCCATGTTTCTCACCTGCTACCTCTTTTTGCTTTACTCTTGACAAAGGTCCTGAGGAAGTAGAAAAGCTAAACCATCAGAATTTCTCTGCCTGGTTTTCCAGAGTCTGCCATGGCCACATTGTTATCCTTCAGACTAAAAATAAATCCAACTGTGTTTGAACTATTTTAATTTGCTTGCACTGTAGGAGCCAGAGTAATGAACCAGAGATCTGTGTCTTAGCTCCTGCATAAGAATATGGAGCACAAATGGCAGCTCCTGTCACTGTAAGCTTGCAGCACAGGCACAGCTGGCAAGAGGGAAACCAAGGGGCTTTACACACCAACTGCATAGGCACTAGCTCCAGCACAAAGGTCACCTAACTGGCTTCAAGCTCTTTCTGGACATCACAGTCCAAGGCTAGATTTAAAAGAGAATAAATACATTCTTTTGAAATAAGTATTTGACTTGAACTATATCTAGGAGAGAGAGCAAAAGAAAGCACAGGTGGGATAATGGATGTGGTCAGTGTCTGCCTAAATGTGACCTCATCAGGCTGTGTGAGAACAGTGCTGGTACCATCGATTCCAATGAAAAGGTGAAAATTACACCAAGGGCTCTGGAAAAATCCCCTGGCACTGTTAAATTTGCAATGAAATCAGAGGATATCATTCAAAGGTGTCTGTGCTATGGTTCAAGTCATAAGCCTTCAGGACTCTATAGCAAGCATGATCCACTAAAGATATTCACTGACAGCAGCGTGATTTAAAATAATGACTGTGACTTTTAATAAGCAAGCCCTATCCAGAAAACTGGCTTAAAGAAAGAACTGAACATCAGCCATTCAGAAATGAGGAAAGGTAGGTCAAAAGCAGAAGAAAATAATCGTTGCTGCCACTTAGAGTCTTAAATAGGCAATCAGCCTCCTCCTCACAGCAGCTGCAGCACTTTGGTATGACAGTGATAGACACCCTGGAAAACTGCTCCTATGCATTTATGTAACATTATACACCCACATATACGGTTTATATAAATAAATAAATAAACAAACAGTAATTACTGTAATAATTTTTACCATATGCCCCCTGCTTCTATATTTAACATAGCATAATTATGTACTTCTTCATGGCACTGAAGTTAGACGATTACAGCTCAATGGAAAGTCCAGTTATAATCCACATATTTTTTTTGTCAGCCATGAGAAAAAATTGAGAAACATATTGATTCTTTTCCTCCATAGGTCCATCACTCCCAAAGGCATAAATGAGGAGGGCAATGTATATAACAATGGTCAGATAGATATCCTGGTTGCCATCACAACCCCGTGCCTGTGTTCTCTAATGTTATTCTTAATGTCGCCGTTTATCAAGCATGACTGCTGCGTTGTAGGGACCAAGGTAACGTGACAGAACATCGCAGCTTTTCAATTTAATGTGTTCATAATTCGCTCCTGAAGGAAAAGTGCTTTCTTTGTCCTCATGAAGATCTGTTCCACAAAGATGAGCAAACTATCAAAATTAATTAAGGAGAAATGATTGTCATATCTGAAAGAAGGGTCCACCTTTAGGTGATATCACACTTGAGAATATGCAATTCTAAAAAGGAGTAACCATACAGTCAAATTAGAGCATGCACTGCTTTCAAAATCCTCTGTTCATCAGGTCAGATAAACAATGACATGTTGGTCCCCCCTTCACAATGCTCAGCTGAACACGCTGGACTCAGTGCTTTGCAACATCCTACCCTGTGCCCCCGACCAGCAGAAGAAACCCCTCAGGAGCTGCAACTCCTGCTTGAATTTCTGGGAGTCTACACAACATCCAACAGCTTAAGCAGAGTAGTGCAGAATTTTCCTCAACATTGGTGCTCCCCCCAGTGTGGAGAGGGCACATGAACACCCAGAAAGGAGCCTCTTCACCACAGTGGTGGGCAAGGTACCTCACTTTTTTTCAGAGAGGAAGGACGTGGTGGGGTCAGAAAGAGAGTCCAGATAGCAGTTCAGCATCAAGGCTGAACTCGAGATGTACTTGTTCCTAGCTTAGCTATTGCTCTGCCTGCAAAAGGCAGAGAGAAAGGGAAAGATTTCAGAACAAAACTATAAGAAAGGATATGAAGATGGCAGTGCAAAATCAGCCTTTGTGAACCTCCTTCACTTCAAGAAAAAGAGACTTTTGGGGGTTTTTTTAATTCCACAAGAGGAATTAAAAGGACAGAAAGCACACTGTGATTTTAATGGTTACGTCATTTTAGACATGGACTGTTTTTCTTTCCATATAAATGATAAACACTGATTATAAGCTTTACGGCATTAAATGAACAGGAAAGGTCATGCAGAGACCAGGAGACAACATGATTTCCCAAAGTTGTACAAAAGACAAGATACCCTGGTGACTGGCACTTGAACATGACAGATGAACTTTATTCTATGACAGGATGTCACTGAATCCCTTATTCCATTCAGTGGCAAATTCCAGCAGCAGCAGAATCAAGCCTCCAACATGTGCATGATTACATCTGATGGAATCACAAGTACCTAGAAGTGTGGTGGCTATAATTACTTCTGCACCCACAGCATTCAGTTCAAAAATGAATACATGTGGATGGAAGTTAATAGAGTGATATGAAGAGGAATTGTAGATGTCTTGCATGTTGGAAGTGTGCTCGCTTTTCAGTGAATTCCCCACAGACAGAGAATTAAAAAGGAGTTTCTGCAATTATTTCCAGAAGAACGGAATCATAACTGTGAGAACAGATCCATGAGAGGAGCAAGAACATGTAGCAAATGGTTTAGGGTAATTTCTTGCATGTTTCTTTTATGCTTACTGCAACTCATTTCCTTGACTTTCAGCAGGTATAAATAAGAGAAAGCCTCAGTGTGATTCATAACACACAGTAACAATGTGCTAGATAGTAATCCATCAATTCCCAACAGAAAACATAATTAGCGCAATTAAATCAGGCTTCCAAATTTATGATAAAATTAATCTCCAAAGACCTGAAATGAGGTATTAAAAATGATTTGCTAGTATCTGTTCTGCCAATACACTTCCTGGTTGTGTGAGGGCTGACTGGCACAGAGGAGCTTGCAAAGACCCACAGCAAGCTCTTCTGGGTTTGTCTTTTTTTCTCTGTTGAAAAGAATTCACTATGTGATAATTTGTTACATCACTAAAAATGAGGAAAGCCATCTCTATTTTGACTCCTTTCGGAGAATGTGAAGTTCAGCTAAATACAAGTAGTTGTGGATTGGCTTTTTGCCTGTGACCTCAAAATGCATTTCTCTGAGGCTCTTGTTATAAGGTAAATTGCATGTGTCAAAATGCTGAACCTGAAGATGAAATCATATTTGTAGCTTTAAGTACATCAAACAAGTTTTTTCCATCTGGATACCTCAAGAATAAAGTAAAATCTAAGATGGGCAAATCTGTTCACTTTGCTTTTTCAAAACTCATGTTTCTCCTGGGGTTGGCAATAGTACACAGTAATGATGAATGGATATAAGGGACCAAAAAATACCTTTCCCACGTGAAAATGAGTATGTGAATATTGCAGCTACACCTGAGAAAAAACCCTCTCTGCCTGCCTATTTGTCTGTTTTCTCTTTCTGTGGGTAAGATTCCAAGTAGTAGAGGTGCTGGGACCCCTTGTTGCTTTTTGCTCTTGACCTATGGGTTTGGTAAAAAAGGGGAAGCAACTTTCACCATTTGCATTAGAGGGAAAAGGCAAGGCTTTTATGTCCTCCAAATAATTTGTTCTTTGTGAAGCCAAGCTTTAAATTAGGATGCACGACCACTCGTGGAGGTCATATATAGACGCACACATACACACAGAGACCTGGGAGAATTCGTAAAAAGTCTGTATCTCTACAGCTTAATAGAACCCCCAAAGTTGTAAGAACAGCTGAATGGCGTCAACATTGGATTGGAAAAGGGCTCAGGAGAAATTATGTTGTGTAAGGATATGTTAGAGACCACAGAGTCTACTGGAGATAGTGACGTTATGACTGGATGAGCTCTCAGGACCACAAAACAGTCAAAGAAGGCAAAATCTGATTAACAGAAAACCTATAACCTGCTCAGTTTTGAGAGTCAATCTTATGACTCTAGACTGGCTTGGACAAGTCATTGGCCTTTTTTTTGGTTTTGCAGAATTATTTATAAATGAATGGAGAATTTAATGGGGGAAAAAAGAAACACCCAACAAAATCTTTCCCTTATAAGAGGAATTATAAAGCTGAGGTGCTCATATGACAAGTACAGTAATAACCTGAGTCTTAAATTGAACTCTTGAATAAAGCTTTACCTGCCAGTCACACCCTTTGCCACACAACAAAGATAATACACACAATGGGGACCTCTGCCCCCATGGTTCCCAAGGACAGCCTGCCCACTTCAACCAGGTGAGTTTGAGTGGCGCTGCAAAAAAGATCCTCCAGGGAAGTATTTCGGATGTCCCTGGAATACCTCTGCCCACCTCCTGCTGCCAGCTCAGAACAAAACTGCACAATTCTCCTGTAAATGCTATCAATCCCATGCAGACATACAAGCACCCCATCTGGCAGTGGCTTCAGCCACTTCTGATTTCATCACCTGCAGTGACTCTGACATTGGTTCAGACACTTAGCTCACATACACCTATCTATACATAAACATTTACATTTAGATGTCTTAATCTACAAGCTCAGTCCCATCCCACAGCTTTTCAAAGTACGTCCAGAAAGGCCATTCCTGCAGGAAGTCATGCAAATGCTTACAGAGCTGTTTCACCCAGGCTCTGGGTGAAAACAGAAAGCTTTCTGAACAGAAGGCATAATTTTGGGGACTTCCTAATATCTAGGAAAGATCTATCTATCTATCTATCTATCTATCTATATCTCTTTCCTAGATAAGAAGATATATATTAGGAAAAGATATATATATATCTATATATATATATAGATATATATATATATTAGGAAAAATACCTTAAAAATTCCTAAGCCTCCCCTGACACAGCTTCATGCCATTCCCTCAGGCCCTGTCACTGTTCACCAGAGAAAAGAGATCAGTGCCTGCCCCTCTGCCTCACCTTGTGAGGAAGCTGCAGACCACAAGGAGGTCTCCTCTCAGTCTTCTCTTCCCGAGGCTGAACAGACCAAGTGACCTCAGCCATTCCTTGTGTGGCTTCCCATCTAGACCCTTCACCATCCTTGTTGCCCTCCTTGGGGCATTGCTGGCTTTAGCACTGCAACCAAAGGAGCAAGTGGCTTTTCTTGCTTCATCAGCTAGAGAACAAAACATTACTAGAACATTGGAACCATGAACTTCCCAAGCAAGTATGTATTGTTGACAAAACCTGAGATCCCCATTTATTTGGTAACTAATGAATAATCTCTGCATTAGGTTTTCCAGAGCATTTTATTATCCTCATGTTTCAGCAGTTGTGGATTATGTAAATCACAATAATTTGCATTGTAGAGTTTATGTCTGCTGATTTTCTTCTCAGAAATTGTCATAGGTTGTGGGTGAAGAAAAAGAGAGCAGACAAGCCCCTCAGACAAAATTAGCAATTACTTGTCCAAATAAATAATACTCACTTGTGTCAGACAAGGCTAAGCAAGACAGAATGGGTCATACTCTCTGGTTCATATGAAAAATTATGTTTTTCAGAAAAGAAAACAGACAAAAAGACAAACTAGTGGGAAATAATTCAGGGGTACCCTTCAGACACTGCATATCCCCTTTGATGATGTCTGCTGCCACTGATTTGAGGGACAGTTTAGCAAAAAAAAATTTTAAGAAATTAAGAATGTGGAGAGTGGAAAGAGAAGAATAACAAAAAGAACTTTTAAAAACAGGCAATCAGAGAAGAAAAATAGGAAAATGAAATTGTATCAAAAGAAAATCTAAAACAAATGTAAGCTTTAAATAATTAAACCAGTTAAAAGTCATTTAAATGTCCATTCTGTGATAAGGTATAAATTTCTTTCACACTTGAATTGAAAGAAAACAATTCATTGGGACAGTCAAGAGGTTATATGAAAAAAAATTAAAAAAAGAAACAAAATCATTAAAATGAATTTACCCTAAAAAAAATATAGATGACTGTAATCTAACAGAATGCAGATACTCCCACATTTTTTTAAATTGGTCAGTTGACAGATGCCTTGTGTGGCTGATGGCAAATCTGATATTTTGAAAACAATCTTAGGCAGTATTAGAGGATAGCAAAACCTGTTTTGCTGTGTCTCAATGCAATATTTAATGCTCAATTGTGCAGAAAGAAAAAATAAAGCTGTGCTTTGGCTCTTGAAAATGCTATCTGAGTGAATAAGCCTTGAAATATTTCCCTAAAACTACTTTTACAAGACCGCATTAGCTTTTGATTGCTTAAGTGCTGTCCAATTTATCTAGGATGATTATACTTTTACATTTCAAATCACCACAGTCTCCTTTTCGAACAGAGGAAAACTGAAAGCATACATGCTGCTAAAGCAATTAGTATTCTTGTACACAATAGGAAACCACAGCAATTTTTAACAACTAGCACTCACACAGCAAGGTAACAAGACTGGCTTTGAACCTGAGAGTCTCCCACACTGCAATATTCACATTGCTAGTGTGCCTCAGACTAACTCTATTCAGTGTGAAAAAAGTAAGGAAAAGTGCCATAGTGACGAATGTTTGTATGACAGCTCCGTCAAAATATTGGGTGCAGCCGGTGGTACATTTCTTTTTCCATCAAGGAAAAAAAAAGTACTCGCAGAGAAAGCTAAGGCACTTTTTTCTTATATTGAAAGCTCTGACAGTATTTCAGAAATGCTGTATAATTCCTGTAGGTGAATAAGTAATCAAATGGCACAAATCGACAAGCCGTGCAGTTGGTTGGAGACAGGGAAAGATGTGGTGGGAACCTGGAATGATTTTCTCCCTCATAAACACTTTTGTGTCAAGGTCAGGCAGTATAACAATCTGACCTTCAGGAGCTGGGTCTGGTGTGCTTCTCTGTCAGCAGCTATGCAGGACACTGACTTCAAAACTTGCTTACAAAGCAGAATATGTCTTACTACAAAAAATTATTGACTATGATTATGCAAGGCCATTATAAAAAACTTAGCATGTCATTGCATATTTTTACATAAAATTAAAATAAAATATTAGACAAGGAACGTGCTCATACAGCATATTTACAGCAAGATCGATTACAACATATATTATCAATCCTTAGTCTCTAAGGAAACCAAGGCTGTGCAGAACTGCAACTTCCCAGACAGGTTGGTTTGTTCCTTTAACTTTTGCACTCACTGGGCAATTCCAGCCAAATCTGACAGCAGGAGAGGCCTGGGACTTCCTACAACCTAATGGAAAATCAATGGATGCTTGGAGAAAGGGGGTCTAACATCTAATGTCTCCATTGCCAGTTGGAGGAATTGAGAGCATGTTGTCCTGGTTTCAGCTAGGGTAGAGTAAATTTCTTCACAGTAGCTGTTGGAGTGCTATGTTTTGGATTCAGAATGAGAATGGTGTTAATAATACACTGATGTTTTGGATTTTTGTCGTGTTTATTCCAAGTGAAGGACTTTTTTTCCCCTTGTCTCATGCTCTGCCAGTGAGGAGGTGCACAAAAGAAACTGTGAGGGAGCACAGCTGGGATGGGTGACCTGAACTGCCCAAAGGGATATTCCACACCATAGAATATCATGCCCAGTATATAAACTAGGGGGAGTTACCAGGAAGGGTGGCTAATCTAGGTTCAAGAAGGGGAGTCTGGCATCAGTGAGTGGGTGGTGAGCAACTGCATTGTGCATCACTTTTTTCCTTTTTATTATCATTATTATTTACCATTATTACTGCATTTTACTTTATTT
This sequence comes from Corvus moneduloides, assembly GCF_009650955.1. Lineage (NCBI taxonomy): Eukaryota > Metazoa > Chordata > Aves > Passeriformes > Corvidae > Corvus > Corvus moneduloides. Next base: position 100,189,769 of record NC_045476.1, on the reverse strand, counting down.
TCAATTATTAAACTGTTCTTATTTCAACATAAAAGTTTTACTTTAATTCTCCTCCCCGTTCCACCAGGGCTGGGGAGGAAGAGAAGGGCTGCATGGTGCTTAGTGTCCAGCTGGGATTAAAACCACGAGATTGGGTCATGTGACAAGAACACAAACACATGTGATATTTTTCTTTTCACAAACACATGCAAATAAGTGGAATGAACTCTTTTCCATTCATGACACTGTCAAGGTCCTTGCCATATTGAGACTCAGAAACTTAGACTCAGATCTGGCAAACACATAGACTTTTAGGATACTGGATAACTTGTGCTGATGAATGCTAATGCCTATACAAATGGATGTATTCTGGTAGGTTAACTTTAAAAATAGTGCTCTTACACTTCACCAGCCTTTGACAACTAATGGGACTCCTAGGAAATTTTTCATTTGGGTAAATTATACTGTTAAGACTTGACAGTTGTGCAGCATGTGCAATTACAGTCAGTGAGAAAATGTTATTTGTCCTTGTTCCCTTAATGTTCCCTTGCTCTCTTGCTCTGTCTCTCAGTTTGCAGAGTAGATGGTCAAATAACCAAAACATTTGCAAGCAATTTGTTAAGGGTCTTCTGTCTCTCCTCTCCCCTGCCCCCCAAGCTGGGGAGCTTCACTTGCTTTCTAGCATCATTGCCCATATAAGAATACATCAAGCAAGCACAGTGCTCCCATGGAAGCTATAGCTTTAGCTAATGAATCCTTGTACTGGAGAAATCTTTCTATGCCAGTTACAAACCAAGGTGAACTCTTGTTCACTGTCATGAACAGTCTTGTTCATGAAGTAAATCTGACTGTGACTTCCCTAAGTCTGTAGAGGAGTGGCAAGCTGTTCAGACACTGAAACAACAGAGGCCTCATTTATACTCCTGAAGAACCTGAAGCCAAGTAAAATGGTTGTAAAAATGAACACTAAAGCAACTAATTATCTTCCATAAACATTTCAGGGAATTTCTTCTTTGATCTGCAGGTGACATATGTAAGTCAAGTCAACTTCAAAACTGGAAAATAATATTTGTCAAATTCTGATTCCATTCCTTCCACAAAACTCGAAGTCATGTAGTCCAGGAACCAGCTTGCCAGCTTAAGAGTTGGAATAGAGGTATCGGGTTCTATTGGGTCTCCAGAATTACAATATTTGCACACAGGTGGGGGATGGATGGCTGATGGATCTACCTCGCCCTGGTGCTAAAACCCGAGCTCCTTCTGTTTTCTGCTCCTCACTTGCATTTCTTCTACAGCAGAAGAGAAACAAGCCCTGGTGTGAGCAGCACTATGGTGCCAAGAAGATGTAGCCTTTCTATAACTATGTCAATCATCTCCCCTCTCTGATTGCTGCCTACAGAGCTCTGGGCAGCAGTCAGAGAAAGGAGCCTTCGTCTCTGTGAGCAATGGTAAGGGAAACGTTTAAAGTGCCTGATCATGAGAGTTTTTGTCACTGTTGAAACAAGGGCTGAAGTCAGCAGAAATCTGATCAAAGCAGAAGTATGTCCATTTGCCATGAAGCCCATATATGTTTTTCGTTCTCGAGGTCATGTTTGACTATAGTGCTCCTCAAGTCCTAGCATGAAGAGAGAACTGAGCTCTACATGTAGGTTGAGAATGTTCTCTAAGGAAAGTCTAATGGAAGTTGCTTGGCTCCTTGTTGTTTGTTTTACTTCATTTTAAAGACATTTGGGGAGAAAGCCAACTACTCATTAACCTCACCACTTTCTCTTTTCCTTATTCTTCTTGTGGTTTCAGTGTCAGAGAGAGGTTTAAAGAGCAGCTGAGTCTTGGTCCATGAAAGCTCCACAGAAACTGTGTTCACAGCTGTGGAACAGCCTCCCAGGTCGTCAACTAATACATGTTGGGATGAGTTGACCTTCTGGGAGCCATTTTATGGTGACTTATTTCAAAAACGAAGATAAATTCAAAAATGGGTTTTTTTTAAATAAAATATCTCCCAAGTATAATGGAAAGCACTCAGAGGGAACTGCTAGGTTTTCATGGATAAACCAACACAGCACTGACATAGATTATACTGCACAACTCAGGTTATTACACATGCTCAGCATATTACACACATTATAAATGATTGACAGAAATTGTATGTTTCTTGGGGAAAAAAAAAGGGAAATATTTTAAAAATGAGAAATAAATATATATACATACATTCAAACCCCATATTTTCAGTAAAAAATATTTTCAGTGTTCACTGTTGGCTCCTATGCTACTACTCCTTCCCTTCTACTTTTCCAGTTATCACAACATTTTTCCTTTAGAGTTAAAAAGACAGAAGAACAAAACTCTCTGGAATGGAAATTCCTTGCATTTCTCGGCTACAAACCCAAGAAAAACAGGTGGCCTTTGGTAAATTTTCTAGAAAAATACTATTTCCTACAAAATGGTGTTCAGTGAGGAACAAGTCTATTTGAAAAGGTGTTTTGCCATTTGGCATACATAATTTGAGGCTCCAACACTATAAATGCCTGCTCAGCGACTTAACCTTGAGCATTTGTGATATCTAAATAAGCTAAATGGAACTGATCATGTGTTGGACAAAAAATGTCTTTAAGTGCTTGTAGGATCAAGGACACAAACAATTCCGAGGACCTGATTTTTATGCAAATAACAATTATGTTACTAGAGTTTCTGTCTATTGGTTACAAATGTGTAGAATTACACAGTGGAGACACATTTTAAAGCAGTGTTTATTTCCCAGATTGGAAACTTTCCCTTAAAAGCAGCAGAAAATCTCTGACAAAACGTTGTCAGGTAGTGTATTAATCTTAATTATTCACTCTCTACAGGGAAAATGCTGCTGTCTACAAAACCATTCGATAGCAGAAATCTAAAAGGTGACTTCAAATAGCTCACATTTTAGATATTACTCATTGCTCCCAGTTACTATCATTAGCAGCCATGTGAAATACCTAGAGTCTGCAGTGAAGATCAGATCCCCCTTCTGAAAGACATGGGTGAGAACCAGTCCACTACTTACAGCATAAGCACAGAAGTCATACAAATTGTGATAAAAATTAGATAATAGAGTTTCCTTTTCCGTGGATGTGAATGAGGAATAAAAGGATATATAGAGAATGATTTATCCAAGGCAACAACACACAGCCAAGGCAGGTTGCCACAACAGAGCTTGTCCCTGTCCAATTGCTTTGCTACAAGGTTATCTCTTCTCACTCTCATCACCTTCCCTTTAATAGAAATATTTTCAATACCACAGCTAGGAAATCATTGTGATCACCAAAAATGGAGCAGACACAATAAGATTAAGGCAGTACAGGTTGATTAATTTAAAAAGTGAGAGAAAAAGATGAATACTAACTCGCTAAGGCTACTAATGCTAACTAAAGTGTTATGTTGATGTATTAATGCAGCTTGCAGGAGTCATTTGCTGTATTCAAATAGCTGATAATCACTGCTCAGAATTCAAACTGTGCAGCTGTGATAGAGCCTAACGCAGACAGTGCCATGCAAACCCAGAAACGTGTCTCATAGCCCCACTAGGAAAAACTCTTGTTTGTTCAGGAACACAACACTCTAGGGGGTTGGCTCTTGTGCAGCAACACATGATAAAATGGAGGAGCTTGAACAAAGTTTTGGTATGGGGATGTGCTTTGCCCTAGGGAGGGTGGGACAGGGGGGGTAAAGAAGAGGGTAAGTTTGGCTTGAATCAAATACAGATACTATTTTTCAGAAAAGACACTGTCTTTGCAAGGGTCAGAAAAAGAACCTAGGCTCACAGCCTAGGCTCACAGCTCCAACCTCTGTGGTCTCCTCTGACAGAGCAGGTGGTGTCCCTGTGCACTCAGGACCAGTTTTCTACTGGAGGCACCTCATCTCACACCCTCTCTCTTTCCAGTCAACTGAGATTTTCAGAGCTGATCCATTCCTCGGATAAACTGTAAGAGAAACCACTCCTACAAGGCTCAACTGGGAGAGTTGCTGTTGCTGTAGTAGGCTGACTAAAGAGGGGGAGAAACCTGCTGTATCTAGAATATCCAACAGACATTTTCCAAAAATGTCAGCACATCACCTGTCATCAGAAGATGATGGGGGCAACAAAGGTTTTGGACTTCTAGCAAGATCTGAAAACTGTAAACCTGTCATAAATCTTATTTCTAGGTTTGCGAAAGTGGAAGAGCGAAATTTATACCCAAATTTCTGAAGACAAAAGTAAATTTCATGTCTGCATAACCTCCACACTAGAGAGATTACAGATCAAACTTGACAGGTTGTGGTCACAGGATAGGCAGGTCATTCCAGAACAAAATTTCAAATCTAATTCAAGTTATTATTATTATTTTCTATCTGGAGAGTCTGCCTTGCCTTGCCAGGGAAAATCAGTTAAGCATTTCCCATGTCACAAGTACCTGTTCAGTGCTACTCATGTTCTGGCAGCTCTGCAGGGGTGGGCCTCCATCTTCAGCTGAATAACTAAGGGGATAGATGGGTGGAACCCTTGATGGGGGAGTCAGCGTTACCACTGCCCATATGCATCAGCATTTTCAAAGTTAATAAAGACTGACAGAGCTGAGGCAAAAGAAAAACTTTTAGGGAACAGTCTTCTTGCAATGATAATGATTATGGATGTCTTCCATAACGTCAATCAAGCTCTTTGGGCAAGATTTCCACTGATACTGCTGATTGATTCGTACACAGGATTACTGAAAGGCCCGTGGAAACAAATAACTGGAAACATCTTCCCTCTAATTCCCTAATGCTGTTGTTCACAACAGTTTCGTATAAACACAACCTCGCTTGAAACCAGGTGAGGGAAATCAGCGGGGCCTCATGGCCATCTCTTACATATTATATTCTGCTCCCAGCAGCTGTAACTTCAACACTTCACTAGGTATTAAATTTACTCTCAAGAAATATTTTCTAAGAGAGGTGACAGAGTTATTGCACTGTTGCAGCTGTGGAGTCAGATGGCAGTATGCCAGAACTCCAACAAAATTTTAAATTAGAAATCTGACCATCTGCTATAGGTGGGAAAAAGAGGCTTTTATGTCCAGGCTCCTCCCTTAGTTTTGTAATTTCCCAGGTACTGAAATGCATAGTCTGGTGTGCAACAGATGCCATATGCTTTCCAACGATTTCTTATTTGCAGCTGATAAGCGCTGGAATGTCTTAAATATTGAAGAGAATCAGGAATTACTTCATAAATGGCATTATGTTCTGCTATTACTCAGCCTGTGACAAAGCAGGGTAGCACTTTCCAAAAACTTCCAGTTACTTTGGGATACTCCCAATAATAAAATCTGCTGAGATTTACTTACTTGCTACTTGAAACAGGATCAACAAGGAGAACACAATGTTTTTTACCTGCATCCTAACTAGCTCTTCAATCAATAGTTATAGCTGCCGTATCCTTAAATATTATGGTAAACTGTTTAACAGCTTCTTTGGAATGTATGAAAAAAATGGGAGTGTCTTCAGATAGGAAACCATACTTTTGGTGTCTGAACTTCACATAAAAATGTTATGAAATTCTAAATAAATACAGAACTGGAAACATTTTATTAATGCTTACATGAACATTGACTGTACTGCTTTTATATGATTCTAAATCACAGTCTAAAAGAATGGTAGAAAAGTATAAAAATGAACCTGAAGTATCACGTTGTACGTTCATAGATGGGGAAAACACACAATGGTTGGATCTGAGATGCGCATGGCAGGTCCTGACACTAAAATGTGCATGTCAGTAGCTCATTTAATCAATAGTGAAGATGAACACTAAAAGAAGAGCTCTGTTTAAGTATACATTCTAATACTGAATTTTAATTGTATATTTCATTATAATCCCCCATGCATTATTCAAATGATCACTCCTGTTCCTATTTTTGCTATAAGAAGTGGTGAGAAGAACAAAGCCACTGAATTATATCGAGATCCATGTATTGACTCAATTGCTACTTCAAAGATCAGTTACACTTATCAATATTAAACTTAAAAAAACCCTAAAATTCACTGTTTCTCATGACAGAGGAAAGACTCAGACTTTCTAGAGGATATTTGCACAGCCCATGGGCCACCTCTTTCTTTCCTCTTCTTCATTCTGCACAATGCTCTATGAAATATGTTTGGGGCCTCTGGGTCCATTAAATGCACATCTTTAAAGCAGTCTGGCTCAAAGGGCCCCATGAACAGGCTGAAAGAGCTCCCTTCTCCAATCTGAAATGGCACCAGAGACACTCTGAACGTGTTTAAATCCCAAACACCATGTCTGCACCCTGTCTTGGCCCTTGTGCACAGAACACAGACATTTGTAGTATTCACTGTGCAGAATAGTGTTTTTTCCAGAATGCTCTTTGAAATCTGAAGATGTAGCTGACCTACCTGTAGAGTACTAAAAAAATCACAAAAATTATTATAAACAGGACAGATTGTTTAGGGACAGAGAAGTCACATTTCCATACTCTTTCAGGATTACTACAGAGAAACGCCAAGGAAATTATCCAAGTCTAGATTTAGTGGCTTTTATGAAGACATCATACTTGATACTGATGGGCAATTATGCAGTCCCTTAATCAACTTTCTATTCCTGTTATATTTTTGTCCCACAAAAATTGGTTTGGGGCTAATCTCTTGATGATTTGGTGGCTGTGGAAAAATATTCTGTCTACATGAGGCTGTCTGAAACATTAAGACATCAAACACATAAATCTGCTATTGTGGCACTGCAGGACTTCAAAAATATTATTATTATGTATTCTGTAATACCTAAGATGTCCAAATTTCAAATGAACAAATGAACAAATTTCAAAGGTAAGGTAAATATTAATTCACATAGATCAAAATACAAAAAGAATAGATAATGAAGATCAGTGCCAAGAGTCATATAAAGGATGCCAGGCATTAATAGTAAACAAAAAGAAAAACCCTTAGGAGGGGTTCAGTAGGTCCTCTTAGCTGCCCCTCACGATAAGAGTTTTCATCATTGTTTACAGGCCATGTTATCTTTTTAAAACTGATATCAAATCATAAATTTAATATCTTTATTTTAAATTTAGGCTTTAGGCTCTCATTAAAAGCGCTCACAGCTGGGTACTTTTAGAAGCTTTGGGGGGAAAGAGTGAGCTGTTTAGAACAGCAGTCGCTGTTTCGAACAGCATGAGTCTTTTATGAGTTTTTTTGCTGGTGCCATGCAGTTTTACACTTTTTCATCCATTTAGAACTTCGTGCCTTCCCTCACAGCTCATGCAGCTTTTGGAAACAGCCATTACCCAACAAGAAAACCAAATGCTTTGTGTCGAATACCGTCATGTGACACTTATTGATACACTTACACAAACCCTGCTGCTGGCTTCCAAGGCTGTTGCACTGTAGATGCCTGAGCCACGGTTTTGTAGGGAGAACAATAAGCGGCTCCTGTGCTGAGCACATGAACCAAAGCTGCCCTGGGATCACTCCTTCAGCATGCAGGGGAGAGGGAACATGGGACTGAACTCTACCACTTCTAACTAGCTCAGGAACCGTGAAACTCCAGAAGGATCCAAAGAAATGTGCTTTCTCTCCTTATCCTATTAATTTCTTCTTCTCCTATTAACCTCAGTCATCTTGCACTGCTCAGCTGGACAGCATCCTTCAGCAAATGGAAAGGACCTTTAAAATTAGGCAAGACTTAGTGATCAGCTTCTGAGTTCACTCATCCTCTCTCTGCTTCCAACCCTGTTGTAAGGCTCTGTGCATCTTTGCTATTTTTGGACACAGAGAAATAAACCACCTTTGACAAAGTCCCATTTTCATTGATAACCATAAACTGGCATAATTAAGATGACTGAAAGGATCCATAATTCAATGCTAGTATTAAAATACAAGGTATAAACAAAATGGGCTGAAAAGTTCGTCTTTGAGAAGCATCGTGTAGAACCCATCAGCCATTTAAAACCTGCTGTGGTGGGTAGGGAAATTTTATTCTATTTTATCTGTGAATTATCCCAACTTCATTCTTTCTTTGTCCCACTTTTATCTTTCTTTTCTTAGATTTGTCACCTCATCCTAATTTTTGTAGTAACTTAGGATCGTCTTCCATCTTGAAACTTGGGTTGGAACACATTGGCAGCTGATACTTGGGAGAAGAAACTGGACTGGGGTAGGTACTGCAAGAAGCAATTTAGAATGTGTAAAAAGTAATTATAAAAATTTTAAAGAAAATAAATAAGAAAAAGTATAAAAATGGATTATAGGTGGTTTCAGGCTATACTTACAGTAACTACCTTACAGTTTTAACCCAACTAGGGGACCAATTCTCACTATAAAAAAATGTAGACAATAAAGACAGTAGCAAACCTGAAGAAAGAAAGCATTTATATGAAAATGCAATTATGCAACAAGCGTCTACTTCATATACCCTTGAACTTATAGGCAATGATGGGTCAGTAGATCTGTCTTTGGAAGCACTGACTGCAAATAAACTGTATTTTCTACATGCATGGATAAAAGTTATGCTTGTATTGTGTGTGTTATAGAGCTGAAACAACTTTTCTTGCCCAAGTTGAGCACAAATTACTTTATCTGAGTAGCAAGTCAGTGACATTCTCTGAATCTGTCTCTTAAGCCCTTTTTCTAACCTATTATATATGGTTCAAACAATTCTTTAGATAGGTTATTAAAAATAAATGTAACATTTCCCTTCCTCTTCCCAGTATCTTCATTTGAGATCTAACTCTTTAATGGTGTCTGAAAGCAAAGAACTGTACAGTATATTACAAACTACAGATACAAAAATACTGCTGCACTCAACATGGGAGAATTTTTTCTCTTTCAGAGTACCTGAATGTTGTACTTCTTGCAGCCTTTCCTCACCACTATGGCATTAGTGTCTGACATTTTAAATATCTCTTAAAGAATCTTAAAGATCTTGGGCCCTAGCTTTTTTAAATGGCATTTGAAGAGGATTCTTTGAATGATGCTCACTCAGTACTACAACTTGTTAATTGTATTATCTATATTTTGACTACTTTATGAATATATTGTTAGCATTTTTTTGCAATAGCTTTCTACTACATATTTTCTCTGATAAAAATGAAACTCTGCATTTTTTTAATGTGAGTAGGATTTACACTTAATATAAACTCTCTCAGCTTCTGCATCTGAGCAGTTGAGACATGCCTTAAACATGTCTCAGCTGTTTAAGAAGGAAATGTGAGCACAGGGCACAAGAGAATCTCTCAGCACTCTCTAACCAGCCCCCCAGTATAGATAACCAGAGGTTCAGAGCTGCAGCAGCTGTCATGAGTGCTTCTGCCCTCTCATCTGAGGGAAAATTCGGATGATTTAACCCTCCAAAAATTCCCAGGGAATTCTACAAGTCATGGAAAGAGAAAATGGAAATGAATAATGGTTTTATACCTGGTTGCTATAGTCCAGATTATTTTAGATTCAAAATCCTTTGGGCAAGGATCCCTCCTGTAGGTTCCAAATGACTGAGAACAGAGAAGACTATGATGGAAGCAAAGGGGAAATCACAAACTATAGCATTAAGATTTTTTTAGTCATTATTTAATACATAGGACCACAGTCAGTCATGTGGAATGCACTGTCCACAAATACAATGGCAGATAGTCCATGACCAAAGAGCAAGAAAGAGCCTTAAGAAAAGACAAAAATGCCACAAAAAACTAAACAGCTTCTTTGCCCGAGTGTTTACTGTGAATACTGGGGAGAGGTTCCTTCCTTACACACAAAAGCTTGGCACCAGATGACTAGTAAAACTTCCAGTTTCCCAATTTGTGTAGGGTTCCTGTAGTGTGCTTCCAGGCAAATTAGCAGAAAAGCAGTCAGAAGAACAAAAGTATAGCAGAAAAAAATCACAAAACAAATATGGAAGAGCCAGCATGACTTTGCAAAAAGGATCTGTCCCAGAGAAAACTGCTGGACTCCTCTGAAAGAGTAAAGGAGCAGGTGGACAAGGGAGATCCCCAAATGCCTAAATGTGTACTTGATAAAAGTCTTCATCAAAAACTTCAAATAAGCTAATGCACCAAAGTGCTGTTCCCATGATGAAAGGGTTGGCTCACCCCCCAAAAACATTAGGCCACGGACAGTTACTTTCAGATCAGCAGGATGTACCCAGTGGAGTTCAAGAGAGGTCTGTGTTCAGTCTTGTTCTTCTCTCTGTTCCTGAAAGATTGGAAAGGGTATGAAGAGTAAGGTGAGAAGACTTTCTGATTGAGTCAGGGTGCTAAAACAGATGGCTAATGGAAAAGTTGAAGAAACCTTACAAGACTGAATGACTGGGTTATAAAATGCCTGATGTAATTCAATGCAGATAAATGTAAAAGAAACCATATGGAGGAAAATCCAACTTTCTAAACACATACATGTTAGTGATACATCTTGAGACTATTATTACCATTTAAGAACAAAATGCTGATGTTATAACAGACAATTTTACAAAAATGTCAAGTCTGTACTTAATAGTGGTAAAAATCCCTAAACTGAATGTTATGAATTATTAGGAAGAGAACAAAGCATAAACCAGAGTACACTATTATGCCGCCATATAATCTAGAGTGCCTTTTTAATAATGTTTGCTGTCTGGTCCATTATTGTAAAAAGGACACAGCAGAATGGAAAAAAAGGAAGATGAAAAACATCAAACCTAGCTCTTCTGTAGCAAAACTATAATCCAAACACAGTTGTTTTCCTTTTCAAAGATAATCCTAAAATATGTACCAAAACTCAGGATGTTTTTCTGTAGCTGCTGTACAATGAGACTTCTGATGTTTACAGCTGTAAAGCAATTAGAAACATTTGGCTGAAAATAACCATGTAGATAATAACATTATTATCCAGTATCCTTAAAGGAGAAAGAGGAAAAACTTTTTGGAAACTACTGCAAAGTCTTAGAGTGTTTTGTCACAAACTAAATTTAAGGAACAATCTTCTAAATGACCCTACACAATTTGTGTTTCTATCCACTGAGTCTCACAGTCTCAAAAAGCGCTGTTTAGCTTCCTCCTGAGATAAAGAAAAAACCCCAAACTGCTATTTTTTCTCTTTTTTTACTAAATGCACCCCGAGCAATGTCCATTCCCACTCCCACCTCTCAGTGCAACTCAGAGAAAGGCATTTTCTCAGCACGGACGTTAGAGAGGAAAAGAAAACATTTCTAGAGATATAATCCATGCTGCTTTGTGGTGCCCATCTGGCATAATTTTGGCAGCATTTGGGCTGCCTCCCAAGAGGCACTGGTGTAGTTAATTTGGTGCTGTAAGAGCACAACATTCAAGCTAGCACCACACTGCTTCTTTTACTGTGCAAATCCTCAGTCCATCAGCCTGGATCTACCAGTGTTTTGCTGAAGTGATTGACCATTTTGGCCAAATACATCTGATCAATATCCACTCCAGGCAGGCATCATATTCCCTCATCTTCCTCTATCTTCCCCACTAGGAGCCCTGACACAACTCTCCCCAGTTTTCCACCTCCACTGGTTTTCTCAGCCCAGGCTGAGATCCTCAGCACATGCTATAGCAACAGGGCAGACACTTGCAGTCTTCTCATACACTGCCTTACATTTGGAGGGCATTACAAAAAGCAGACACAAATCTTCCCTTGCAATGCTGTGATGCCAGCATGACCTCCTGAAGCTGGCCCAGAGCAGCCATAATGCCTCCACTGCAGGGAGGCAACAAAAACCAGAGCAGGTCTCAAAAGGGAAGTGGGAGAGAGAGGAATTCTCAGACAACTGAAGCTGCAGCCATGGATCCTCATGCTTCACAGCTTACCTGAGTCAGGCCTGCACGTGCCCTGAGCACTGGACAGCTTTTCTCAAGCTCTGCTGGTGTACTTCACAAGAAAACTGAGACATGCTGCTTCTGGTTCTAAGTGTGCAACTTTACATGAAAAGGTAAAGTAACCAGTCTTATGATGCATGTACCAGAATAGGTTTTAGAATAACATTTTTAAGTTTTACTTTATGGGACACTTTATAAGCAGGTGATGGTGCATTTGAGGAAATGTCTGTGCACTTATATGTGCAAGTTTCCTCCATATTTCACCTCTCTAAAATTGAGTCCAAATGGCAAGAAAGATAAGGTGAGGCCTTCCCTTTGCTCACAGATAAACACAATATGATTAAAGTACTCTTCCAGCATTGTAATGATTCAGGCAATAATAGAAAAGGGTTGTCTCTCCTTCCAGTGTGGGGAAGATGGAATTCAGTTGGACTTTTCTCCAGCTTTCTGAGTTCCCTCAATGTTCACCACCTCCATATGTCACAGACATATCTCCGTGCCACCTGTGACACATTACATTCTAAGCCAAATACACTATCTAGGGATTTTATATGGAATAAAACTGGTGGGAAGGACTGAAGGAGAAGCAGGGAGATATTACGCATAAAGCTGAAAGGTAAGTTAGTGGCAAATATGAGACCATGGTTTCCCAAAGTTCAGACAAGAGGTCTGAAGTTTGGAGTCCTTATGGCTACAAATGCTTGTATTGAATTTCAGTATTTGAGGCACCACACAGAAAGGTTTTCATATATAAAGATCCAACAAATATGTAATCAGTGTTATGTTACAAATGATTGAAACTAAACCACATAAGTAATGAAGATACTTTCCCAGCATCATTGCTCAATTTAAGTTACTATTGCAACCGCACCATGACTTAAAATTGTAGGGTCAAAGAATATTATATAGTAAGGCAGGTAATTCAATGATATTTGCATGGTATAAAGAGGTACCCTAAGTGAAGCCACTTGAGAGCCTTGCTATAAACATATTTTAGTCCAGAGGTAAATTCTCTGAAGAGTCATAAGCACCTGAAGACAAAGGGAGTAAAATAAATAATGTCGCCTCAACCATAACTTTTGAATACTGGGAGAGATATTAAAATAAAATGCCATGACAGTTTATCAGGTGAGAAAAATGGCAACCTTTATGTTTTCACCTCTTTTTTCAATCAGGGTCTTCCATCTGTGAGCATGGCAGTGATTAATTTTCCTTTCTACACCTAGAGGATGTGCTGATTCTCACTGAGCAACCTATGTCACGGCACACAGAGAAAGCAAAGAGAACAACAGCTCGGTAATTCACTGAGCCCCACAGAAGAAAACATTTAGGCCTTTTAAAGCAATCTGGAGCTGGGGTGAGGGATAAAGGAAGCACAACTCCTAAAGGCTGAAGCAGAAGGGACCAGGTCAGGAAAACTAAAACAGACGTCCAGGAAAGCCTGGGACATGACTACCTAGTTACTTTAAGGCAAAGATTCTTACAGAAGAGGAAGATGGTCCCTCCTTCAGACAGGCAGCCTGCAGTGAATGGGACACAGCTCACCACTGTTCAGCAGCCCTGGGCTCCAGAGTGCCCCCCACCTACCCCTGACCAGAGGCAGAGTCCTTCCTGAAAGACTGGACTCACCCAGAAGCATTGCCTGGATATCCCAAAGCACTGGCAAAACAAAAGACTATGGGATCTATGCTGTAAAGTCAACAGGGAAACAGTGAGATTCAAAGGAAAGTAAATAATGAAGTCTTTTTGATTGAGCAAATTGCTGGAGATATGCTCCACCAGGCAAAACTTGTTACAGTGCTCTCTTACCTTTTTCTTTCATTCTTAAGTTTCTTTTCCTTGCTTCCTTTTTTATTTTTTTAATTGAAGAATTTTTCAGGCTTGTTTTCTTTATATTAATCAGATTTCTTGGGAAGTTACTGTCCTGTGGTGTTAGGAATTTCCAAGACAGGAGAAACAAGTGAAAAAAATGAAAATAAACCAAACACATTGCCCTTCTGAATGGCAATGTTCGAAGTTGCATGTCTAACAGTGTTCTGTATCCCTGGTGTTAAAAAGTCCCTCTGTAGATATTCACATTCCTTGAACAGTACATCAGTTATCACACTCTCTATTAGAAAGTGCTGGGGAACATTTGAAGTATCCAACAATATATTCCTTTGTTTTCCTTTTTCCTGATGGGGCAGAACTTCAATATTAACCTGTCTTTGGGTTGCAGAGGGATTTTCAAGAGCTGTCCTTGGCCAATTTGCTCCCATGGACTTCAAATAAAAACAGGATGATGAGCATATCTGAAGAACCTATACTAGAAGTAAACTTGAATAAAAGGGTAAATTCTTGAGCCAAATTTGGAAGCTGTATCCACTTAAATTAGGAATACATTTGACATCCTGGTAACAATTATTTCCATATTTAACAGTTTGGGATGGGTGCTCAATTGAATTTTCTTTATGAAAATACAGGCATGGATACCACTGAGACTATCTTGAAACCTCAGGTCTGAGAAAAAGAGCCCGAAAGTGCTCTGGTCAGTTCCAGGGAGGATGTGCCCTGTCTTCTCTGCATGTACTGTTACATGTAAGTTAAGTAAAGTACAAATCAATAGCACCATTTTAAAGGCTCTAAGATGTTTTGCCTTGAACTCTGCTTTTTCTCTCACCTGGCTAAGTATGGAAACAAAAGCAGGCCTTCACAGGCAGAGGAGAAAACAATGCATGTGTCTGCTTTTCCCCTCCCTCCACTTCATCCTCTGAAGGAGAAAAACCAGTATTCCACCTCTGAGGAAGCACTCATTTCCATGCCTGCCAGAGTTCAGCTGAGAAAATGCAGTGAGGCAGAGACTAAGGAAAATACAAAACAGACAAAGGACATATTTCATCTGAGATCTCATACAACACACCTAACATTCAGAGGTGGGAGAATAACTATGTCATTTTCAAAAGCCCAGGAGTGTGAAGAAGCACAGGTCATCATTATTAAAAGGCTGAAGTGGATTGAACGCTGCTTGAAAAGCTTAAGAAGTCTTCTCATTTACAAGTAAGGACTGTAAATTATCACAATGCTTTATAATTCGACCCCACCTAAATAATTCAATATTCACTGTGTCTGATGTAAAGCAGACTTCCATTGCAAATGTATTAAATCCAAAGTAATTAATGCTGAAACCTGTTCTCCAGTAAAATAATGCAACATCTTTTAATATTTTCTTCCCCCTGAATATATGGTTATATTCTGGTTATAGACAGTTACAGTCTTCCAGTGAATCCTTGTGCTGTGTTACACAGAATGCATCTGAGGTACATTCTCCTGAGATTGGAAAGCTAGCATACAACTCAGGGTAAATGTCAGCATTTACTCAGGACTAGTAATAACAGAAATATGTGGCTGAAGAATGAGATGCTTCTCTAAAGCCCTAAAGATTTAAAAGGAAATGATGATGTTCTTCAGAGGAAAAGATGATGTTCTTCAAAAGTTCCTGGATCAGAATTGAAACCCAATACTAGTCTTGGAAATGGACCCTGTGCTATTAGAGTGCTTTGTCAGAGTAATTGCCAAGTAGATGTTCAAAAAAGATAGCTTCTAGCTAACTTGAAGGTGTCCAGATGTTAAAAATGGGTTTTACAATTCCCATACCTTTTCCCAAAGACATTATGTTCTAACTATTGTGTTTAATTATTGTTCAATCTCAGCAAAGCAAAGTTATTTTAGATAACTGGAAGTTATTGTGGCATTATCTATTTAGATTTGCTTGACCACCATCAACAGGAATAAAGCCATGAGACACCCTGGCCCTCTTGAATCAATTCAGTTCTCTTCCAGCTTTAAAGATAAGGAACCATCAGGCATTCCTACACCCTAACTACAGACACAAATAGCCAGGCATTGCTGCCACCATCATCAGCAATAATTTTTCAACACTGCAGTTATAGGCATGCACAGAAGCCAGGTCGCTTGGGAATGCTCCACCCTAAGGCACACAGGAAGTCTCTTTTTGAACCCAAATACAAGATACAGGCTGAAAAACCAAGCTCTTAGGAGACTGAGAGAAAGAAGTGGCTGGGATGAAGGCACCAAATTTTTCCCAGGAAGAGCAAGGAGACCAGGGTTTTATCAGAGCACAGTAAAAGAGAGGGACTGAAGAGGACCCCTGAAGAAAGTGCTGATGGCGAGATGGTGGTACTGGGTTGAAATGTGCAAGCCAGGTAAAAGGCATGAATTGCCATTTGCATGAAGGAAATTGCAGTGTGGAAAACTAACGAGGATCGAACAAGTTGATGCCTCCCAGCCCACTGTTCTGCTTCCCCTAAAATTACACAGCAGAGCACAGGCAGCATCAGTACTACCTAACCCTGTACTTAAGGAGTTGTGACAAAAACTTTTTCAAAACATTCTTCCAGTCACTTGTTATGAAAGAAACTTAAATTCTGATTGAGAAGAAACTGTTGGCAACATTCAGTGGAGAGAGAGCTTGCCAGTTCTTCCATCAGCAGCATCTTACAAAGCATGTTCTGGGGAATTTCCAATGGTAGTAGAAGTAGGCCAGCCAAAACACCATAAATAAAATATGAAGGAAGATAAAAATCCCACCACTTGAAGGACAAGACTTAAGCTGCCTTCATTGCAACTGTGATAGCAAGAATTTTCTAAAACAGCATTTTTCCTTTGCTTAATTATGCAAAATTTGTTTGGTTGGGTGTTGAAAGAGAGGAAATAAGGGATAGCTTGTGTTTACCATTGAAAAATAAAGTAGTTTTCTAAGCATGGTGTTTCAGTGGTAACAGTAGAACAAGACTGGGACAACCTGTAAGGCTCCGGAAGCATCCGAGGAAATCCAGACAAAGGGGAAATTCCCTCTTGTCTTGACTTCAAGAAGGAGATGGATGGTGAAGAGGGCAGAATTCCTCATTCATTTATAAAGTAAGAAAATTATAGCAATGTTGACGTACAGGTCTGGGTAAAGCAGTCACACTCCCAAATAAAGGAGTTTAAAAAATGCATTGGTTGTGCTAATGATAAATCACTCTCGTACCTACATGGATTGTGCACATGTCAATGGTTTTGAAAAGAAGAAACTCCTTTCACTTGAACCTCAGCTGATCTTTCTTAGCTTATGGAGTATTTGTGAGTGCTGCTGATAGTGTTTTGCCACACACACAGAGACTGAAAGCCCCTGAACTGACAAAGAGGACACCGGCTGCCTCTTTATTGCTCCTAGAGCACAATAACAGAAGCCATGAAAAGTCTGTCTCCTAAAAATTGTCTTGTCAAAGGTAGAGGTCTCCTTGTTCAAAAAAAATATAATTCACAAAATGGTTTTCAATTGTAGCTTTTCATTTCCATTCACATTTAACTGACTCATTCAAAAGAAATATCTTTGAATAACAATTTATTTTCTTTCACATATATACAATCACTAATATTTTGGCTTATTTTAGCATTCTGTTCCTCTGAAAATAAAAATGGAATGATTAAATTGAAACAACTGCTTGTCTATAAAACCTCAGTGAAATTCATCAGGAACACTCATGCTTACCTGTAAATAAAAAGACTCAGAGAGAGCAAAGTCTTTTTGTATAAAATCCCACCATTCAAGTATTATGCCATTATATATTGTGTCTCTTAATTAGAAAAGCATCCTTAGAGCTTACTATTTTATTTTAAAAGCAAGTAAGCATTTTTGCTGTAATCATAAGACTAGAAAACAAATCTTTGTGTTTTACAATACAAAATTTACCCTACAATAATTACAGAAAAGTGAAAGAGATGCTTCTTTGTTATCTTGGGAAAATTACTATAATCATATTGGAAATGCAATAGGTTTTCCAGTATCTGTTTTATCAGCCTCCCTCAGAACATTACCTTAGTGCTAAATTGAAGTGTCATTCCCAAATCTCAATTTATTTGTAAAACTAATCTCAATACCAAAAGGATATAATTTTTGGAATAGTCTTTGCAGTGTGAAAATCACAGAAAATAGGGTTAGAATACAAACAATACCCATAGCTGTAATCTTCTATTATCATGTCAATTATCTGGCATTAGTAAATGTAACTAGAGTTTTATTCAGCTCATGTCCCCACTGCTCAGGGCTGTGCATCTGACATTTGTGCATTTTGTCCATTTGCCTATAAGCTATTGACGTGTTTCTTGATACAAAATTTTTTTAAATTTTTTTTTTGATGGAAAAAAAGGAAAATAAATTATCTGACATTTTCTATAATAGCCATCAGATGTTTCCCAGTAAACATATTATATTAAACAATCAGGGACTCTGAAAACCTCATCATCATGTCCATGAATAAGGATGGAGTAGCAGGCATCCTAAATTTACAATATCAGAGGCACAGACACACACCCTGCCAGCTGGCCACTTCTGCCAACAGTGCACATTTGCATTGTGGCCGTGTATCAGATGGTAAAACAGAGCCACACAAACCACTCTGCCTCCTTCTTGCTACAAGGGATCCACCTGCTCAGCCAGCACTCGCCCGTCTGCATCCCATGAAGCTGTAGGATGCAGGATGAGGAGTGAGGCAAACACAGACAATGCTTTATGGTACCAAATAAGGGGAACAGTGCAGTGCCAGTGTGTTTAAAGTCTTGTGTTTTGTGATGCATTTGGCACTACTTAGGCCGGTTCATACCCAAAGAATAAAAAAGCAGTAAACAATCATGTTTGATGGTCCTTTTTATGTCTGGGGAAGCACTTCCCTGGTTTTGCTGCACTGGGTGGCCCTGTGATTCTGGCCAACATATGTCCCAGGCCTGCTCTGATCTCCCTGATCTTTCCAGGCATGGTCAGAGCCACTGTGATTGAGAACACTGTGTAATCCCACCCCAGCACGGGTGATGGGAAAGAGACCAAGTACCCTCTGTACTTGGCTGCCATATGCGAGGCCCCTGAGCTTCACAGAAGAGTGTGGGAGCTGCTACATGACTCTCCTTCATCCTGCAGCACATCCTCAACAGGTCAGATGAAACCATAGATGACAAGCAGTGAAAGACCCCGAACCTGAGACATTAAGGTCTGGTTCAGCTGCTGGTCACAGCTGGGAACAGCTGTTCACAAGTTGCACTCTGTTTGGGTCACTTTGAAAGAAACCTGCTTACAGCTGGGAATAACAGTAGAAGTCACAGAATTGCTTTTCTGGGAGGCATGAACGATGCTTTTTTTTAGTTTTTTTTTTCAGGGTTTTCAAATTTCTTTGTCTGGATTAAGTGCAGTTTCTGCTTCTGGTAACTCAGGAGTTCTATCACTTGCTACCAAAATTTAAGATTCAGTCCTCAGGCTCTTTCAAGCTCAGCACATACAGATAAATGAGTTTATGGGCTTTACTGCAAAATACTGATGTGGTTAAAAGTTAAATTCCATCTGTGGTGATTTTTTGAACTGGGTTAAGACTGTTGAATTAATGTCATAAATAAGGCTTCACCCTTTATGTTAGAAAGGGTACACTTCATGATGTAAATATACATTTATTTATATATACAATTTTCCTTCCTTTCTGTTAAAAGAAGCTTTGTGAGAAGTTGCTTTTAACTTCGAGGTATCTCAATTTATTTAGATTTATCTTCTTCCTTTTCACAGTCCAGTAGCATATTTTATATTTCTGGTGAAATTTCTAACCATCTATAGCTATCTTGATAAGGTGTCAGATGATATTACTAATATCACTGCAGCAGTAAAATGTTTTCCTTCAGGATTATACTATTATTACCATGTCAAATAGTATTTACCAGCAGCACTCTCAAGAAAACTTAAGTAAAAGCATGCCACTTCATCATTATTTTAAGCTTTGACATTTTTTCAAGCTGACCACAGTTGATCTTTGAGATAAGACATAAGAAACCTTTTAAATTGAGAAAATACGTTATTGCTGAGATCTATTGAGAGTATAAAGTGGGCAAAGAATTGTCATAATTTGATCATGCTGTTCATGAGAGAACTGTAAATCTTGCATATTTTAAAAGATCCAATTCAATTAAAAATTAATAACACTTGTGAAAATCAAGATATGTATCTGCATAATTCCTTTCTTTAAAAGTCCATCTTGGCTTATTTCCTCGTCTATTCCTTTCTTTCTCTATCACATTTTCATGAGCTTTTTCTGTGAGGGCTAGAAATATTTTTTCATTTATTACTTTTTCATTTGTCTTCTTGTTCTCTGATACTGTGCTCACATTATTTGGTATGTTCTGTCTCCCACCTGTAAAACAAAAGGAATATTATCTAGCCTGCATATTCCCAGTAGATGAAGAACAGCTAAGTCACAATAGAATGGCTTTGTAAAGGGCAGATCTGGCTTTCATAGGTACGTGGACAGAAGGGTGGAAAGAAAAAAAGAAAAGAAAAGAAAGAAAAGAAAAGAAAAGAAAAGAAAAGAAAAGAAAAGAAAAGAAAAGAAAAGAAAAGAAAAGAAAAGAAAAGAAAAGAAAAGAAAAGAAAAAGAAAGAAAGAGAAACAGAAAGAAAGAGGGAAAGAGGGAGAGAAAGAGAAAAAGAAAGAAAGACTCAAAGAAAAAAAAGAAAGAAAGTCCTGAGGCTATCAGTAGGCTGATACACAAAATGTTATTTTTGATGTTGAATGTGAATTCCATTTATTAAGACATTCTGTTCCCTGAAATATGACTAATTTTTTGGCTGTGCAGAAATATGTGAATCTTAATCATGGATTCTTGTGGTCTGAGAAAGATAGATAAATTTGAGAAGACACCTTCAAAATAAGTGACATAATCTTTATTAGAGAAATCTTTATTTTCTCTCTCTCTCTCTTATCTTTCTCTCTCTCTCTCTCTCCAGAGTAGAGCACTTGCTTTGCAAATATTCAAATGAGTTTATATGTGCATTTAACTGCAAGCAAAACCTATGGAACTTTCCAGTGCACATCTAGACCCCCACCTCATTTCTAGCAAACACAATCATACCCTAGTGGTATTCCACTAAAACCAAGCTAGTTTTCTTTCACTTTCACAGTCAAACTGTAAAAGATGCACAAAGCAATAGAGATGATAAAAATCAGTAGTTTCTGAAAAATGTTCTTTTTCAAAATGTCCATTGTGATTGAAACAAAACGGTTTCAATTCACACCTACAGGAGAGCACATGATTCTAAAATCTTCACTACATCTGCTTGAACCAGTGGAGTCATACTCAGGTACTTTGGCACAGGTGTATTCTGCAGTCACCAACACACTGCCTACCAATGACCCCCTGAAGCATATGAGGGGTGCTGTGAAGTAGCTAAACTGGGTGCCAAGAGCTTGCCTAGATACGTACTCCATCTGCTGTCTTGAACGTTGCTTTAATCTCTCACAGTCCCAGTGAGAAAACTTTTTCACTCCCAGACTAAGCTCAGACCTCTCTGTTAGTCTGAACAGAGCTACAAGATGGAGAGGCAAAGGCAGCAAAGCCTTCACTAGCGGGTAAAGTCACTGCTCTCTTTCCTTCCAGAAAGCACCATCTGCTCTTTTAGTAAAGAAGCACTGTAGCTTACTATGATGCCATAAACTTAATTTCATCTAAAGTCTCGATATGCTGTACAGACCAACAGTACAAACAGGGGATGCCATGCTGCTACCAAGCTGTGCATGAACTACTGGTAATGAATAGGCAGAGCTAGAGGGACACCAAATGCGTAATGCCCGGGTAATTCAAGGATAAACATCATGTCCCTGGGGATTCACGCAACACCTTTGCCAAATGTTTCATCTAATATGGAACAGAATCTGAGGGGGGAAAAAATCACTCCATTCCTCCTGTAATGGAGTCACACTCATGCTCACGTCTTGAATCCATGTGTTACCCTGCAAAACCTCCTCTTCCCCGGCATGCCTGAGAGATTCTGGAGGTGTTTTTCATAACCAGCTCCTTTAACAGCATGCTGGAGTAGAAGTTTAGCTACCAAACCGCTGGCTTCTACCTGTTATAGGGTATTTGAGGGGTCTGCATGGGGCTGAAAGACAAGGCGTGGGATTCCCAGGAATACCAAAAGGGGGCAGTACTTTAAATGCAGGTAGGCATCCTGAGATGGCAGCACAGATGCTAAAACCGCAGACATCCACTGTAATACCAAGATACCTAAATTTCCCACGAAGTAGCAAGCAGGGATGTTGTTACAACTGGCACCAAAACTGGCACTCTGTGTGTGAGGTACTTGTCATAATTTTCAATATCTAACAGTAGGCAGACACCTTCAGCGACGGGAAAACCACTCAAGAGATCCTGAAATACGTTAGAGCCAGTTAAAAACTCACTGACAGCAAGAGGCAGTGAAAAAAAATTGCTCCCAGTAACAGTGGAAATACTTCATGCTGAAAAACGAACTTGTTATCATCTCACACAGAAGATGTGATAGCCATCCCACGTCTCCAAGTACACTTGCTACACAAAATGTCCTGTCTCTCCTGACTGAAGCCCAACCATCCATTTCAGGCCAGAAATTGCAGAGAAAGCATCTGCTGCCCTCAACAAAAATGTGACAATATCACAAACCCAAAGCCTAGAAATTGGCCCAACACTACCAATATTGCCATACCTATATATGGCACTACTTGTTGAACCTTTCTGCAACTTCCCTCACATTAAACCTGCTGTTTGTAAAACACAAAGCACACTGGAAGCAAAATAATTCTACGAGTTCAGAACTCTAGAGATCATGGCTAGAATCCAGTTCATTTTTATTAGCTAAGACTGTCCTAAATTTCAGTATTCCAAAGTGGAAGGAACAGGAGGAACTGCAAAAAAACCCTATTTGGTCTTCAGAACTCTATGCCACGTGTTCTCTGGAGCTGATGTTTCAGATGAGCGCAGGGCTGCCCCCAGGTACAGAATGACCATTAGCACCTGGACCATTGTTGGGCCAACCCTTCACTGCACATTTCGGCTCACTTTTATCTGAAATGAACTCAGTGCATGTTCAGCACAACCCCACCACAATGTAAATCAAAGCACAGCAAGTGGGGACAACTAGGGGATTTGTTTTGGACCAGGAGCCCCTTTCTGAGCTCAGATGCCAACTTTCAGAGAGATATCCTTGGCTGAGAGCCCCTCTCTCTCTCCCCAAGGGTTGGATGAAATCTCCCTGCCTTCAGAGAGCTGCCTCAGCGGCTTATCTTAGCTCAGGAAATGCAAGCTTTCTTCAGAATGGTGGCCTGTTGGTGGGAAGTTTTTCATTCAGTTAACAATTCTCTGGCCAAGACATACACTGCTGAGAAATATTAAATCTACAGCATGGAAGAAAAAGAAAAAACCCAAATCTCTGCAGGCTCTGCCAAGAACAAGTGATATTACCTTTGCTTCTCCAAAGCTGTTGGCAATTTTTGCTGTATTTTAAGACTTTTTCTTCAGAATGTCCAAAATAAAACCAGCACAGAAGGAAGTGCAGGAGAAGACTCTTCTGCTGGTCAGTGCCTCTGAAGGTTAGAAGGTTAACTGAGAAGTTAACCACAGGCAGAGTACCTCTGACATGCTCCCAGAAAGTCTGCATTTTATTGGTATTCTTGGCTGCTCCTGACTGTAGCAACAGATCAGAGAAACCGCACAATTCTGAAAAGCGATTCATCCTGTCTGAATGACAGGTATTCATACTGGAGAGTGCCCATTCAGATCCTCATTCAAAAGCATTTATCTCCAAAAGTCATTCTTGATAAGATCATTAAAAAGCAAATAATCAATGCCTACCTCAAAACTAAATCAAAAACTACAGTAGCAGGTAAATTATTTGAACATTTTTCTCCATCTTATTTTGTTTGCACTTATTTCTGGCTCCAGAAACAACTTTGAAACTGAGCTTTTAACAGACACCCTCTCCTGAAAGGAGCTGAGTTTCTCTTAAATTTTTGTTCAACTCTTCACCCCGAACTCAGGTCAGACTGAGCTCTTCCCTGGTGTAAGGACACATCTGCCTGATAAAAGGAAGCACTGAGGACAATATTCATGAGTTACTTCACCTCTTCAATGAAGAGGGCAGATGTACAGAGTGCTCAGAATTCGACAAGAGAACACCTTCAGAAATTGTTTTACTATTCATCAATTAATTTTTACAAAGGACTTTGCAGATGAAAATCGGTTCTTGAATATGTGGTATTGTAAGTCACTATGAGGTGAGGAGCACTCAAATACAGGAGCACGGAAGAAAGCTTGAAAATTCTGTGTGCAAACCTGAGTTGAGGAGCAGAAAACAACACCTTCCAAAAAGCAGGATGGAAGGTAGCTGTTTCCATAGGAGCTGCTCACAGATGAAAGTGAAAAAGAAGACAGAGGGAAAAATGAAAGAAAGCTACAATCGGTTAAGCCTTGCAGAGAAAAGATAAGGGCAGCAGAAAAGAATGATTTAATGCTAGCTAAAGTGATTACAGAGAACAAAAGGGCTTTTATAAATTCACTGTGGCTCTGAAGGGGGAAGAAATACAAGTGAGAAATTATGACTGTTAATAAATAAGGAGGGAAACAATACAAAATAGTACCGTAAAGTGGCTGAGCACATGACTGATATCTTGAAAATCCCGAGTCTTTGATAGAATAATATTTTTCAAAGAGGTGCAGGTAATTAGGAAATTAGTAGATTCTTGTAAACATTATTTTCAAAACATAAAAAAAAAAGCTTAGAAAACGTAAGTCACTTATTCCAGTGACTTAATTTCATCAAGGAACTCTTTTTGAATGAGTGGCTTTTTTTAGCTCTACAAAACTGGACAGCATCCATGAAGGGATAATATTGGTTTTGTTTATGCCCTTTAGCAAAGCAAAAAACTACCAATAAAATATATATATATAAATCAAGAAAACCAGTAGCTTGTCAGTAGGTACTACTGAATGTCATTTTGTCTCAGACAAACCTTATTATCACTGTAAAATACAATCAGTTTTCAACATAGTCCTGTGGAACCTACCACTGAAACCCTTTAAATCGCATTTTTCAATACAGGTGGAAACTAAAGCAAATTAGTAAATTTGAATTTGATAAAGCATGACCGTCATCATGTAATATTACCAACTTAAAACTTTGTCAGAAGCAAAGATTCCGCTGCCCCGGTGAACACAGACGATGTGTGTGGACTGCAAGCGTGACGCCACTTCTGAAAGCAGAGATTTGACCAGGTTTTGTGGCTGCCACTTGCTAGTCAGGCTCTATGTTAGACTAAAGCACGCAGGTGATTTCTCCACCCAGTGGACAGCCACACAGCCCATGCTGCTTGTGCATGGCTGCAGCCAACTTCCTGGCTGTGCCTTGTGTGCCCAGGCACTGGCACCCACCGCTCACCTTGCAGCAACTCTGCCAAGCCCTCTCCTCTGCAAGTCACACACTGAGGGATTTGCAGATACAAGGCAGAAAATACAGCTCAATATATCCTTACATGACATCCCTCAGGCAGCAAAAGGATACGAGTAGTTACCAGCAAGATAATGAAATTGCAGGTGACTACTGCAGACCTTATTGCAGAAGAGGAATGAAAGGGAAGCTTCAGAAAAATTAGGAGCTTTGTCTGTGATTTTCATGTATACATGAAAAAACCCCCACCAAATAGATTAGAAATTGCATGAAGGTTTTAAGGCACTCAGTTCTGTACAAGAGGAAACAAAATGTGACCAAAAACCAGAATAAAATAGAAGACTATCAAAATATTAATTTATTTTAGCTCAGTGGAATGAGCATCCATAACTGAACCCTGATTTGTAAATGCAAATAGAGTAAACTATAAAATATACAACACGATTAGCATACTTCAAAGCTGTGGGAAGCCATTCATCACTGAGACAAAGGCTCCAACTCATTTGGAAACACCACTCAGATTTGGCAGTGGTGTCCTGAGCCAGAACTCAGTGCAGACAGTGGGGAAATCAGCTTTGTCTTAGGGACAACCAAATACTCTAAAGTCAAAATCACTCCTGGCATCTGTATGCCTGAATTGCCATGATTAATTAGTAAAAGCTCCTTTGACATTGCCTGAGTGCTTCTTAGAGACCTTGAAGTGCAGAGGAAGAGACTCCCCTCCCCAAGGCTGCCCACGTACCTTGGCCAGGAGTTGTTGCCAAGCAGGGGCATAGGAGTGATGGGCAAGATGACCAGAGCAAAGCAGTGAGGTGCCTCTAGTCAGGGCACGGGAGGAAGTGCAGAAAAACCCCAACTCCTTCTTCCTTTGTCTGAGAAAAAAAGCACTGAGGCTTCTTATGAATGGATGTAATCAACAACACCATCGAGGCTCTTGCAGCCTAGGTCAAGGGAAGAGAGCTGGGTGAGAAGGAGAAAGGAGAGAGAGCACAGCAGAAGCGGCTGAGCAGAAAGAGAGGGGAGTAGGATAAAAAGAAAGGGACGCTGCTTGGTTAGGGGAAGAGTTATGGGAGGCCTGAAGACAAAAGAGCAAGAAATTTAAGCTAGAGGCAGTCAAAGGTGCCAGCAGAAGGATTCAGAGAGGGAGGTAATAAGGTCACCATGACAGGCAAGAACAGGGATATTGACGGCTGCCTTTCACGGGGCTTCGAAGTAGGAGGTGGAGGCGTCAGCAGAGATTACAATAAGTGAAACAGGAGGCAACACATATATCTTGGTTTTTCTGTTGGAATAGAGACAAAAGGCCAGCCAGGGTTAATGTTTTTTGGGAGTAATTATCAGGATTTAAACAGACCCTAAACGTGCAGGTCACAGAGGTGGTGGCAATGGTGCGGAGCTGCAGATGTAACACTAGCACAGGAGAGAAAAGGAGCTTCCCTGCGCTTCCTGGGATTAGGTTTAGGGAGGGGGTTATGCTTAAGAAATAGTAATAAGAAAGAGAAGCCCACTCCAAGCCTGAATGGATGTTGATATCTGGTTGTGACAGGCTTCCCACGAAGGTTCCCAGGGAATTCTACAATCCTTTACTGTTCCCCATACACATGTGCTGTCTGCTACTGTTATTTCAGAGAACAGCATCAGCAGAAAGTGATGGAGAACAGCAGAGGAAAGAAACCCTACGAGAAATGAAACTCAGGTAAGAGGAAGGATCTTTGGTGAAAAAGAAAGCAAATCAAAAAGAAAGGAAGCATACTGTGCAATTGAGAGTCTGATCCTGAGTCCATAAAAATGTAATGCTCACATAAGCTGGCTGGAGACTGGGGTATAGACGGACAATTGACCAAAAGATATGCATGAAGATATTGCATGAAGACAACCAGCAGAAGAGCAAATTACTGAAGGGCATGGGGGAGATTAAAAAAAAAGTGCCATACTCTGGAAATACATTTTTTAAGCAAAGGCAAGTGTTACAATGACTCTAAGCTACCACAGTGAAGTGACTGATGGCAGGTACAAAGCTCAGTTCAGGTTATTTGTCCAGATCATTAGAAACCTCAGTGAGAGAAAGTCACAGAGAATTCAGGAAAATTATGTGTTTGAACAAACAGGGGAAAGGTGAGGCAGCCTTAAGGATTCAGAACACGACTATTTGTGGGGAGGGAAAAGGGTTTTTTGAGGACAGAAGGAATTGATGGTGCCTGCTCTGAAGAAAGGCATGCAGGCATATGACCTGAGTGTGCAGATGACAAACTGTGACTGAGGAAAGCAGGAAAAACAAGAAAATATTTCCAGCAACGGGTCCCTGGGTGGTCCTGAGATTTCTTCTGTGGAGGCACATGGCTGACATATATGCCAGGAATAAGGCAGAGCTGGATGCTTTAACACACAGTGCTGACAGAGGAAAATGGTAGCCCAAGGTTAAAGATGAACTGGGCAGAAGTGAGAGGAGAAGCAAATTAATGACAGCAGTGAGGGGAAGGATGAGATTGGGAATTAGATGTCAGGGATTTTGACAGACAGAAGGTCACAGAAAGGACAGGTGAGGATGGGCAGGTGGGATGGGAATAGGGGGTTTTGAAAGAAAAGTGGTGGTGATGGTGGTCAGATAAAGGAACTGGGTTAGTGGGAGGTCAGAGAGTGACTGCCTCCCCCTCCCTGAGGTGGAAAGGGTGGATATAAATGTGTCATTTGCTCAGTATTTCATGCCTCTGTGTCAAAGGGCAGGATCCTTAATAGCACAAGCGTTAAAAAGTGTGGCAGGTTGGAGGGGTTTTTTGCGGGTGTTTTTACTCTCACAGGACAAAATAAATGCCTGTATTTTGCATCCTTATTTTTTTCCATGATTTAGTACAAAGCTCCATTTAAAAAAACACCAAACATTTAAGGAAGTTTACAGCTACGTAAATAGATAACAGCTCACCTTGATAGATAAAAGCATCACAGCATTTCAAATGCCTTTAAGTGTTGGTGTGGACAAAAGTAACTTGATTTTAAACTAGCATTATTTTCAGCACTTATTGTAGTCCTTCCTTGTTTTACTGCATTTCTGTTTTATTCAATAAAAACCACACCACTTGTCTGGAAATTTAGCACCTACACACCTAGCACGTTTTTCCTACAAAGGAGATGGATTGATAAAACCTCCCAGTACAACAGCAAGATACGTATTCTGCACACAACCTCCTACTTCCTTTAATTATGAAGAGTGGGTGACATGAGTATGAGGTGGTCCTCTGGCTGAGGGTCAGTGTAGATGGAGTGCACAGCAGTGTGATCAGGAGGACATTATGAAGATCAGCTGGCACATAGGAAAGCTTACAAACACTTGTAAATGGGTTAAGCTGTGGTCAAACTAACTCTGGGCATAGAAAGAAACCTGTTAGAAGAAGCTTCAGGAAATTATGGAAAACACATTGAAATCTGCCATTTCGTTCACAGAGTTTTTGAATTTTAGTGATGTTTTTAGGTTGAAGTTTAACCTGTGAAGTCTTGTCTTTAAATACTAGCTGGTAAAAATCAATAACTTCAGATTACAAAAATCACAGCATGGTTTTATAAATGCTATTTTCTTGTTTAGTGAAAGTTAGTTGCTTAACTGAACACCAAATTTCTTTGGCAATCCTCTGTGGCCTTTCTCTCAGAGTTCCTCATTTATTGAGCCCCAGTGATCACTTCTCAAGAACCAGCAGGCAGACACTCAATTTTGCAAATGATGACTAAGTGAAAATAAAATGCCACGTTAGCACCCTGAGCCTCCCTGACACACATTGCTCTGAACAAAACAGAAGATGTTGATCAGAGACTTCATGGTTGTATTTTGCCCTCTCAATACATTTCCATGAGCTGGATTAATATTCCCCAACATCGTGGCCGTCAGCTTTCCCACGCTGAGAGAACGACAGCATCTACAGATACCCACCATTGCAAGCACTCACGATTCCTTATCAAATTCACACACAGAAAGAGCTGCACCTCCTACTCAAAAACTTTGTTCCCTTAAAAGAGCACATTTCCTTCTCAAGATGCCAGCTGCTTTATTAAGACTATTTATAGATAAGTAAAATGAATAGCAGATGGCCTGTGCAGATTAGGATTTTGAGGCACGCTGCAACCCATAACGTCTTGTCTTTGACGTGGCTAACATGGACGACCAGGAACAGCCATCTGCGACCTGGTATGCTCCTCTCTGAATTTTCTCCATAAACAAATGCAGCACCGGCACTGGCTAAGAAGTATTGATCAGAAATCTTGATGGATTATTCTAGTTTTGATCAAGACAGAGGGAGGCACATGGCAAGGGAGCAGCGCTGCTGGGAACTGAACCGATGCTGGCAGATTTCCCCTCCACTGACTCACTGATGATTCTTCTCATCTTCCCAGGTGCCTGGGCAGCTCCCACATAGTTTTTCCTGCCACAATAAGTCACCTGAATAGTCTGCTTATTGAACAGATAGCTTTAAACCTCTTTACAAGCAGTCTCCTAAAAGCAGCTCTTAGCTTTAAAGAAAAGAACTTTGTGTCTCACACAACTAAACTTTTTTTAAAAGCCAGGGTGAATAGTTACAATGAAGGTGAGAATAAAACCTTTTGAACAATAGTGTTCAATTTTTAAAGGAAAAATTACAATGCTAATTTGAGTACAGTGCCTTTCTATTCTTATTCCACTTATACATAAACTCCCTAAATTACAAATAGCTTACAGGGGAAGCATTTATAATTAACTCATTTTCCTGACAGTTTTATTCTTGTATAGTATCTAAATATTCACTTATGACTAAGTTCTCTGTGCTGTATGGTATCCTAAAGGAAATTGGTACAGGAGACTGAGGAAAGTTGGGCTTGGACAAGGCTAATAGACACTTTTGTTCTGTGGACAAGAGAGAAAAGCAGATCTGGTTCATCATTTCAGCTGGCTTTTTTAACTTTAATTTTTTCTAAAAGAATCATAATTACCACTTAGAGGAAGACAGTTGTATAACTCAGAACATTCATTCCACAGCCAT
Organism: Corvus moneduloides; assembly: GCF_009650955.1. NCBI lineage: Eukaryota > Metazoa > Chordata > Aves > Passeriformes > Corvidae > Corvus > Corvus moneduloides. The sequence continues at coordinate 100,159,717 of NC_045476.1, read as the reverse complement.
ATTCTTTTCAGAGACTCTCTCCAGCATCTAAAGTCTCAGAAAGCTGTAAAAAGGCCTCAAGGAATTCATTTATTTACCTTCAAAGCTAAAGGAAAAAAGTTTCAGAAGGAAAAGCCAGCCTCTGCTTAAAAATACAACATGCTCATTCTTTAGATTTTCGAGACAGGAGCACAAAAACCCTCATCAGACTCATGCTCAACTCAGATGTGGCCTAGAAAAGAAAAAAATAGGAATAAAGGACTTATGCAGGTAAGAAGCTATTAGAAAAGAAAAATTCCTAATTAAACTGACTTGCCTCTGCAGTTATTTGCAGTAAAAAATTCTCTCAGCCACTGGATTTAAGCAACTTTTCTCCCATTCCATCTCAAGTGGAACAGTTTATGTGATATTCCAGCTCTGGAGTCACTTAATACCACTGATATCTACAAGGACAGAAGCTGATTGGGAAATCCATTTCCCCAGTTCCCAAATTCCAATACCCTCCAGTTTCTCAAAATAGAAGTACATGCTTCCTGCTACTAGGAGACAGTGACGAAAGTAGGTTTCATCAAGAAGAATGATGGCAAAGAAAAATAGCAGCAAGACCTGTCTTGAGCTTATAAAACCTCCCCATTATACTGTGAAATTAATGAAATGTTGTTTGGAGCTATAAATTAAAGTTCCCCACATTCATTTTGGATTTCTTTGTTCCCAACATTTCGTTGCTGACCGTCTTGTCTGTTCAATTACTGCTAAGACTTGAGATTTTCAAGCTCTCATTACTGTAAACCATGTCAGCATTCTGGACTATATATTAAACTATAACTTAGTATCCTCCTTAAGGAACAGAAGAAGCAACCAAGGAGGGTCTAACATCCAAGGAGAAAATGCCTGTGTTGCGCTTATAGCAAAAGGACTTGGTGAGGCTGTCCCTGTCTGGTCCCTTTGTAGGGACCATATATTTAATTTTTGAGCCTTTGCTGAGGGCTGGTGCTTGGAAGTCTTGATAAGGTGCTGGTAGCTGACTAGCAAGCTTATTCAAACACAGCTGTGGAAATTAGGATGTGAGGTCCATACAAAGTCTCCAGGTCATGAAGAAATTCAGATAGGTTGTTGAAGTTTGTTGGAAGTAGCTAAAACAATTCCTCATAAAATTTAGGGCATAAATTAAATTGCTGGGAGATTTTCTCACTTCAGTTGCAGGGAAAGGCTAGATGGTTCTTCTGACTCTCCTTGCTGCCTGCAGGGGCATCCATGCAGCATCATATTTTCTAGATGTATCTGGTTCTTGTTTCATGCTGTCTCTTTAACAGTCTGCTGTCACCCCTTCCGTCTCATTTAAACTGACAATATCTTTATTGTCACTTTCATGAACATGCTAGATGAATTCTGCAGGTAATACTTATTTTCATCTGCTGGAACCATGTTGATGGCAAGGCTTTGTTTCCCCCTTTCTCCCCACATTGAGTATTGTGCATTATGTACCACTTCCTTCAGTAGAGATGCTGACTGGCATGTGAGTGACGTGCAAAGCTGGGCACATTAACTTTGCGGCCAATTGACCAAATTTTGCTGTTAATTTCACAAAATCTGTTCTAATTCTGGGAAAATTCACGTTGGCCTCTAATCAGGTCCTCCCTTGGCATGGGGAATTAGCTCAGTTTGCTAAGGACAAGAGAGCCCCAGAGAGGAATCGTGTTTCTCTCTGGCAGAATGAAAATTAAGGACAGGACAAGCTAATCAGGAGAGACTGTGTAATAGATGCAGCTCCTTATACAAATAATAAGGCTTCATACACTCCTAAAAATTCATGTTAGGCTGATGTTGTCCTGGGTAACATCACAAAACAGCAAATGGGCAATGAAATGAGTATTTGTGTCTTAATTTTTATTATTGTTGATCGACAGTTTTATGACCGACAGCAAACTTGATACCGTCTCTGGTGAGATTACGTTTAATTTGTGAAGGGCAACTCTGTTGGCAAACAGACTTTTGCAAAGAACTTCATTTAGAATTACTTTTTAAAAATCATACATAGATATCTGTGACACTAACTGACTTATAAATCAGCAGCAATTGTAAATCAGGGATTGTGATATCTGGGGGGACATTTTCAATGAGGTGCTCAGATACCTCTTCTCAGCCTGACACAATTCAACACTTTTATCGATGGTCTGAGAGAAAATAGAGAAAATATAGTCTTCACCCAAATAAAGTTCACAGGTCATACAACAGATGAAAGGGTGAACAATGACAGAGCGAGGTTGGACTGCAGAGTGATCTGTTTTGTCCAGTAGCTTAAGTTTCCTTGAACTCCCAAAGGGCTTTTAATACCACACTACCAAGTCATGGGCAATGGTAGGAAAAAGAAAGAAATTATGTTGTTCATGTCCACAGAACAAGGAGCTTTGTCATGGTAAAAATGCCTCAGAAGAGGATTTAGAGGTCACAAAAATGAGTTTGAAACCTGTAGCTAACAGGAACTGACACTCCTGTTCCCACTTCCCCCCTCAAAAGGGAAGCCCTGATAGAAGTCTACTAAAGAGATTGGGAATGAGTGAAAAAATCCAGAATCTGCAAAGCAAAAACCCTGCTTAAGTAATTGTTGCATTGTTGAGCTCATTCATTATCTCCTAGATCAAAAGGCATGAAGATCTTTGAGGCAAGTGACCTGTTGGGCTGCCCTGGGATGCACTGGAATTACATTTTCCCTGCCAGCCACCACTCCAGCCTCTTCACCTCCTGGAAAACTGTCCTGCTGTGGATAACAAGTGTTTCCCAGGAGAGGATCCCATTTGACATTTTGAAATACTGGTGAAAGAATCCCGGAAACATCCCCATTTGCAGCCTTACTCAAACTCAGAAACAGCCTGAAAATTATTCTCAGGTATTATTTGAAATTCTCCCCAATTACTGCTGAAAGGGAAGATATTTCATTTTCTTTCTCACCGTTTCTTGACACACATGTATAGCTTGGCTTTTTTTTACTTCAAAAGAAAATATTTATTGAATGTTTCCCTGAATTGAGCACTTTTCTATACGACTATTGATGATTTTCTACTCTTTCCACATAGTATTGAAAAAATATCTTTGTTACGTTGGGGTTTTTATCATCCTCTTGTGCCTTGAAAACATTCTGCAGTGTTCTTATGTCTGCTGGGCATTGACTTCTTTTCATTTGTGTCCTCTTGCTTCCTTTTTTTCAAACCACCACTCTTCCTAATATGAACTCGTATCAACATCCTCATTTTTCATTTCATAAACACGTATGTGTGTAAATACACACGCAGATATAGATAGATATATATATATATACACATACTTATACACACACACTCCAATGGACTAGACGACCTCTGGGGATAGTTTGCAACATAAATATTCCATGATTCTATGATTGTGCACACATGCATACAGTTAAATAAAATAATATAAATGGACCTGTTGATATGCATGTGGAACCTTTAATTTACCTCTTAACTTTGCTTCTCTCCCGTCTGCACCAGACCATGGATGGATAAGTATATTCAAGCTTTTGGTAAAGCATACTCAGCATTTAATCTTAAAAAGAATATGCATGCTCGATTAAAATAGCTTGTCTTCAGAGCTTAATTAGTATTATCAGCTTAGTGAAACTGGCTCTTTTAAAAGCCCAAGTTTATACATATGCACTGTCCTGAGACATACTTGTGTGAAGTTTATGCTTTCATCGTATCAGTCATGTACAAACAAAAATTATTATTCGTGCCTCACCAACAACTCCTTTTGTGTCGTGTTCCCTTTTTTTCTGTGCAGGGCAGTATTCCTCTGCCACAGCCACCTCTAGGCAGGGAAACTTCCCCTGGTTTTCTAAGAGCAGAGACATCAAAGCACTGCTTAACATGGACCCTTCAGCCACGTCGATGACATTTGCCAAGCACACACATGGCTGCTGAATCACTTTGCTGAATCAGGTATGAATCTTCTTTCTGTCATTGCTGGGTTTTGCCAAAGGAAAGAAGACCAAGAGCCTCTCCCCACTGCCCTGGTCATGCTGCGGTGCCTCTCTGGTAGCTTCAGCCCAGCCACTGGCACCCACCTCGTCTCCTCAGCCAGCCCACCTGCTCTGGCTCTGCTCCCCAGACAGACTTAGAGATTTGTAAAGGTTTTCCTTATACAGGCAAAATGTAAACGCTGTTAAGCGTCCCAACCATCTAGGACTAGTAGAGGAGGAACTCTGCTCTGTAGTATTCAGAAATTTCAGGGACAAAGCTCTTGAACCTTGGCTGCTTGTGTTAAAACAAAGCTTCACGTATGCACTGAACATCAGTGCTCAGTTATCTGAGCCTACTGAGTTAGGTGTGCCATCATGTACACCCTCAGAGCTCTGTGGCAGCCTGTGGCAGCAGGCCCTGGGACAACACCTGCAGCACTTCCATAGACACGGAGCACGGCTTACACCTCAGGTGTCAGTGCACAGGAAACAGGCTATGCAATTTCTGGCATCGAGCTCTAGCGACCTCTGTCTCAGCTTGAAGCTCAGGAGCTGATGATGCTTTACACAAATGCCTCAGCAGAAAGATGGCTCCTGACAGTAAAGAGCACTTTAATTTAGGAAACAAAAGAACAACAAGGTTTGGCTGCTGTAAGCAGAAGCTCAAACTAATTCAAAGCCCCAGTGTGGAGTAGAATTCACACTGAGGAGGATGAAGCACTGAGACAACGTATCTGGGGACTGGCAGACACTCTTCCTTTTCAAGTCTTTAAAAATCAAGTTTGGGATGTCTTCCCAAAAGCCACATTTTAGCTCAGACAGAAATTATGGACTTTTATATGGGACTTACTGGATGAAAGTCTAGACCACGCACATGCAGAGATCATGCTGCATGCCCATAGCAGTCCCTTTTGGCTTTAAAATTATATTTCAGATTACTTTCCCTCCTATTTTAGATTTTGTGACTATTTAAAATTGTAATTCCTCCTGGTTTAAAAAAGGTAAAACCACACACCCATGTGCTTTGACTGAGTTTAACTAAGGCTTATGTTTGTAAACCAGCCATAATCTGAATTACATTATGTTAAAGCTGTTCAATATTCAAATATTCAAATGCTATTATTTGCAGGAGAATTTTGCAACTCTGCAATAATACTATTCCCATTTCTCTGAATATTTTCATTAACTGTATCCAAAAGACTACCTGCAAAAATCCAGTTTTAAAATATTATCCTCAGTGAGAGACTAAGGTGGAAGAAATACACAGAATCTTTCAAATTTCTTTTGAATTTGTCTTTAAAGAGATAAACAACAAAATAATATTAAACAGACCTTCAGAGACAGAAAACCACTCTTTTTCCACAAATAATTAGTTTTACGAAGTCATTTGAAATCCAAATGCCCTATAAAAATGCTGTGTGTGCTTTTTACAATGCAAGAATTGGTGTAATCACACATTTAACACAACCTGAAATGTATCATTCATTGAGTACCCTTCCACATATTCTGTTGACAACTGAATTAATTTAATACTTATATATCAGACACAATTATTTGTATCAACTGGAACTATATATTAATTATTCAATAAATATAAGTTCACAGGACTGCTGTGCCATGTAAATTCTGTAACAATACATTTTCCCCAAAAGTAGTTAGTAGACTGGCCACTTATTACCTTATGAAATACTAGCAACATTACAAGGAAGAGTTAGGGAAAAAAGGTATGCTTTACTACACATATTAGTAAATTGATCTGGTAAGTATTTTGATCTTCTGTTTGTCTATTTTTTTAATTACCATTTTTTTCTAAGTAAAGTATTTGCATTTCTTGCAAATAACATTTTTAACACAAGTCCTCTGTGGATACTTGTCACAACACAAGTTCAAAAATCGCAGTGTCTTTTTTTCCTCCATTCTATCAAAATATGTATGGAGGGGAGAGCAAGTTTAGTACTTTGTAAAAAATCTAGACAATAACATCTAAATCTCCCATCATAAACATGAAATATGAAAATGTAGGGATGAAGTTAAAGTGTAGGAACAGGCACTCCTTAGCTTTTTTTAGAAATAGTAGGAAAACCTGCCAAACATATTGCTTAAAACTGTCACTGGAACTGGTCCTAAAACGCTGAGGAATTTGCAGTGCTACAGTTGCACACGGATGGAGCCTGCTATTGACACTTGTAACAGAGCAGGGCGGCAGGGAACCACACCACCTCCATAATTACGAGTCTGCATCTCCAGGATGTGGCTACTCTAATGATGTTTTCCAGACTGGATCCAAACAGCAAGACAAACTTGTTTGGAGCTCTCTGAGGTCTGGAGCAAAAAGAGGGAGAGATGTAATGTTTATTTGTTCACACATCAAACCCGCCCAAGGAGGCTGGACATGGACCGGCTGGACAAAAACCTCTCCAAATACCCTCTCCATACAGCCACAATCAGTATCTGCTGTCTGCTGTAAGTACCTGCACACACTTCACACACTTCAGAGAGGGGACCAAGGGCTGTCAGTGAAAATGACTCAAGTAACTTTACACTGCAGCTTTAGCACTAGGACTAAAAGGGGCATCCAGAACAGCTGAAGGCAGCACTGGGTGCAAGTGATGGATAAAATCATAACTCCGTCTTTTCGCTCATCCTGGACTAAGCATGCGTCTTGGACAAGGACACAATGACTGTGCCTTCCCCTTGCTGTTCCTAGCACTGGGAAATAAAATCTTGCTTGAAATTGTCATGCTCCCCTGTTTGCTGGGTCTCTTTCAGATAAACAGAGAGAGGAAAAAATGTAATTCATGAACAGCAAAAGGTCTTTGCCCTGCCACAAGAAAGTCAACTTCTGTGCAAGATGACAAAGGCAAAAAAGTATAGAATAACAAGAGTGATTATAAAGCACAGGAAGACCTTGAAAGTGAGTTTTGGTGAAGAAAGGTGATGCCAAACATGGAGCATGCCTAAACACCCAAATACTAGGAAATGCATTGTCCCTTGCATATCCAATGATGGTGTTTGTGACAGCCCTTAGACCCAGAGGCAGCACACTCCACCTCCTGCCAAGGTGCTACATCTCCTGCTGCCAGGATTCATACTCTGCCTCACACAGTTTTACCATCTTGACGTATCTGGTCCTCCAATTTTTTCTCTGTGTTTTTCTACTCCTCAACTTTTGCTTCACTAATAAGCTCATTAAGTATAGCAATGTAATCAGCATGCAATTTTCCCCAGGGGATGGAGAGACAAAAGAGAAAGATCCTACATGACAAATGCTATCATTTTATTTAATATACATTAGGCAGGTACCCAAATACCATGTCTGTGGGCTTGTCACAGCAACACATTAGCAAAACAAAATGAGGTGGAAAGGCTGCCTTTATCTTCTCTGTCCATAAGCCTGAAATATTACAAACCTAAGGAGGAAAAGACAAGGAGAAGGCTGCCTCTAAGAGGAATCTCAGAGAGGAAAAGGGTGGCAAAAAGCAAGACAGTCACAAAAACACCCACAAAGAACTACAAGATCTGGAAAGATCGAGTAAGCAACAGACTGCAGAGGAAGTTTCTGAAGTCTTGTGTCCACTGTGAAAAGCTGGAGATGCTGGCATGTTTCTCACGCACAGGGCTATTGCCAGAGGATGGGACAGTGGCTGAAGTCAGCAATGAGCTGTTTCCCAAAGGCTGCAAGACCATTTCTCACAAAGAGAGATATTGCCAGAAATATTCTTGCTCAAGAATGCATCCTGTTTCTACCACAATTCTGTTAACATAGTAGCAGAATACTGTTAGCAGTAGTACACTAGCAGTACTATTGCTACTCTAGTATATTGCTACTGGAGCACATTACATGGGGAATGTGTCTTAATAGGCACAAGGCCACGTGTTTCACCCAACTACAAAAATTATATACAACAGAATGCACATGCCCTCTGTCCAGCACAAATGCACTACATTATTCATCCATCAGACAGCTCAGTCAAACCCAAACACTGCCCAAACTTAAATCATGTTGTCCCAGGGACAACCTTAACATAAAAATCACTGTATGTACACCATAAGTACACCAACAAAGCATTTGTTTTGTCTTCCTCAGCGTGTGGGGCATAAATTACAGGAGTAAAGTAGGACCCAGATGGCCTTGTGCAATGGAAAGGAAAACAGACACTCATTAAAATGTCGTCTTCCCCTCTGCTTCCAGGATGGGTCAGCAAAATTTCTCCAGAACTAGGAGATCCTTTTTCAGTCTGCCAGATACATTCAAGGGAGAAATATTCAGCTAGAAGACTTTCTGATTAATCTGTCACTGGCCTGTGTTGCTTTTGGGACAGCGCACCAGGACACTGTGTTTCCCCCCCAGCTCAAGAACTCATAACTGTGCTTCCTGTATTTAATGTATGTTTTTCAAATACAGCTGCAAAAATTAGCTTTCACAAAAGGGCCTTGGTAACAATAGAAACATTTTTTTCATCATTTTTTATCCAACCAGTTTTTTCTCTAAAACATGCATTCTCTTACACTTCTACTATGCAACAAGGTGTTCCACTTCCACGAAGTGACGAAATCAAAACACAGAATGATACAAAGGGCATTTAATTATGAGCGCATTACTTTTTAAGACCTGGACAGAAAGCAACATCAATTTCCTGAAAAATATTGTAATCCATTAAAAAAAAGTAATTTCTGAGTTGTTTAAAAAACAACTTGTATATTTGAACTTTATAATATAATTCTAATATTTAAAAAAAATCCATATATAGGTAAATATAATGATTTGAGAATATCAAATCAGCATAGTAAATTAAATCACAAAACATCTTGCTGTTGCCAAGACAAAAGGCAATGAGGACCAGTATGTCTACATTAAGCTCTGACAGTGTAATAACATAACGTCTATGTTGGAAATAACTAAGTAAACAAAAGGAGGAATAAGGCTTATTTTTCTAAGTCACAGGTATAAGATTATGCCATCATTTATCCATAGAGACTAGGCGACAAAAATATAACATTGAGTGATTCCATATTTATAAAAAACATTTATCCAAGGAAAAAAGGGCACAGTTGCTTTGTTACCAGTCTAACTTCCTTCATCAAAAGTTTGCAATACATAAGAAAATAAGGAAAAAAATTAATTGTAGTTTTTGAAGTAGAATGGCCTCCAAATGAGTTTAGAAACTTCTGTCATATCAATCTCATTCATTTTAATATGGTATTCTAGGAACGAGAATACACTCAGAAAATCCTGACAATATAATTTCTTTTTAACTAGAAAGCATAACTAAATGTTCCAATGAAAACTCTTAACCAAAAATCATTAATTAAATATTTTGGAGCAACTAGATATGAATGGTAAAGACAAAAAAACCAGCTTGTGCATGTTCCATATTTCTGCTTCCAAACCAGAAAAATACCTGGCCATCTTAAATTTAAAGTCTTGATCTTTAAATTACTGTATGTTAAGTCCAGCATTATTGTGATTTAATTTAATTTTTCTGAAATTAATTAGGAGATTCTTAAAGGTGCCAAAAAGCATTAGATAAGTAATTTCAGCTTTGAAAAATCTCATTAATGATAAATATATGGAATGAAGATATCACAGCAAATTAAAAATTATGTGAGTCTTTCAGGGAGGGGTTTTTTTAAGTATTCTTGATCTAATATCCATATCTGTTAAGTCCGAAACAGTATTAAATCCTTTTGAAAGCATCTTCATTTTCAATATTTAAAGCAGTTGAGCACTTCAGCTCTGATCTAACAAAACAGTTAAGAACATAAGTATATGACTGTAGAATTAAGCACGTGCATATTTTCAGTATTAGAGGCTTAATCTGTCATTTTTCCTCATGGTCTGTTAAACAGAGAAAAAAATATATTTCTAAGGGGAAACCATAATAACCGATAAAAGAATTTAGGTAAATATACACTAGCAGGGAGAATATTTGGTTCCCTGGGTTTTTAAGAAAGAAAAAAAGAAGAAAGAAATTATATTTTTGACAAACTTATTTCCCCTATCCTGCTTCCTGATGTAGGATGCTTTTTCCAGGAATCTTCAATATGTTTCTCTTCCTTAATTATTTACTTTTCCTCTCACTTAGCCAACTCCTCAGCTAGATGCAACATCATCCCTTAACTGCTTCTTCCTTTTTTCCAGTTTCTTGTCCAACACCCTGGGTGCTGCCCGCAACCTCTCCTGCCCAGGTCCCAGGGCTGTCCCCTCCTCGCTGCCACCCACTGCCTCTTGTCTCCCAACCATTTAGTTTTGCTCCCTAATGGCCAGGAAGAGTTCCTGTTTTCACCCCATGCTTTCTTTTTTGTTTGAGGCCAGCAAGATTTTTACGCTCTTTCCAGGCTGATGTCTCCAAATTCTGTTATTCCTGTTCCTCCTGTCCTTACACTCGCTTCATCCTCTTTCTTCAGCGTTTACCTTGAACTAGTGCAATTTTAATCTTCATTCACTTCTGACTGAAGACCATTACTGTTTTCTCCTGTCTCAGTCCCTTGATCCAGACTTAATAATGAACTCTTCCTTCTGATCTTTTATCCTTCAAATTTCTTTTCTCTGAGGAACAGCTTTCCTCACCTGCCATTCTGCCACACCTTTTCTGATTCCCAGCCAATTGTCCTCTCCATCTGGCCTTACACACTGACCTTCAGCAGACTCTTCCTACATTGACACACACAGCTATTCCATTTCCTAGGAAAACTCTCTGCTTTCATTACTTTCCTGCTGCCCTGTGCACTTTTGACTCCACACAGTGAATTGTGCACAGCTGGCTTGGTAGCAATGTGGCTGCAGTAATATGAAGTTTAGCGTGAAATGAAAAATTTACTGAAAAGCAGGACAAACAGTCTGACATTTCACCCACCCTCATCTCCTTTCAATCAATGTCCTCTTCTTGGACAAAGATAGACAACACTGTATTATTTTAAAGTCCTTGCCCTCATCGGCCTAAATCTATCGCCTTTAGAGAAGTTGTTCACCCACTGTATTTCTCACAAGTGCACCTTTATGTGGCTCTGACTGTTCCCTGTCTTGACTTCACCTTTCTGGCAGTGTGCCCGCTTGGCTGAAAAGAGTCTTAATGAATTGAAAATACAAAAAGGGAGCACACAAGTGTAAATAAAGATAGGCAAGACAGGAGGAGAACAAAAGCATTGCCTGGGCACTCTGGCACAAAAACAGGAAGGCAAAAGCCCAGCTGGAGCTAGCAAGGGACATTAAGGTTAAAAAGAAACTATTCTACCAGAATGCTATTCACAAGAGGAAGGTCAGGAAAGATGTGAGTCTGCTGATGAATAGGGAAGAGACAAGTAACAGGCATCAAAGAAGAGGCTGAACCACTCAGTGTCCTTTCTTACAAGTCTTCATAGACAAAGCCTGCTCCCAAGTCCCAGCAAATATCAACCCCATTGAGAACACACAGGGCCAGTCAACAGCAAAGCAGCAAAAATTTAGAGACTACTTAGAGGAAAGCAGGTATGTTCAGATCCACCAGGCCAGGTTTCACCAAGGATTTGACAGAGCCGACTGATGTGACTGTGAAACTGTTGTCCATCAGCTGTGGGAAATGAAGGTCAGAGGACAAGCTCCCTGATGACAAGGAAAAGGCTGACGTTATTCCCATCTTTATGGAAGGGCAAGCAATGCAATGAAAGGCACCCAGGGAATAATTAGTGGGTCAGCCTCACCTCAGCCCCAGAGGAACACCCTCTTGTAATCTATCTCTGAAGACAGGACAAGATGGCTAGCAAGAGCAGGCATCATGGATCTTTCAAGGGAAAATCATGCTTGACTGCCTCACTCTCTTCCATGAAGGAAGAGTCTGAAGGGAGGGCAGTAGAGGTGCAATGGATTTAGACTTGTGATACTACCTCCCTTTTTAAGCTAAGGAAATACAGGTGGGATGGACCCACTGGCTGCAAACTAACTGGACTGCCAGTCTCAATGGCTTGACATGCCACAGATGGCCAGGAACAGCAGGGACATGCACCCTTGAACACCTTCATCCTGTGCTGAGATGGAAGTTACCATGGGCAAATACGCAGGACACATCAGGTTGCAAGGAAGGGCAGGAGTAGACGGATGGAACAGCCACCGTGTCCTCAGTTTCCCTACTGTCCAGTGCCTGGAAAGGCTGCTTCCATAAATACAAAGGGGAAAAAAACCCTGTATATTTTATGCAGTGCTTCAAATCAACTGTCTTGCTAAAGTGGAGAGGGTTCACACAGCTCTTTTAGAAACAGCCTTTTTTTCCTTGGAGTTTGTGCTCATGAGCCAAGCTGGCAGATGCAGATCTTGTAAGCTCAGGTGATGAAGCAGACCCCATGAGACAATGAGTTTCAGCAGGTTAAAAATCATTAATGTTTCTATCACTTGTTTGATTAGATGATTAAAATGTCCCACCAAGTGTGTTTCCAGAGATGTGAACTCAGAAAAAGAGGATTCCTGTGAGAGAAAAGGTTTATGTTTTGGTTTGTTTGGAGTTGTTTTGTTTTTGCCATTCAAAGTGAACTCAGCTGCTCTTCTTTTTTAGCTGCCATGCTTTCTTGGTTTAATCCTGTGGGGGTTTTTTCCCCCCTATAGCTGTGTCTTGTTTTCTTTGCTTGTTTTTGCTCCTCCTAGAAAATATAGCAAATTTAATAGCTCTGTGAGGCTTATGTATATTGTTGTTCTTGTGACTGCATTATCACTGACATTCAATGAAAATGCATTCCCCGTATTTTGTTAGCCAAACATGAAACTGCTTTTAACTTGCAATAACTGCATAAGCCCATTAAGAGATGCTTCCCATTATGCTACCATATTACTTTACAGATTTCACATTTTTTAGTGGAATAAAAAGTTTAATTGCTCCTCAATTTTGGGAACAACAGTGCTTAACATCTTGCACTAGATTCCTGCCTCATCTTTTGCTGTTACAATCTGTGTCTATAAAACCTTTCTTGCAGTTAAAATTCCTTTTGTGCAGATAGAGTCTGTCATGTGGAATGGCAGGAATAAAAGTAAATATATTTAGTGAAGTGTAACATGAAGAACAAGGCAAATTAAACAAGAAAATGAATCATAAGCGGTGCTTCTATGCTGGCTATGTAAGGCTCCAAAAAAGCAAACAAACTCTTTCTTTCTGACAGACTTCTTTATTCCACAAGATTTCTGCCCATTTTGCAGAAAGAGAAATACTGAAATTCATTATTTCCTTTTTGTGATGAAAATCTGTACCACAAGACATATTTATGGCTGTAGTGAGGTCTGTCCAAGCTAGGGAGACATTCAAGTTTCACTAAGGGCTGTGAATTCATGAAGAAATACCAAGAACCCACTCAAAAGTTAATCCATATGTAAAATACACGGATGCACCTCTAGCCAAGCAAAGAGGTAAAAACTTTTTCCTAAAGGTTATATCTTCCTATTTGGCTGACCTCCGGAGTTCACATTGCTCCACTTGCTAGGCAGTGAAGCATTGCTGCTCCTGCTCCAGGATCTTCTCCAGGTGGAGCAAGGGTACAGTTTGCAGGCAGCTTGCTGGTGCCAACAGGGGCAAGGACTCCTATCTCCTCACAATCCCTTCCTGCTCTCCAACTCATGGCCCTGTCACATCTAGTACTTGTCACAGAATTACAAAATCACAGAATCATTTAGGTTGGAAGAGGCCTCCAAGATCATCAAGTCCAATCTTTGACCAATCTCCAGCTTGTCAACTAGACCTTGGCACTAAGTGCCATGTCCAGTCATTTCTTGAACACCTCCCTGGATGGTGACACTAAGAACCAAGAAATAACACTAAGAAAAGAAAATGTCCACTTTTTGCTGCACTAGGGTTCTGCACTTTTCAGCGAGGTGACCCAGTTGAGAGCAGGGTGCATTGAAGGCTGAAGTAGTTGAAACCTTTGGCAAGGCCACCCTTCAATACCCTCTCTCATAACAGCATTATTTGAAGTGGTCACATTTAAAAACCAAAACAAACCCACTCCCCAAACCTAAACTACAACTTTCCCTTCCTACTCTGCAAAAGTTTTTCCAGTGTCATCTAATGACATAATTCAGCTGATGGTTCTAAGATACATAGAATAAATACTTGTTTCACTTCTATTATTTTCCATTTCATAGCAAGAAATAAGACCGTCTTACTGATCCAGGGGAAAAAAAACCAACTGTACAGAGCTTCTGTAGGATAAGTTGTGAGAGAAGCTCAGAAACATGCCCATGAAAATTCGGGTATTTGACTTATTTGAGAAAATGAGTTTGACAGTCCAAAATGTTGGCATTTCATAACTTCTGAACAGCTTCTCAAGCAAATATGGAGTTCTTTGATTTAAATGCAACTTTCTAACTCTAAAGTTGCAATAACACACAGCTAATGGTGTATAACATTTTCCATCATAAGATCAAGTTTTAAGTTGCTCATAGCATGCAGCCTCATTGTTTTCATAGAAAATTTCCAGCTGTGTAGTTTTTAAGAATGAAGTTGGGGCACTCACAGTGTTTTGTTCGGTTCTTTGGGTTTTCTTTAAGTAACAAAATTGTAGCTATTCCATTATTGTGTATGAGCATGTTTGCATTCAGGAGCTGAGATACAAGGTGCAGTGGAGGAGGTATGATTTCCAAGGCTCAGACCATTTTATTCTGCTATGTGAAAATACATCCAATCCACCTGAAGTTTTAAGCTGCTATAAGAGGTTTATCTGTTACACGTCACCAGCAAAACTGGTCACAGGCTCCACCTTTCATGCATTTTTTTTTCATGATGTCCCAAGTGAGCTCTGGCTTCAGCACCAAACATCAGTGCTGGCGAACTTGTATATCTGTCCTCCTCGTCATATTTATGTGGTCTCCTTGCCCAACAGCAGAAGACAGTCCAAATACAAAGCTGAGAAGGACAGAGACCTGGCAGGTACAGCACCGGTAGAAAGAAGACCACAGGAAAGCCAGAGGAGAGGGATCACAGGGTGGAAGAAGCAAGGATGATAAAAGCCACTGGAAAATATGGGATCCCAGGCCTGGAGAGAGAGCCCAGGGTTGCTAGGTCTTTGCTTTCCAGTAAATATGTGGAAAAATTCCATGCCTGTTTTTCAGATGGCTGGTTGATAGAGAACTACTTTCAGTGGTACCCATTACACCATTAACTCAGTGAGGGTTCTCTGCCAGGATTTAATGGTTTTAGCCTTCCTCACAGACACTTAAAAATCAGTCCATCCTTAGAAATGTTTGTATTTTCCCTAGTTGTTAGTGGAGAGGTTTGTTATCTTTTTTTTGTGAAGAACCTTGTGTTAAGCAAAGCCATAATAAAAGCGCAAATCAAGTGCTCAGAAACAAGAAGATTCCCAAATTAATGTTATTTGAGCAAATGAAATTTTTATGTTCTTGTGCAATGCTAGACAAGTTTCTCAAATCAGATTTTCCAGACATGTTCACTAATTGGGAATTTCTCATTATCTGGATGCTTTTTTTCCTCAAAGCAATTCAAGCAGGGATGCAATATTTCACTGCAGTGGAAGCTGTTCATTGAATATATCAAGATCTATTTAAAAAATCTAAGTACCCTAATCCACTATTTCCCTAAAATCCAAGTTTTCACCCAGACTTAAAGTCTAATTAACACCAAAATAAAAGTGTAAATCAGTTTTCAGTCTGGCCCACATGTAATTTTAGAGATGTTTGAAAATACATCCAAAAATGTTATTGATCATGTTGCTGAGGTGGGAAATTTCTGAACACAGAATTTTTAACAGCAAATTTATTGTAAAAATATTTATTATAATGTCCCTAATATCTATTCTCTTTAATATATTTCTATAAAATAATATTAAGATATAGATATTAATTATAAATTTTAATAAATAGTAAAACAAGGTTTTTAATTCCTTTGGTAGGACAGAGTTAAGAAAATAGTATACAGCAGGATCAATCATAAAGAAATGGGGCATAGGCCTGAGTGCAGAAATAGTGACCAAGGAGGCTCGATGCCATGGCAGATCTCCCCCAGCCATGGGGATGACACACTGTCAGCATGACAGCCAGCATATACGACAGCTCTTTTGTGGGAATGTTCTATTTACAGGAACAGAAAGAAATAGCTATTTGTAAGTTGCAGAAGTTAAATAGATATAGGAAATGAAATATTGACTTACCTAAACATGTGAATTATCCAACAACAAAAAAAAAATTAAAGGCAGTTGCAGTTATTTGTGGTCTGAAAGATTTTGGTGTCAACGCTGCATGTTCTAAAGCTACAGACATTTTTAAAAGGGAAACAAGAGGGATACATTTCAAAACTTAATTAGAGGGAAATGTACCACAGACCCTGCCAGTCTATATCAAAATCAAGAATTTATAAAAATATCTTAAATGGTTACTGATTTCAAAGGACTAAGTACCTTTTCATTTTCAGAATACTAAATAGAAGGTAATTCTAACAAGAGGGTATTCTCCATGTAAGAGATTAAAATGTAACAGTTAAATCTCCTAGTTTCCAAATTAATATGAAAACCTCAGTTTCCTCTTACAGTTCAGTCTCATTAAAAATCCTTTAGCAGATCTATAAATTAAAAAATCATTGTGGTGTATTCTTATGATACACAAGCTTTTGTAAAGTAATATTAGATTCCTATTTTGTACACAGAAAAAGGAAATAAATTAACTACCGGGTAATATCCCCGAAACATTAGCAGTATGAATGGTGCTGGAGCATAATTAGATTTGCAGAAACTCTCTCCTCTGAACACCCATACACTATGCTATTTAGGGCTAGTTTTGAAAACTGTAATTAAACAGTCAGAAAACCACTGGAAAAGAAACAAAATTACCAGCCACATAAAAGTCACAGGGAGAAAACAAACAAACAAGCCCCTGGTTGATCGTTTAGGTTTCTTAATGAGTTCTGGTATTTCCAGTAAGTTACAGAAGCCAGGAGGAACCTGAGCAGCCAGTTCTCTTCCTTTCAATCTTTAACAACTCTATTACGCTTCAAAAAACCAAATCACTGCTCAGCTTACTAAAATAACATTTTTCTCCTGTATGCATTCTTGTCAGATAAATCTATAGTTAATAATTACTCTCTGTCTGCTCGTTTACCCATACAGAGACACCAGGAGAAACACAACTCCTAGAGCTCCTGCTAGCCTGGAAAGGATTTTCAGGGGCTGCGAGTTTATAGTCGGGCTACAGCATGGCATCCATAGAGCAAGGAATGCTCTCCTGTTTCATCACCTCTGGCAACAGTGGCTGGCACAGGGCTGGAAGAGCCACCAGGTTTGTGGAGAACTGGTGGAACTCCAGCTCGCTTGGAGCTGAGGGCATCTCTGTAGCCCACCACACCGGCAAGCTAGACAAAGCCACTGGACCTGTGATGCCCAGCATTTCAGAGTCAGAAACAAGCCTTATTTAAGGGACAGACAGGAGGCCACCTCTTCTTCAACATATTCATCCATCTCTCCCTGTTCCCATCATGCCACTCATGCAGTTCGAAGCAGGTGGAAATTATTCACGGTTGCCTACCGGGGATTCCCTTGGCAAATGTAACGCTGGATTAGAGAGCTCACGAGTTGTCTTCCCGGCGGCTCCAGGGCCAGGGAGCACAGCTAGCGGACAGTCTGCCAAAATACGCCTGGTGTCAGCTTACAGCTCTTGAGGGAGACTTCCTAATTGCCATAAATTAGCCACTACTACCTGGTGGACAGCAGAGAATCAAGGAGCTCTGACTTGTTGCTGTCATTCCGCCCTCGCCCAGATGCTGCAAAGGACATCTTGACTTTGCCAGGTGCTCTGACAGCTGGCCAAGTGAGCAAGGAGCAGAACCCTATCCTCCCCCCAAGTATGGCCAGTCAGGCCAGGGACATGGAGTGAGGAGGGGCACCAGACCCATTATCATCCCTGCTCTGCATCGTCTCACTGCTTGTGTCGCTGCTAGTCTGAATTTAATCTGTGTTTTCTCTTTGAATGCAGGGCCACAGCCACACTCAGTTCACAGCCTCGGTCAGCTGTCTCTAACAGTGTTGTGAACACCCCAAATGGCAGAAAAAAATGTAGCCATCATAAATCTTCACATAAATATAGCAGGAAAAAACCAACCAACCAACCAGGTAAATATGCACATGACTGAATTCTGCCCTTTGTCTCACACCCACACCTCTGAGATGGAATAAAAGGCCAATTTCAGTCCTGGGGTACACAAACACTGACTGAGGTACAGCTCACAAGTAAACCCAGGCTGAACTGGATATAAACACATCAGTGTGGCTTGGAGAAATGTAGGCAATTGAGCCCATGACTTTGGTACAGCTCTGGCTGCAAGCCAATAGAATATCATGGCTTCTATACCTCCAATCTGTAGAGCTGTATGAGACTCAAATTTACAGGTTCTTACTCCTCACTCTGTACATAGAGAAATCTGGTTTTCACAGGGACCCTGATCTGGGAGTTCCCGTTGCTGAGTGGTCAGCAATGCTAGAAAAACTCCTTAGGTAGTGGGCTTTACTCTACTGTTTAGGCAGTCAGACCATCAGCTCTCTTCCCCTGTTTGTAGAAATCTTTTTTTATAAGTGATTCATGGAGAAATACTAAGAAATACTAAGAAAATGAAAGACAATTTGGGTATTATATTCGCACGATATACATGAGAATTTTGTTGTGTGTTTTGCTAGCTGTTTATCAACCTGCCAATCCTCACCCCCAAGAAATAAACAAAACCAAACCAAATAAGAAAAGGCCAAAATTGGAGGACAATATGGCACAAAGGTCTCCTTTCTCCTCAGGTCTTTTCAGAAATAATAGCATTTACCCACAGAGGACACGCAACAGCAGGTTCAGGTTGCTTTCCACAGTAGAAAAGAGATATTTTCCAACGTATTTCTTTCAGTTACCTGCAGTCACAGAAATGCATTGATCCCTTAGGCTGGAGAGGGGACCCATGGACAGATTCTCCACCTGTGTCAAGTGTCCCCCACACCAGCACGGCCAGACCTTGCTGCTGCCCTTCCTCCCTGCAGAAGCAGCTTGTACAGTATGTCATCTCCCAAACAGCCTATCCTGCACCCAGTCCTTACAATAAAAAAATCCCAAAACAACAAAAACACCTTAAAAGTGGAAAATGAGCACAGAAGCCACCTTTTCTTAGTCTTTTCTAGATATAGACTCAATGCTTCACAAGGAAAATCAGAGAAAAGTCATGAAGAGCTTTTGGTGGTAAAGCTATTCTGATCTCTTCTAGCCTGAGTTAACTGAAAGAGACTAAGGACTTTTAAAAGAAAGATGTAATTATGGCATAAAGCTAGTATTGGTATCTTATAATCTTTCATTAAGTAATTCTGAATGCACTGTAGGGTGACTTTAAATAGCACAGAAGTATCTATTGGCATAATACAGAATACTAGTAAGTAACTCCCATGACAGAAAAGCCTATGTATTTGGGAAAGAACTGTGAAATCAGTGAAAAACTTCACTTTCCTAAATTAACTCTGATCTCCAGCTTTTGACACTGAATTTTTGAGTCATTATGTTTGAATAATATAAGGGGGTTGGTATATAATACACTGCTTTAGATTGGGTTTATCAAGTGTGTAATAAAGCAGGATGTTCATCTCTTTTGTCTTCTGGGTGAGGACTCTTTTATTACAGTGTAGTATCTTTTGTCTTAATGCTGCTCTGCAGTGGATTGCCAGCTCATTAATTTTTCTGCTATAACACCCAAATCCCTTTGCTGATCAGTGTGCTGAATGATTGATTCCCTGCTCTCAGACTAATTTTTTACATTGGACTGCATTTACCATCTGGTAGATAAATCATCCAAAACACTCAAATTCGGAGCCTGGTTGCAGTGATCCTCTTTGTTTGTTCAGTCAGCAGCAGGAATATCACTTGCAAATGTGGAGGTTGTGTTCTCTCACCTGGATAACTGTTCCATATTCCAGAAACAGGTTTGAAAAAAGAGCACTGAGATAACAATAAACCTCTTGTCATTAACAAAAAAAAAAAAAAGAAAAGAAAAGAAAAAAAGAAAAAAAGTAGGTGTCTCTTCTTTGTGTTTTCTAGCCAAAATTTTTGTTTAATTCCTAGCATAGCCACTTATTTCTCACATGAAAAAGAGTATTTCTTACAGCACAGAACCAATTTTGCACATTTCAAACACATTTAACTATTTTCATAAAGACATCCTTTGTAGTTGTAAACACGTGCACAAGTGAAGAAAAGAACATCCTTTGCAGTTAAAACAGAGAAGAAATACAATGAAATAAATTGCCTTCCCAACCCATGTTTAATATGAGAAAACAATTCTATAACCTCAACAGGAGCCTGGCTGGTTTATTTTCACTTTTATAACCCTGAAATGATACTTCCATAAAATTATACTTCCAATCAAGACAGCGAAAAGAACTCTGCCTCACAGAATTGTCTCAGAAAAATTCTGTGAGAGGTGAAGGACGAAGAAAAAGCTGTGGGAGAGATATGGTGGTTCAGGAAAAGAACCGTTCATCTGCCCATTGCATGTGGCAATATCGCTCAGGGAGGGGGCAGGGCATCCCTTTCTTTAGTCTAAGGATTTTTTGCTCCTCTTTGCTGCCCTGGAGAACCCATTCGGCACAACACACTGACCTCTGTCTCTCACAGAGGGATCAGGCAGAGGCAGCACACAATCAGAGTCAATACTAATTAGCAAAATGTAAACATTTCATTAGATCAATGCTTCCCTGAATTTTTAAAGTAACAAACTTCTATCCAGCCACAATTTTTTATCAAACTTTCTACGGAAATACCTATTGAAAGCAGTGTTTTAGCTGTCTCCACCAATCAGCTAAAGACTTTATAACTTGTTCATGTGTTTTATGGACACCCTCAAGGATTAAAACTTGTATTTTCAAAAGCACTCATTCATTTTGAATGCCTAGACTATTCTGAACATTTTCTGCACATGCACAAACACCTTTAACTTTAACTCAAGCTTTTGTGTTGCTTTTGTTAAGATTCTTGTTCAGTTTAAAACTTTAGAGGAAATACAGCCACTTCTGCAAATTATGTTTATCCTAACACTCATTCTTTGTAGTCATATGTGAAGTGTCTCTGAATAGGAAAGAAAGAAAGCAAAACTCTTGTGAGGTACAACAACCTCCTCCATACACTTCAGGCTTAAGCAACAGGACACTTTGTCACCCACTGCTGAAATATGTGTGTTTATGGGAGGTTTTCTACAGCCATAGACAAGCAGATGTGACAGCTTGTCTTCATGGGGAGCTGTGTCCCTTCTTCCCTCACCGCCTGCAGTGCTCTCATCAGTTAATAAATGGGACCAGTTAAAACACTCCCTAAAGCAGCGTCTTTTTGTCACCCACAGGTGAACACTGATGTGTCTGACTCCTGAAGCTGCGTAGAAATGTGCCAGTCCGGGAAATAGTCAGGGCTGGATGTGGGATAAAGCAATTGGAGCCCCTAAAGACATGCATTTTGTGTTCACCTCGAACACACTATGGTGATCAAGGGTAGATTAGCCAGGGTTCGCACAAATCCTGCTCTCTGGCTTGCCTGACCACCCCCATTCACCCCATCTGCTCCCACATGGATCCCATGAGACTGGTGTGAGGCACAGGAGATGCCCCAGGGCCTTTCCTTGAGGAACATGGCTGTTGCCTGCCAGCAAGCCAGGCAACTGGAATGAGGCTGCCTATAGCTTTGCAGCCAGGCAGAGCCACATCTCAGGAGGTTTTGGCCTCCAGACAAGACCTAAGAAGTACCATTTCATGTCCTGAACATTCTGTTTGTTGACATTGTACCTGTTCTCTTCTTTGGCTGCACCCCAGGGGATGGTCTGTGCATCTTACAAAAGTACAGAGAGTTTTGCACTTATTTAAGACACGTAGGAGCATGCTGAGGTCTCAGCCTGGTAGAAAAGGGTGGAAAGGACCCAGGAGCGACCAAGACACGTCACTTCAGAAAAATTACTGACAGTTTTGTCTTGTTCCAGATTTTCTTCCCTTTAATTTTTACATGTTTTCCTGCTGGTCTTAATTACCGCTCTTTTTGAACTGTGATCATGAGAGCTTGAACATGGTTATATAGTGTGGGTGTTTCAAGACTGTAACTGCAACTAAATTTATTTTTATAATATGAAATCTAAAGAGTGGTATTACAAGGGTTTAATTTTATTCTAAACCAGATCCTTTAAACACTGTTACTGTAATACATAATCTATTATCAGAAAAGTCCTGCCTTTCCAGTCCTTAGAAATTATCTACTATGATGAGAATTTAAATTATCCTAAAATAAATCCCGATTTGCTAGTCAAAGACTGCCTCCTCACAAACCGCACTATGACCAACGAGGCAGCTTTAGAGCAACTTAAAAGAAATTGAACACTGATATCAGTGTAACATTAAATTGCTCTCCTAAATGGAGAAATTCACATCAATAGATATGCAAATGCATGCAGAACCTGATCTGTCTACCAGCTCCCAGCCAGGCAGGTCTGAGGATGTAACCAGATCCGAGAGAACAGGAGTTCTGCAGCTACTCTTGTAGCAAAGACTTTCCCTGGCATCTTGCTCCACAGAACACAGAAGCTCCCTGGCAAGAATCGTGAAGAGAAAAAATGACCTGGAAATTTTTCTCAATTTAAATAAACAAACAAATAAATAGTAGAACATATGACCCATAAATCCCAGATACTTAATGGCTCCACTAATGGCACCACTAGATACTGTCCTAATAGTACAAGATTAAATAATTCTGCTTTCACATCCCCTTGAAGCCATCTGTGAACTAAATTAGAACCAAAGAGACATTGTAGCTGTTCATCAAGACAAATAAACAGATTTCAGGTTCTCCCGGAAACTTTAATTTCATCAGATCACAGTTTTGACTGCTGAACTTACTCCTAATCAGATTTTTTCTGTAACTTCTTAGCCTTTTGTGGAAGAAAAATATCATGCAAAGAGGACTCATTTTGCCAAGAAATGGTTTCATAAAATAAAATTTATTGTCAACTGATTTAGTGAAAAAAGCTCTTTTCTACACGCTTCTGAGTTCTGCAAAATACAGCTCCTCTCTCTCTCACACTCTCTCTCTTTTTCTTCCTCTATTTCTCCATATTTCTAAATTGTTAGAATTTCAAGACGAGCTAGGAATAAACTACAGCAATTAGAAGGGACTATTTAGTTTACAGCATAGTGTTTAATTATCATTTTTGTATTATCTAAAGCTATTTTGGGGATTGAACAATTTTTTAAGAGTAATTCTATAAAGAATATCTTTGGTCTTTGGTTCTGCAGAATATTACATTCAGTTTAGAAAAAGACAGGCTTCCACCTCCATACCCCCATTCCTCTATCTCCACTCTGGTTCCACAGCATCTGTAAAGACTTATCAAGGAGGATATGCAGGAGTCTCGAGTCAGAAGAATAATGCTTTTTCAACATCCCTGGTGCTCAGCATTTTTCCTTCCACAAATGTTACAGCTACTGTTATCCTGGGAACTATTGCCACTGTCTGCTTTGCGGACACTCGCCAAAGTCTGACCACAGGCTGGAAAAGTCACAAGCCCTTTCAGTTGATGGATCAATGGTGGAATGTGATAATCTCTTTATAGAAAAAGGGTACAGCCTCCTGTCAATATCAGTGGGATTCTCTGCATTTGCACCTCTCTACCCAAAGCTCTAGGCTGCAGCTTCTTTCTTTTTCAAGTCCAAGTAAGTTTAACTCTCCCCTTTATCCAGTCTACCGTCAACTCTAGAAGAAAACTGACAAAATATAAAATACTTATCGTTACATCAACAGGAAGAAAAGGATCAGATTTCTTGTTTTTGTCTTAGAAGAATTATCAGAGAGATCTTGGTACAGAAAGAATGTTTCCTTAGCAGTATTTTCCACAACAAACACACATTCTTTTCTCCTCTTTTCAAAAAAACAATAACGAAATTGGACTCAATCCAATCCCCTCAGTCAAGTCTCAATTGCTCCATCATGCTACCAGTTCCCACTAGTGACAATGATGGAGTGACACCTGTTACAAGATGATTTTCTGCTATTCTGACACTTTCAATTCTACTTTAATTACCTTTCGGCTCTTTAATCAGCATAAGAATCTGTACTGCAAGGACATTTCATGTCTAGGCAATTACACTAACGGGAAACAAATATGTGCATGCTACTGTCCAAGTTTTAATTTCTCTTTTTAATAATTGTTTTTACTTTTTACTTATAGCTGATTTATATTCATGCCTTATGATAGTTTCTCAAAGTGAAATGCAACCTGACTGAGTTTAGATCATTTGCTTCAGAAGTTCAATTGGCACAAACACATATCACATTTTATTTGGCTTGACTGTTATAATTCATTTACAGGAACATAACTCATAGTATCTTAGATAAAATAACCAATTATTCTAGTCCTGTCTAGATCAAGTGTATCTATGCAAACATAAAAAGACATGTAATTCTTAAAATACAATAATTTACCTGAACCTGTATCTCTCTTCCATCCCTTCCTCTTACGTTCTCACCAACATGGCTGCATATCTTTAGCACAAATTGGTTTTGCCCTGTGTAACTTAGAATGATATACTGAACAAAACCCCTCATCCACTTAATTTGAGTAAAAAGAACAAAGGGTATGTCTGTTCTAGCTGATAAGCAGAGATGAAAGCCAGTCTTGAGGCCACATCTCATTCTGGTTCAGAGAGTCCCCACTGAGCCCAGGCAGAAACCACGGCTGAGCTCCAGAGACCAGCAGTGCCTGAGGTTTATATCCTCCAAAATCCATGTTCACATCTGCCACGTGGACTGGGCCAAGGGAGCTACATGCTTGTGTTCACTCCTCCCTTCTTACAGCAGGGACAGCCTGGGTCCAAGCTTCAGACAATGCAACAGTTTGGTGTGAGAAAGAGTGCAAATCATTTTGGCCAACTCACTAATAAACTTAAGGCTTCATCTCAAGTGTAGACATACCAGATGTGAGTAGCTTTAGACCCCATCTTATCCTAAGGAAAAACAGATACAACAGCTCATACACAACAAGTGTCCAACAATAGTAAGCCTGGGGGATCCCTTCTACAGGATCTGGAGGACAGACATGAAGGCATCTAAGAAAGTAATGTAAACAAATGCACCATATTTGCATTTAAACAGGATCTCATCTTGCTCATTCAATCCTCATTAAGCTATCCTGAAACAACCTTATCTTTACTCACTTCTCTTAGAGAGATCTTAAGAAAAGCAGGGGTGGCACACAGTCTATGGGGCTTATAGGTGTTGCATAGAATCGTCTGTAGCAAGCCTATTTTATCACATGAGGGAACTACACACTGAAAGGCTTACCAACACAAACATATTCCTGTTAATTAAAATCCCGGGTGTACACATCCATACCAGTGCACTGAGCAGTATCTCTCATTGAATCTGAGTACCTTCCACCCAAGTCTGCAGCATTTGGTCAGTTATGATCAAACAGGTGACTGGAGCATATCTCACACCGGAGATTCAACCGGACTAAAACTGAAGCTGACGGTGCCCATGCACAGTTTGTGTCTCTGGAGAGCACCATCGGATTAAGAGCTCAGGAAGTAACTGCATGTTGTACTTACCTTTACACAGGGGATGCTATAACCCCCTGTAGTTCACAGCCCTCACTCAGATGAGCCTGAGCACAGCAGAGCCTGAGCACAGCAGCAAGCATCACAACACTGGCTCACGGACAGTCAGGGAGTATCGGGAATGTTACAGAAGAAGACTACAGGTAGCACTGGAAATAATATAACATCTCCAAAACACTGGCCTAGGACTCTTCTCCAGAAAGAAATACCTATTTTGTTTTTACCCCATTCTGGGTAAAATGGGGTTATTTTATTTCAGTAGCTTAGCAAAGTATGGATTGACAGATGAACAAACACACACAAGTCCACATTGTCAATTAACTCGAGATACGTCTTAATTGTCTGTTTCCTGCTCTAATCACTTTATCATATCTTCTTCCCCTGGCCAGGGATGATTCAATCATATCATAATTTAACAAAAGACCAAGCTGCAATGATTCTGCCAAAGGAGCAGAATCAAGGCTGAAAAAGCTATCTCAATGTTCATGTTGTCTGCCTGTGTACTCCACCTTGCAATGTTCTTTTGTTACAGCAAACGCTTTCTTAAGCAGCATATTCTGCAGCAATAAAGGAGAGGACTTCAGCATTTCTGAAAAGAAATAACAAATAAATAAAGGTAGCTACATAATCTAACGATGATAAAATGTTACAAGCCCAGGAACCGTCTCAAGAAGTGCAAAAAAACCTGTTCGGGCAGCAGGTCAGACTGATGCACATATTAAACTTGCAAAACAGAAGAAGAAAGGAGAAGCATTTTGCTTCTTTGAATACGGAAAGCAATTTAGAGAGTCCAGTCATTTGAAGAAGTAGTCGTAGTGTTCTCAAGTTTAACTTTCAGTATAAACAGCAAAGTATGTGGTAGCGGTCCACTGAGAAGGGTGCTAATGCCAACATCTGGCCCCAGGTGTAAGTACAGGAAACTCATCTTTTTCAGGGGCTAGCTCCTTCAGTAAAAGTTAATGAAGCTGTGCAAAGGTAAGTGAGGGGAAAATCTGACCCAGATATTGTGTGTTGATGTTAGTTCTTTCAAAATAGTTTAGTACTGAAACCCTGCCATTTTCCATGAAACAGTTAACACATAGCAGAATCTGACTACTGCCTTTTAAACAAAATTTTTCTTCCATATTTTTGGAGTTACCCTGAAAAGAGTGCCTGCCACAAGTATGTATATAGCACATACATTTGCTTGTGCCTATTTTTAGTAGAACCGAATCATGCTGAATGCCGTCAATATAGCATACGGTTTTCTAATTCCAGGCTGGAAAGCCCTCTTTCTGTGACGGTTTCTAAATAATGATATCCTTGTGTTCCACGTCATCTTAGAAACTTCCTCATACATTTCAGCAGCCCCCCACCCCCCATATTTAATCTCACTGATTTATGCTCATGCCATGGTCTAATGATCCACATGTCTCTGATGGGTAAGCCGCTAACGTCAGTGACACATTAACCTATTAACCTCTCTTTAAAAATAACCATCATATTCATACAAACAGAATGAAAAGTCAGGCAGCAGCAGCAAAACAGTAGAGTTGTGGTATCATACAGTAACACAGTGTATATCTGAACTGGGTAAAATGAAGAAAAGAGGAGCATTTCAAGAACGTGCAGCAGATTTATTATATTGCAAGACCATTTTGCCACAGTTTGCTGGTCTGTGAATTTGATAGCCTGCTTTAGCAGCATTATCCGTATTCTAAAATGTAATTGGGAGGAAGATCACTCTTCCGTTCACTCATTTCTTGAAATCTGTTGTACAGTTTAGGGACCTTACCCTGGAAGGTACTGAGTGTTCCTTCCAACGTGTAAATTGCCTCCCAATCCCGCTGAAGACAATGGGAGCGGGGGGCTCTGCGCACAGGGCGAGAAACCTTCATCACCTTGGAGAAGGCACTTTGCACGGCTCTCGCTGGCGATTCGTTCAGTGGAATAAACCTATCTTTTTAAAAGGCAGGAGGAGGCATGCACAGCCATTTTTCAGAGAAAAAAAATTCCGTTTTCTAAATAGTAGTTTTAGAAGGCATACAAATCTTTCTAAAAACCTGTAAACTTTATATTGTACGTATTTACTTTCTTCTACTTTAAAACCACCATATCTCTCAAGATATAAGGAAACGTGCTGCTGTCAAGCCTAACCAATCCATCCACATTGTAACCTTACAATACCAGCATATAATTATGTATATTATGTATAAGTCATGCAACCAAAACCAGGAAAAAACCCTAAAAAAGCTTTTTCTGAGCACATCACGGAGTATTTTGCTGCCTACACCTCATCCAGAGTGAATCTATACAACAGCGGCAGAAGGACGGGCGGAGAGGCTACCCCGGCTCTGGGCAGCTCACAGCAAGAGTGAGACCCAAGAAACAGCCCGTGCGAGCCGTCAGGGGCTGCGCTCACGGCTGCCGCCCAGTTCGCACCCTCTGGTTGCGGCAGGACGGGCACGGGGCAGCGGGAGGGAGGAAGGCGGAGGAGGGGGCGGGATGCGGGCAGCCCCGGGGCGGCCGGCGCGCACCTGCCGGCACCGCGGCGGGGGGCAGCGGGGAACAACAAAAGCTGAGCGGCGGCGGCAAAGCCCTTCCCTTCAGCCGGGAGACCTTGGAGAGGGGCTCCCCGCACCCCGGAGAGGGGCATCTTCCCGCCGGCCGGGGAGCCGGCTCGCCGCACCCGGGGCCGGGGCGGGCGCCGCTCCTTTGTTTTCCGCCGCCCGCAGCGCCGGGCCGGGCCGGGCGGAGCAGGGGGGCCGCGCTCAGCCCTCCCTCCACGTGCACGCGTGGGCCGCCCGCAGGGGCGAGCGCGGGGCGGGAGCCGGCGGGGCATTACCTGAGCAGTTGATACCTTTCCCCTTGCCCCCGCCCTGGCACTCGGAGCCGGGCAAGGGGTGAGAGGCGCGGCCGGCGGGCAGCGCGGAGAGGGCGAGCACCAGGAGGGCCGAGGTGTAGCAGAGCGCCAGCGGGGGTCCCGCCCGCAGGAGCGGCCGGGCGGCGGCCGGGCTCTCTCCCAGCATGGCGAGGGGCGGCGGAGGAGCAGCGCCGGCGGCAGCGGGATGGCGGCGGCAGGCCCGCAGCATCAGCCGGAGCCCGCGGCGCCGCCCGGGCGGGACCCTCCTTTCTCCGCCGCGCCGGAGCGCACCTTCAGCATCCCCGCCGCAGCGGCCGCACGGACCCGCCGCCGCCGCCGCCGCCGCCGCCCGGGCGCGGGCAGGGCTGTCCCCGCCGGTGCCGCGCTCGGTCCGCGTCCGTCCGCCCGCGGTGCCGCCTCGCCCCGGCCGCGCTCCTTTGTGCGCGGCGCCCGGCAGCGCCGCCGCTCCGCCTGCAACAAAGGGAGCGGAGCCGAGAGGCTGCTGCTGCCGCCGCCGCCGCCGCGGAGGGGGAGGAGGAGGAGGGAGAGAGAGAGCGAGAGAGAGAGAAGGGGGAGGAAGCACACGTGATGGCAGCCCCCTCCCCCGGGACCAGAGGAGAGGTGAGGGGCTTCTCCTCGCTCGGCGGGCAGGGCGAGCGGCGGCGGCAGCGCCCGCCCTCACGGCGGGGCCGCCCCCGCAGGGAGCGGGTGCGGGGTCCCGGGGCGGCGCCGGGGCGGTAGCGGGCACAGGCGACAGGCGTGCGGGGATAGCACCGATGGGTAAATGGAGCAGAGAGGGTCCCCGGGCGCGTCGAGGAAGAGAGACCGCTGGCACAGCGTTTGCCACTCTTCGGGGTGGTTTTTTATTATTCACTAATAAGCCGGTGTGAGCGGGGCTGGGAAAGAAAGCAAAGAGACTATCTCTGCTATTGATTAATTGTAAGGGTTGCGTTTAATTTTTACTGAACGGAAGTCCAGCACATATAGCAGGAGCATTTGTACCAGTCCAAATAAATTAATATATTTACGGTGAAGGCAGTGAGTTTTCTAACACTGCTTTTACTATCTACGTGTTTTCCAGTCCCTTACATGGAGACACTTCAGAGGTCAGAAGCACTGCACAGGCTTGAGCGCAGATGCTCAGCATGTATCTGTGTGGCTGAAAGCTTTGTGTAAATTGACAGCACAGTGACTGGTTTTACATAGTGAAAACACAAGGCAATGCTTTACATTCAACGAGATTTTTTCCTGTCTCAGTTGACACACTTCATGCAAGTTTTTTAATCCACTGTACAAGCCATTTGTTTTTTAGGAACAAAAACTGCCTCTTTCCTTGATGTCTCTGCTGCTACATGTCGCTGATGGGCTGTACGGTGTAGACCTTGTGTGAGGAGTTTTGCCTTGCACTAAGGTATAGCTCTTGTGTGAGGAGACCTTTGAGTAGTTTGTTAACCAGAGCAGTCAAGAGCAAGGCCATAAATCCAGGAGTAAGCTTTGGGGAGGCACAGTGATCAGACACATAAAGTCAGATTGTTGTCTGCTTAAATACAGCAGTGAAGAAGTCCTGTATTACTAAGACTGAGAGAGCAATTTCCTTTTGGCATAGGGGGTTCAGCACTGGCTGCCTCTGCAAAGTAAATGTCCTTCTGTAATTACTTGGTGATGCTAGATGTGAGAAGACCTCTCCTCCTCCCCTCCTTAATGTGGGGCACATTAAATCGCATGGAACTGGGTCTGATGAAACTGGGCTGCTGCGTGTGGTACAGTGGCCAAGATGTTCAAAGGTCCCTAGGTTTGCATGCTGCTCTCTGCTCTGCTAAGCAGATAAACCTTTGGGATCT
The DNA here is from genome assembly GCF_009650955.1 of Corvus moneduloides. Taxonomy (NCBI): domain Eukaryota; kingdom Metazoa; phylum Chordata; class Aves; order Passeriformes; family Corvidae; genus Corvus; species Corvus moneduloides. The sequence continues at coordinate 100,129,518 of NC_045476.1, read as the reverse complement.
TTGGCTCATGGGACTGGCACAGATGTTTTGAAGGTAGTATTTTGCTGTTGTAGGAGAAAATGCTCTGTATAACTCGTTCCATAAACACATCCAGATCCATCTTACACTAAATACGCTGTTTTCCTGTACCTCTTGTTGAAGGGCTGGACCAGAACAGCTCATCTCAAACACATTCAAGACCAGTTCATACTCATATGTCCTTATGCCATCCAGTGTTTCAGTTAGTCATTTCTCTTTCCCCTGAATTTAAATCTATAATACATTTATAGGCAGTAGTCATAGCCACTCTTTGCTGGTCTAACCTATCAGTACATTTTATTAGTCTCCTCCTGTAAGACAGAGCCTCTGTAACTCAAATTTTACTGCATTAAATAAAGTTTGGATTCAGCTTTCTTCAGCATAGCTGCAATTTGTAACAGCTTTTTACAAACTATTGCCAGTCTCTGCAATGGAGGTAGTCTCTCCTGGTTTCTTCCAAAATTACCTTTTCTGATACAGCAAATTTGCTTTTTATATGGCCAAATCTTACTGATGGTTCAGGTCATGCTGTGAGTGACAAATACAGGCTACTCCTTGTATTTGTCATTTACAGTCAATAATAAGAATAATAATGCTTTTTATAAATGTCTAAGTGCATGACCATATCTTTTCCATTATTCATCCCATTTCATTTATTCCAGTCCTCAAGATTATATAGTCATGTCTACAATATATTCTGAACCTCCTTTCTATTAATGGTTTTGCACAGTTCTTTGTGTCCGCTTCCACATAAATTAAAAATTACGCAATACTAACTATTGGTCTCAGAACAAATTTTAACAGTAACAGTACTTCTCCCAGTTCAAACATCCCCCTTCCAGGGCAGTGGGTAGTCAGCTGTAGGGAGTTCCCAACTGAATTTACAGCTTTGTTTCAGTTCCCCAAGTCTTTCCGCTTAGCTAGGCAAACTATATCCTGGACACATAGAATGGTTTGGGACAGAAGGGACCTTCAATACCATCTAGTTCCAGCCCTCCTGCCATGGGCAGGGACATCTTCCACTAGACCTGGTGGCTCAAAGCCCCATCCAGCCTGGCCTTGAACACTTCCAGGGATGGGGCATCCACAAACTCTCTCAGTTTAGAGTTGCTGCCTCTTGTCCAATCTGTATAAACCCTTGTAACAAGACCCTGTCCAGCTTTCTTGTAGGCCCCTTTCAGGTGCTGGAAGACTGCTCTAAGGTCTTCCTGGAGCCTTTTCTTCTCCAGGCTGAACAACTCTAGCTCTCTTAGCCTGTCATCATAGAAGAGGTGTTTCAACCCTCTTGGTGGATCATCTCTGTGTCTCTTTTCTGTACTCGCTCCAACGAGTCCACATCCTTCTTATCTTGGAGGCCCCAGAGCTGGCCACAGTATTCCAGATGGGATCTCACAGGAGTGGAGTAGAGAGGGAGCATCATCTCCCTTGATTTTGATGCAGCCCAGGACATTTCTGGGATGCAAGCGCACATTGCCAGTTCATGTAGACATTCTCATCAACCCTCATGTCCTCCTCAGAGCTGCTCTCAATCCATTCTCTGCCTGTATTTGTTCTTAGGATTGCCCTGATCCAGGTGCAAAGATCTTGTGCTTTGCCTCACTGAGTATCATGAGGTCCACACAGATCCACCTCTCAAGCCTGTGAAGGTCCCTCTGCATGGCATCCCTTCCCCCTGGCGTGTCAGTCGCACTACACAGCCTGGTGACATTGGCAGACTTGCTGAGGGTGCTCTCACTGCCACTGTCCTTGTTGCCAACAAAGATGTTAAACAGCGCCAGTCCCGATACCAACCCCTGAAGATATCACTCATCACTGGACTCCACTTGGACATTGAGCCATTGCCTGCAACTCTCTGAATGCGACAACCCAGCCAATTTCTTATCCCCTGAGTGGTCCATCCATCAAATCCATGTCCCTCCAATGTAGTGACAAGGATGTTGTGCAGGGCAGTGTCAAATGCTTTGCACAAGTCCAGGTAGATGATGTCAGTTGCTATTCCCTTATCCACCACTGTAGCCCCATTGTGGAAGGACACCAAATTTGTCAGACATGGTTTGCCCTCAGTGTGAAAGCTTTTAACAAGTCCAGATGGATGGTAAGTAAATTGTATGGGGTTTGGTTTTGGCTTTTTGTTGCTGTTGTTTTTTGACTCCTGGGATGAATGACATGCCATTTTTTATCTAGAAAAGCCATATCTGAGCAGTGCTATCTGTCTCGAAGCATCTTTAGCTAGTATAAAGTGAGTGATACAGTCATGTTTGATTGGCAAATTCACACTGTGCCAGCTGGGTATTCATTTCTCTTCTGTTCTCTGATACATGTATTAAAAAAAAAACCCTAAACACTTTCCTGCCAGCTTTAAAAGCAAAGGAATTCAGAAAGAATTCGAGCAAGCTGCTTCTGTAGAGCAAATTGTTGCAGACAGAGGGAATGCCACACCAACAAAATGACAGATCCTGTATGTCTTTGGGATCACACTAAACTCTGCCACATTTGGTAACTTCCCTCTTTGTCAAGTAAATGTAACTTTATTGCAATTATCCAACAATTTCACTTTTGCTCACCTCCAACTGCTCTTCTGTGAAAGTAGGAAGCCATACAGATTGTTGAAAATTGTCATCCTTGGTGAGCTCTTGAACACCAGCAGCAGTTTTTAAGTCCCCTGATGATGCAGACATAATTTCTGCCCCCGTCCTCCCTTATTTTTCCCCAGTAGTTCTAGAAATGAAGATGTACAACCAAAGGGAAGCAGGGAATATGAAAGAACAGAGAGAAGCTGCCAGACCAGCAAGAGTGATTTCATTTGCCAGAGATCTGGATACCATACAGATACACTTAATTGTGAAAACACTGTTTTATTTTGTCTTGGAGAGCAAAAATCTATAATTTAGTGAAACCATCAAAGCATTGTTTGGAGCTCCCTGTGGCCTTATGCATCAGACAGTAGAATCCTGCTCTTGCCAGGTATTTTGCCAGAGAATTGTATTTACTAAACTCAACTTTCCTTCTTACCCAAAAATCCCTTCCCAACTTCTGTAATTGTAAAGAAAACATCAAAAATATTAAGAGTATAAACTAGGACAGTGTTCACAGAATCAAAGAAACGCAAAAATGTTGAGGCTGGAAGGGACTTCTAAAGGTCATCTGGTCCAACTCACTGTGTTCAAGCAGGGCCACCCTGAGCCAATTGCTCAGAACTGTGTCCAAACGGTTTTTTACCATCTCTAAGGATGGACACTCCAAAACCTCCCTAGGCAACCTGTACCAGTGCTTGGTCACCTTCACAGTGAAAATGTGTTTCCTGATGTTCAGAGAGAACCTCCTGTGTTTCACTTTGGGCTCATTGCCTCTGGATTTAAATTAAAGATGATGTCTAATGAAATCTGGAATCAGCGTCAACAAAAGACCCAGGAGTTCTCTCATATAAACTATTTCACTTTTGTTACTTGACCAAAAATACTCAGTTAATGCAATAGTTGAATTTATTTACCTATCTCTGTTAGGGGGTTTGTGCCCAAAATCTCAAATGACACTTACCTAATCTGCCACCTTCAGTATTTGCAACTTGGATAGTACGACTACGGACCTTCAGTATATAGTCCCACTGTATTCTAATAAAATAAAATGAGTACAAAACCAGCAAAGAACCAGGTGGCACTGGCTATATCATTTAGCTGCATACATAGTTCATTAGCTATTAAACTTTGTATTTAATTGAATTTTTTTTTCAGCACCACAGAATTTCTTCTGTGTTATTCCTGAGTTCTTCAGCAATCAGATGCACGGCCCAGGATTTACAATGACATCAGATTTGGGAGTCTATCCAGCAGAGCCTGCACAGGTTGTTCTTGCCACACTTACCATGCAAACATAACTGTGGAGAGGTTTTCTTGCCTGGAAGGCTGAACAGAAGGAGTGTTTAGCATAGTACTCTCTTGCTCCTTTCCATCCAGGACTAAATATGTGGCACCAGTCTCAGACCAATACTTGCCCTCTGTCAAAGTTCATATGTCTAACTTTTGGTGCAGAAGCTTGTTCAATTGATTCAAGCATCTAACCCACTCAAAGCTGGGGGAAAAAAAGCCAGTTTAGGCCAAACTGTATTTGCTATCACAGTAATGAGGACAGAGTGAGGGGAGGGCAAGAGCTCAGTAAAGCTGGGCTTGATGATGCTGCTCCTAAGAGATGGGAAAGAGTGATGCCTTGATGGGGCTATCTAAAAACAGAGACTAGAAAAAATTAAGAGGATAAAAGTGGGTATTTATTGAAGGGCCTTCAGGTACACTTTGGGCAGTCAAAACCCTTCAGAGAGGCTACACCCAAAATAGACCTCTGGGTGATGGTTTTTCATACTTTTATAAGTTTGGTCCATTTGCATATTGGGGTTAATTCTCCAATTACAATTTCAGGTAATGAAGTCATTACCCCAAGTTTGTTCCCCACCTTTAGAGGCTTTGTTTACATATTTTAGGACCTGAGACAGTAAAGTGTCCTTGAGTTTCAGGCCTAGAGAGGAATTGTTTTTTCTGACCAGAATGGGAAAACAGTAGCTAACAGGCTACATAGAGTCTTAGACTTACACACTAAAGCATTACAGGATATGAAAAATGTAAAAGCTAAAATCCTAAGGCATCAAGAGAGGGCTGACTACTACTTGTGCCCTCTGCCCACCAGTGTAACTTCATCAAGGCTCTGGGGCACGCAACACAGGCAGTGGCACAGTGGCCATTTTACTGCCCCCCCAGCACCCTGCTGCCCTGTTCAGCTGTGTCCTTTTCCAGTGCATAAAGCTGCCTCAATGCCTCACCAATTTTTAAGGCAGCAATGTGCTCAGGCTAGTTGTTATTGGGAAGCTGAGAACTCTTTCCCTTGTGCTATGCCACTCTCTTTTGCATTTTCTCTCCCACTCCTGTAGTTCTTCTCTATTCCCCTCCTTTTATTTTAATCTTTAATTTTTCAGATGTTTCCCTAGATTTTATGCTTTTCCCTTTTCCATTCACCATGGTGCCAGATCTGTTTCTCTTCTTGGAGTTGTTTTGCCTCTTCTTTCCCAGAATATTTTTTTCAGTCAAAAGGCATGACTAAAAGCCCATTTGGGTCAATAAGATGATTTTTAAGAACCAAGTTGAATATATATTTCTTCTCATTGAATTTCCTGTCAAAACGTCCCCATGAGTCAAGAAATATTACTGAGCCCACCTTGCTGCTGGGAAAACCAGGACACCGAGAGATTTCTTTTTCTAGCAGCAACCACAGGACACAAAGGATTCTGTAGCCATCACAAAACAAAATCCTTCATTTCAAAACCCAGTTTCAAACACATGCCTCTCCAGCACACTTTGGTTACTCCCAACTCTAACACCTTCTGTTGACTTTTATTCAGAGTGCTGGCAGGAACAGTAGGGGAAGCTTCAAAACATTCTCAGGGTTGGCACAAATTTGTTTGCCCATATCACTTGTTCTCATTCATCCATTCCAAAAAATTTTTCTTCTTTTTTGGCTTACACAATAAAATATGAGCTGTCACTTAGCCCCTTCACATCTTTTAATCTTTCCTAATTAATCAATTATTTAGTACATTAATCAGTTTGTTTTCTCAGTTTCTTCTAATCTGTTGACATCTCTCCTTCAAATGCTTCCAGAATAACTGCTGATAAGTAAGAGGGATTTTCAGATGCTGATAAATGCTTTTGTCACTTATTGATCAGACTGTTTTGGTTCTTTGTTAGTGAATTTTATTTAAACTGTAGCTAATTCCCAGCACGGTAACCTGTATGTGCCTGGGTGTGCCTGGGTGTACCAGGAAGGTCACGCCTTACTCTGTTCTGCAAGTTTTCCACTGTGTTCATAAAATCATGACAATTTTTCAATCCTGCTTTTAGCTTTTGGCATCCTCAAAGGCAAAAATATAATTTATTTCATTGAACATGATCTCCATTGCTCCAACAGTTCTGTATTCTTCATCAGATGGGTATTCAGTTTGCTTTAAGTTTAATCTTCAGTTAATGAGTACTAGGGCTCTTGCCAATTATACCCCTTGCTTTGAGAATACCATTCACATTGTTATCTGCAATTCTTAATCAAAATTCAAAAGCAGATTAAAGAATGACATGTTTTATGCTGTGTTTAATTGTCCTCAATGACTGGTTTCAGTAGTACATTATATGGTAAAATATTCTCAAACATTTTTGTCAAGGGCTTCTGTAATGTCAGTTTTATTTTGTTTTAATTTTTGCTGCAGAAGCACACAAGTGGATGCAGCATACAGTTTGTCAGCCCACTGAAGTCATTTAAAAAGGGACTATTACTTCCCTGTGCTGTGACAGTATGTAATTCAGAATTACATAAGCTTGTCTTTATTGTTATATTTCACTGCATTTCTCAGTCTGTTTTTCTCCAGCCTTTTGCTGTTCTCATACTCTGGTTTTGCATAACTTTTCAAAGTTTATTAACCATTTTCATCATGCTGTACATTGATTTCTGTCATTATACTGTTAGCCTTCTCAAGCATAGCCATATGCATTGTTATGAACAGCTCTATTTCTCACGCTTGTATCATTACCAAACAGTCCAAACATAATTTTCTTAGTTATTTTCATGTTTACACAACACAGACAGATTACCTTGCTCTCGATCCACGTTATAGATAATGCTTATAAGCACAAAAACAATTACATTATCATTATGTTAATATGTAACAATATACTTAGAAGAGCAGAACTATCAAGAAGGAACTGTATGGTTTTTTAGCATAAAAAATGATTGTGGCATATAAAAGAAGAATTAGACAAGGTGCCAACTCTAGCCTAATGCACATTAAGGTTAGTGAGATATTATGGTCTAGAATAATGACATGCTTAAATTGTGATATATTCGTATCTTGTTTCTCCATAGCTACTTCTCTCCAAAGGACTTCTGAAACTCATGGAAGCTCAGTATGTGTCCATTAACATAGTAATATCCTTTTTCCAGTGGAGCACATTTCTAAGTATTTGCAAGCTGTGACTTATAAATGGGAGGTTTATTTGATTCCCAGAACCTTGTGAAATCTCCTTTGGTGGATAATAAAGCCAAATGAATACATTTCCAGAGGAACTTGTCTAATATGATTACATTTGTGCCCAGAAACATGAGACTATTAGGGATTTAGATTGTCCAGAGCATCAGCTATCTTGTTCCATGTGTTTCTGTCTGTCTGATGTCTGTTCTGATGTCTTGATGTTTTCAAGGGAAGAACAAGACCTATTGGGTGAGCTGTCACTCTGTGTGACAAGTGACAGCTGATGCACCTTAAATAGGGTGTACCTGGAAATATGGCACTTTCGGTTTGTGCATAATAATGGTTTTGTTGTGAATTAGGATGATTTCACAATGGCTTGCCTTCTTTATTTTTTTTTAAAAGTAGCTGTACAAAGCATTTCCATCACTTATACAATTGTAATAAAGGTCTGAATCCAGCTTCAATCTTTTTGACAGAGTGATTTAATAAGTAGTCTCTTCATATGAATAGTGAAATTTCTGCTTGGAAAGATAGGAGATGAATAGAAATGTTTGCAGATAGAGCAAATCTCTTGACTCACTGTAACTACATGATTTGTTTGTAGACATCAGTGTCTCCTGTCCAAGCTTCCACTCAAGAAATGTTGTGTCTCTTTCCTTAGATGGATATATTGCAATGAACATTACTTTGTTTGAAGACCACCTGCTTCTGACAGATTAAAAGCACTTTCTGTTTAAAGACTGAGCTGCTTCTGTGGGATACTTCCACCACAACTTTGCTGGGTTGCAGTGGCCAGGAACTGTTCTCCAGACTTCCCAGGCCATCAGCAGGCTGTAGGGCTTTCCCTCTTTGGGCACAGATGACTCTGCTATAGGGATGAAACCTCATTGCCAAGTTACCTAAATACCCGGAGTCCCTGTTGTCTCCTAACACATCCCAGTTTCCCAGCTGGAGCCTGGAGGAGGGCTACCTTTTCCTTTTCAGAGGCACATGTCTGGTGCAAACACATCCAACATAGAGCATTTGCATATGCTCTTGAAACAGCATTGCTCTATATTTAATGGTTGGGGTTGTTTTGTAGAAAATATGGACAGCATTAGGGCACAGATTCAGTAGGTATTGCAGTACAGTTGCAATTACACAGTTTTTAAATGTGGAGCTTTTTCAGCATCACAGGATGCTTCTAAGCTTGTAAGGTTCAAGTAAGTCCTTCTCCCTGCCCGAGGATATGTGTTTTGTGTCGGGAAGTGGCACTAATTGCTTGTAAGTAGGGAGCAAGCTAAATTGTCTGAAATATATCAATCAATATGAAAGCACCCGCTAAAACTATTAAGAGAGACGCACTCCATCTTACACAGAGAGAAATTACATGACTCTCGTGCAGCCCCAAGAGATGCCATGAAATGTTATTTATATTTGATTATTTTCTCCCTCCCCAAAAGACATGATGTTGTGGATACAGATGTGAGTCATAGTTAACTTTCCCAATATCATTAATCCCTTTGTTCTTCATCAAGTCATGCATGCTATGCTGATGCTTCAGATGATGAAAGGAGTTTTAGTTCACAAGACCCTGAACTTGCTGTACTTCTTCCTTTTATAAAGAGAGAAATGGAATTGCATCAGAGCCACAAAAAAGTGCAGATTGCTCTAAAAAGACATATTTTACCAAAGCGCTTTCTATGCCTACTATCATGGTCTGTAGTGGACTTACTGTTGACACAGCTCTGGATATTTATATTCCTTCAGGAGCAGCACAACATGATTCTGAATGTCGTGTGGAGCTTGACAATAGGATTGCTACCAAAGGAAAGAGAACTATTTCTGAACCGTGTTCTGAATTTCAATCTGCACACAATGAACTTTCACATGAAGGCTGATGGGAAGTGAGAAATAAGATGCTTTTGATAGTTGAGTTGAATTTTATGGAACATTTTTTAAATCTTGTATTGATTAGTAACCAGTATCACTGAAATAACTCATTTCTAAAAGAATATTTAAGTGAATTTGTAGTAATTATGGTAGTAATCTGCTTTTAAGGCTCCATTCTTGGAATAAGAAATGTTTCTGTTTATTCAACATAATGTTTTAAATTGAGCAAGAGGACATATATCACAGTTTCTCAATTCCATTTTTCTCTCTGTCACTTGAGGTGTTTGAAATGTGCAACATCTATATTACTTATGTACATTATTTTGAAATACATTTTAGCATGCAGGAAAGTATGTTTTCCAGATGGATGTATCAGGTGTATTGGTGCCAGTGCCCCTAGAGATGCACCTGGCATGCACTGCTGGGGATAAAGGCTCTTGCTTGAAATAGCTTCCTATACATACCATCTTTTCACATTATACCCACTTCTAGAAAGAATCTATCCCTAGGAACAAATGGTGGAAGGGCTGCTAAAGTCTCCTTATGCTGTACAATATCACAGTTTCTCTGGCACAGCTGCTGCTGGATGAGCACAGAGCCAAATCCGGTCAGTGTAACTGAGGATAAAATGTTAATCTCTTCTCACACTAAGAAAAGAGGTGCTTTGCATTTGCCCTCCAGACTGCACATGCACTTTTCACAGCCTCAACATACAGGAGTCTCCCACACCATCAGGATGGGTTTTTGTTATCCAGGTCTTCACTTCCTCTTCAGGACAAGACCCATAATTTGAGGTCGTGCTGCTCACCCACTCATGATTGTGAAAAGGACAGGCTTGTTACCAAGAAAACCAAAAAGGACAAATCAATGTGCATGTCTTGGAGGTGGATTTGGTATCCTTCTCCTTTCACTATCCACCACTAGGCAGGATCAAAATCCAGCTTATGTTTGCCTTCTGGGAATTTGCAGTACCCGGAGCTGTCAAAGCCACATCCTTCACTGCCTTCCTGAAAACCCTTTCTGCAAGGCAGACAGTGGGCCAGGAAGAAAAAGAAAACCTCATCTGTCATGTAGGGCTTCGTTTTTGGAGTTGGGAAGAGTCTGAAAGCTCCTCAGAAGGGAGCTTAGCAAACCTCCCTACTCATCTGAGACACTGCCATGGCACAGCTGGCACAGCGAGAAGCACCATAGCTGATGCTTACCAGAGCCACAGGTTCAGACAACCTGATTTGTCACATCTCTGATTTATTTTAGTGTACAGTTGAAATGAAAGACACTGAACTGTGAGGAACATTGTAGTCATAGTGATGATGAACAGCACAAGTGCACTTGAGCATATATTTTGTTAGAAAACTATTGCTGTACACGTTCGTTATTTACAGACTGACTCCTGTAGGCAATAAACTCTTGTAAAATATCACTGTCCTGGTGGTGGGTTGTTTTCTATATTATTATAGGATTAAAAGGTTTCAGTTTGAAAAGTCTTCCCCCAACATACACTTATGTGGACTTGGCTTTGTGTTTTTAGAAAAGATGATAAAATGTTGGGCTTTGAAGCTGGCTAAGAGCCAGGCACCCACGAAAAAATCCATGTACTTATTTTCCTCTGCTATAGCTGAGCAGAAGAGAGGAAATTAAAACAAAAACTTCATGAATTGAGATAAGGATTAGGGGAAAAAACACTTTAAGGGAAAACAGGTTCAAAACTTACAACAGTATAAAGAAGGTTTATTATTAATAGAATTAAAAGTAAAAAGGGTAATGAGAACCAAAGCAAATCTTCAGAACACCTTTCCTTCCCAGTCCCTCCCTCTTTCCACTGACCGTGCAAGGAAACAAAACATGGGGTTTTGGTCAATATTTCACTTCTTAAAAATCATTCTTCAGTATGTTTAAGGAAAAGAGTTTCTTCTGCTGTGCCATGGGATCCTTCCCACGGGAGACAGTTCTCTGGGAACTTTTCTAGCATGGTTTTAACTTCCACAAGCAGCAGTCCTGCCCGAACCTCCTGCAACATGAGTCCCTCCCACAGGCCAAGCCGTCTTCCCACAACTGCCCAGCGTGAGTCATTTTAGTTCATGGGGTTTAGTCTTTTAAGGATGAGCTGGTTTAGTTTGGAGCAAGGGTTCTCTATCTGTGAAAGCAAGGTTCATCTCTCTCTGTCCAAGTTCCTCCCTTGGAACAGCTTTCCAAGTTCCTCATTGGATTACAGCTTTCCAGCATCCACGTGCTCCAGCGTGAGTACTCTTCTTCACGGGCTGCACATGGATCTCTGCACCCCCCAAGCACCTCATGAAAAACAGGAGGGCCCCAGCCACACGGTCCCCAACTAGACTGTTTTTAAACTAGCACATACAACTATCCCTTTGAAAAAAAATCTGTTTCCCTTAAGCATTTAAATGCTGAGTTGAAAAGCAGCTTGCAAATACCTATGATACATAACTAAAAATCCCATAAAATTCTATCATACACTTTTCTTAGACATCTAAGAAAAAAACAATACAGCTGATTTGCTTCTGTTTTCGATAGACTATTGTGAGAGAAAGAGAAAAAGGCTCCTGTTAATTTATGCTATCTGGAAGGAATGATGTGTGAGAGGCCTCCCCAATAAAGGATTAGAAGTGAGATAAGTTATTAATAAACTAATTTTTTTTTTGGTTGAAAAAGTTCTTATCTTTATGGCTAGACAAATGAACATACATTTCTGATATTAAAAAGGCATTTTTCCACTAGGAGAGAGAAATAAAGTAAGCCAGCAATACAACAGCATGATGTTGCTATTTCAAATGTCTTATTATCAATTTGAGATGTCTGACTAATGAGATACAGCAAGAGCTCTGCTAAAAAATAGGTAATCTTTTTAACATTATAAAAATGCAATTAGAAAAGGAAATATAATATGCAATTAGGAGGAATTTAATATGAAGATATAAAAATAGGTTCTTCTCATGTGTAGGCTCAAAGACTTATTTATAAATTTGTTGACTCATAAGATACAAAAGGCCAGGTTCATCTAGGGAAAAAAATGCTGATTTTGGAGATACTGTGCTGCCCTTATCAATGTCCTGGCTAGATCCAGGCTGGGACCTACTAACTTCTGTTTGTCCATCCAGCTACTGTATGTTTTATGTATTAATACACAGACTACCTCAGAAAAGCTGAATTTGGAAGTGTAGATACAAGGAAACTGAGGAATAACATCTGGAAGTTTAGGTAAATTCTCAGATTAGGGTATATCTGCTAATTTTTTACTAACATCTCCAAATGCCCTAAAGTCTAGAGGAGCCTCATGCCTGAGAGAGCCCAGCATCCAGCAGTTTCCATTTTTGGGCTCTCTGGAAAACCTGTCTGCCTATTTTGAGGTCTAAATGTCGACAGCTTGCCAAACTCTTCTTAAAAATCCAGTGTTTAGAGTCTGCTTCACTTAAAATAAAAGCTGTGACAGCGACCATTCTAATTTGCAGAGACATGCAACTTCTGTTGCAGCATCTTTCCACCACCCTTCAATTGCTCCTAACTTTGGTATACTAATTTATTCTGGGTAGTAGTGTTCCAATTATGGTTTCAGCACAGCAACATTTTCTTTTGAAGTGAAATGCCAAGCTCTGTTGTGTTATTTTAAACTCTGCATGGTAAGGCACGAAGTAGTGAGCCCTTTATTTAAAACAACTAGCATTTTTTCATTATAAAATGGCTTGTAGCAGTATTTAAGGAACTGTGGTTTCTCTATGATTTATTGTTTGGTGCCAGGGTTGGCCTTGAGTAAAAAACCAGGATCCCTTCTTTTGGCTTTATAAAAACCAGTAATGGGCAAGTTATCAATTTCCAGGCCCATGCCCCTTCCACATATAGTTTTTTTTGTCCAACCTGGAAAACTGACAAAATCTCTTAAAATGCTAGGAAAACACTCTTATGCTGTTCCAGCATTTCAAGACAGCACTGTGCATGGAGGAGGGAGATATGCCAATTAACCAGTACCCTTTTGCCCCTTCAAATCACCCGAATATTCCTTGGTTGACAGGAGGTGTGCCCCAAATTGACTCAGTGTACCTGCTCACTTCACAGAGCCCACAATTTCTCAAAGTCACATCTGTAGCTGCAGAGATAAAAACTTGGCAATAAATTGCCAAGGTCAAGCAAGGTCACCGCAAAGCCTGGGTTCACATTAGCAGGCATTGCAGCGAGCAAGAGGAGATCTGTAAAGCAGCTGGTTCTGAGGACTTTTCAGCCTTTTAATATGCATTTGAGGATGTCTTCCTTCAGCCAGGTTAAAGTTGGTGCCTGGAGCACCACACCTATTGGCATTTGGACTGCACCTTTCAGTTCACTTTTATGCAAAAGGAATCAAATTCGTATATTCAGGGCCCCCTCCATAACGGGATCAAAGCAGGGCCATTAAGGAGGACTGGGAGATGCACTCAGGGACTGTGCTACTGATCCACACTCAAATAACAAGGTAGATATACCCAAAAGAGAGTAAATGTCTGTGTTTTCTATGTCTGGGAGGTGCCATTTCTCTGCAGGGAGGTTTGCTGTCTTCTGCTCCACAGACAGCTGTGCTTCCAGGAAGAAGATGATGAAAATACAACCCTGAGTGAAGAGCTGTGGATCTGTGGTTCCCAAGCTGCATTAAAGTGCTGGGGATATGTGAAGAAGTGAAGAGAGGAGAAGGCTAACCTACTGAAGTTTACTAACAAACATTATAGCTTAAATTATACCAGTATGATCACTTGCTTTACTGATTTAATATTTATTAACAACACAGAGAGTGAACCCACAGAAAGCAAATGGCACAACTTGTGAGCTTTGCTCTCTGTTGCTAAGGCAATGGTAGAAAAGGCCCAGTGTACTGCTATGCATCCACAGAACACTGTTATTGATCAGCCTACAATGTAGAATTGCACAGCAGAGTTGTATCAATTTATGTTTAAAGAGTTGTTCTGTGAGGTTTGATCATCATGTTTCCATTGAAGCCAAAGCCCAGCTGACAGGAAGCACAAATATGTGGCAGCTGCAGCTGTGGCTAAACCCTCCTTTGATTTTGTAGCTATTCCAACACCCCTCACCCCGAGCTCTGTTTCTGAGAACATCACACAAGCCTGGAGGAAATGAGCACTGTTTAGGGAACTAGCACTTATCAGTCACCATAAAAAGTATATCTGAAGTGGAGGTTCCCTTTTACATGAAGCAAAATGTTCCACGGCCCAGTGCAACACCTCGCTAATGACTCTGGCTGATATTGTGAGATGTTGAAACAGGAGGCTGTACAAGTTGGTTAATTATGAAAATGCTTATGTGATGTACTCATAATAAGTCAGATTGCAAAAAATAGGTAGATATATTCCTGAAAGATCTGCTCATACAGGGGCTGAATGACAGGAAATCAGCCACACACTCCCTACATAAACTTTTATTTTTCCATTTGTCTGTACAGTGTCACCCTGGATCACCAGTTCCTTTCTTTCACTTTCTCTCTCTGCCCTTGAACTTTTTCAGTTGTAGGGCTCAAATGCTGCAGTCTATTTATTATTTATCTTACCTTGGCACTTTGGGAGAGAAACACAGCTTTTCATTCAAGCGCTTGCAAAACAGCATAAAAACATTTCAAGCAGAAATCAATCGCTTGTTTTCACTGCTTTTGGGATGTTTTGGCCTTTCAGAGTTTTAGCAGAGAAATTGTCAATGTAGTTTAGCAACTCTCCCTTCATGCTGGCAGTATCCTGTCTGAGCCAGTTTTAAGCTGTGCTTAATTTTTCAGGTAGTAAATTACCACATAGACAAAAGGATCTGATCTTGGTTTTGACAAAATACCTATAGAATGATTATAAACTCTTGTAGATGTGCAGGACAATTCACTTTTTTCCCCCCACTTTTTTTTTTTTTAGTTGTGTGCCAGGCCATGACACAAACATCAACATTTCTCTGCTACCAGCTTCTAAAATAGCTTTTGAATTCGACTTTTCAGATCATATTTGAACTTTATTAGGCTCTTATATAAGGGCTGCATAAGTTATTTGATACCTATATTAAGGCAATTTACTTAAATTTATCAGCTTCAGGTAATTTTGAGTTTTACTTATGGACTGTAGGCTACTTGGGCTATAACATGCAAGTTAAAAATACAGTAAGACCAGAGAACTGGAAAGAGATTGAAAACGAGTACAGGGTGCAGGTGCCCAGATGCTGGCAGGAAGGGGCTTCAGGGACCTCTGTGATGAGTGGCCAGGGCTGCTCTGTGCTGGACACAGCCCATTCCAGCCGGCTCCAACGGCCCCACCACATGGCATGGCTGAGCCAGGCAGCCAAGGTGATGGTGCCTTGAGGAAAATGTATTTGAAAAAGGGTAAAATGCTGCCTGGCAGTGAGGAGTGAGGAAAAATGTGAGAGAAATAACCCTGAGGGGAGAGCTGAAGGAGTACCAAGTGCCTGAGCAGACGCTCCCCTGCAGCCCCTGGAGAAGACCACAGTGGAGCAGGTGTTGCCCTGCAGTCCATGGAGAGGACTGTGCTGGAGCAGATAGCCACCCTACAGTGCCTGGAGGAGCCCACGCCACAGCACGTGGATGTTTCCTGAAGGAACTGTGGTCCGTGGCGAGCCCACACTGGAGCAAGTGTATCCTAAAGGACTGCAGCCCGTGGGAAGGACCTCACTCCGGAGCAGGAAGACAGTGTGAGGAGGAAGGAACAGCAGAGAGGAGGAACGAGTGGCAGAGAGGAAGAGTTACGGACCGACTGCAGCTCTCATTCCCTGTCCTCCTGTGTTACTTGGAGTTGACGGGAAGGAAGGGAATTTGGAGATGAAGGAGCAAAGCTGACCCTGGAAAGAAGTGGGAGAGCATTGTAGCTTTTTTCTTTGTTTCTCAGCACCCAAATGTATTTTATTTGGTGATAAATTAAATTAATCTCCCCCGAGTTGCCTGTTTTGCTTGTGATAACTGGTAAGTGATCTCTCTGTCCTTGTCTTGACACATGAGTTATTTCAATCTAATTTTTTCCCCCATCCCCTTGAGTAGAGGGAGTGAAAGATCTGCTAGCAGTTTGACTGACAGCCCTCCAACGTCAACTCACCACAACCAGACAGCATCCCTGGTCTGACTAGAAGGGAGCAATCAGAAATTTTTGGGGAGCTGAGACCCAAATCATATGCTGTCATGAAACCTAATGCCTTCTGAGTTCATGGGAGTTTGCTGTTGCCTTGAGACTATGACTGGAAACACAGGCATGCTCTATAACCCATCCTCTGCTATCTGCAGAACATATTATGTATTTTAAGGTGAAATAAAGAATACTTTAAGTTTACCAACAGAGGCTCAGTTGAAAGATGTAGTGTTTCTTATAATATGCACTGTGAAAATCTTATGAAACCTAAGGGAGAAAGCTTGCAAAAGCCTTTGGTTGGATCAGCCAGTTTCCAGCTGAACTGAGCTTTAGGTAGGCTATTTGCATTCTTCTATGACAGAAAGGCTCAGTAGTGGCTGACAAGCTTTGTGAGTTTGTGAAAAATTCAAGAGCAATCCCTCTGCCAGGACTCTGTGGACATGATGGCAGCTGGACAGAGCTGGAACAGAGCTTGCTCAGTAAACCCTCAGCAGCATGGGGAAGGAAGCCAGCAAGAACCAGACCTCTCAAGGATCCAGCTGCACAGCAAGCCCACCACGATTCCTCAGCAAATCCTCTGGTTGCCTTCCATTTCCATGACTTTACCTATAATTTCTGCATCTCACCATCCCCAAGTAAGTAGTATATATCCTGTAATTGCTGCCCTTATTCCAAGGCCTCATAAGGTTCAGACTCAGACTTTAATTACCACACACAGAAAAGGTGTTTGCATTTGTCTGCTTATTTTATACTTGACAGTGCTTCATCTGTGCTGGAAACCTAACTTTTATATCAGTTGGATAGTTCTGAATCCTCAATGCCGAGTCAGAAATATTGCGCTTCACATATATGAGCCATCATCAGTTTTATCATTTTAGATCAAAAGGAAGCAAACCCATCTGGATTTTGTGGCTTCTGTGACATGCAAAATTATAATAAATCTGGAGTCAGTTCATGCACATACTTTAAGAAAGTTGTAGAGGTTTCTGAAGGTTTTAGGTCATATGAGATGCAACTTTCTTTAGCTGTTTCCATCTTCATGTTTTAGAAACTTGTATTTGTAAATAATTCTACTTAAATTAACTCTACCCCAGCCAACACCAGCAGAGCCTTTAATCCACTTTTATATGAAATGTCAATCACCTCTATTTTCAATGGAGGAAACTGTTATAAAATCTTCTGTGGACTGACACAACTTTGTAAGATTATGAAGAATCTCCTCCTTGTCTTGTCTGAAACAAAGTCATTTATTCTGAAAATGTAGTTGTGTATCATACTTTTTGTGAACTGACACGTAACAACACAAGCATATTTTATATTCAGGGAGATAATTATATTCTCCTAACCATGTGCAAGTTGTACATATTTTGCTTACAGACTAAGGCAGTATTCATCTTAAGAAATGAGAATGTAATACAAAATCAATAAAAAGTGTGTAAAGATTATTGATATCTGAGGTTAAATTTTGACTGCAACCAATTACTCCACAATAATAGTGGCCCTTTCACATACTTCTTTAAAGAAATTGAGCAAGCAGGCAAGAACTAGTAAATAAAATGATAAAAAACACCACTCATATTTCTATTCTGGACTAGTATCAATAGCTGGTTCCAGAAAATCACATTACAATTAATTGTTCTCTAATGGATTTCATTGGAGACAGACGTTTTATACACATTTCTAGGTTTGGGGTTTTTTTTTTTCTTTTTGATTGTCATGACATTCAGAATTTAAATACAGGAAATTTTATTGCATAGATGCACAAGTTGTTACTGACTGCCATTTCAGCTGCCTAAGTAAAGATTGAAGCATCTCAGGGCTCAGCTGGCAATTAGTACCAGAATTACACGTAAGTGTACAGCTACACTGGCAATTTACATCAACTCTGCAAACTATTTCACATGCTGCTAAGGCATTTCTTTTCCATGTCGCTCTTTAGTCACAATCCATATCTCTCACGGGACTGGAAAGAAGCAAGAGAAATTCTTGCCAGCAGCATATTTGCATCCACACATATCATTCTTCTGATTGTTGGAATTGTTTTGTTCTCTTCAAATTGTTCTGATTTCTCCTCTTGACCTCAGTCCTGGTAATGGGCAGAGGAGAAGAAGTGGAGTGCTAAGATTAAGTGGTACCTGATATTACAAGTTCACCAGTCATGTGGTGCATGATAATTTGGCTTGACAATAAAGAAAGCTGTGTGGACGCATGAAGAAAATCTATCCTGGTAACTGCCCAGGGGCACGTTCCTACCCCAGAGTAGATATGATATGCTTTTACAAAGAGACAAACCATCTCTGGTTTACCATAAGGTAATAATGTGGACCAGGGACACTGTCATGGAGCAGTTGAGGCATAATAATTTCTTATCCTTCAGCAAGGTATTCCTGAATGTGTAATTTTCCCTCTCAAGTATGCCAGCTGCCAATTCCCACAAACATCAGCAAAACTCCCTGCAGCAACTGTCTTTATACTGATACCTGCACCTCTGCATGGAGTTATGGGGCAGGAATCTTGAAATGAAGAGAGCAGGCTTGCTGGCACATGGAAGGAAGGTGGGAAGGGTAAAGAAAGTAGAATTTTGGATGTGTGGAATGGAAGAGGAGGCTGTGAAGGTAGGACTATGTGGTAAAGAATTATAAAGGACCCTTGAGGCCTGGAAATGATGAAGTTGGAAGCATGCAGTTGGAAAACAGGGTTTGGTGGATGCACTGCAGAGTGGTAAGGACTGATATGGCTTCTGATAGCCAGAGGGGTTAAAAAGGGATACAATAGCTTGAGAGTTGGGATCAGAGGAGAAGGTGTAACACTGGGGTGTTGTCAGGCATATATGTAGAGGACTAATCATCTGGACATAAAAGTAACTGAGAATCCCATACATTCTCCACATACATTTTAAAAAACAGATCTTACATCTGTGGACCAAAATGAAGCAATGCAGACCCATCCTGGTATCTAGAGCACTGCTCGGGGAGTCGGGGTCTTCCACGCGCTCTCCCATGTGGGGTAGCTGTGCAACCTCGCTACAAACTACTCTAGGATGGGACCTTCTTGCTCCCTTTTGTCTTTCTCACTGTTTAACTTTGCACAGAACAATTACAGACGCCCTGGCCAAGGAGAACGTTCTAGCTATAGAAAAGATGAGTTACACGCTGTCAGCCAGAGCAGGACACTGGATTCTGGTCTTCCACCTCTCTTCTGTGGACCATTGAATTTTTGGTGTTCCTCCAGGTTTTGAATAAAAGAGAATGGACAACACCCTCTGTTTACAGCCTTCTGAAGTGAAAGGTTGTTCTGCACTTTCTTTTTTGTTGTAGAAAGGGCTTACACACCTCACACTAAGGTTAAAATATTTGGGGTCAATGAAACCCTAAATCCCTGAAGTGCAGCACTGGGTGGCTAAAAGCTAGTGATGGTGCTACTTAAGAGACTTCCATGTTTCCTCCTGGCTAGAAGAAGTGACTCCTGGCCTTGATCTTAGATACCACATCTCCTCAAGGAGAGAAAATACAGTAAGTGGAAGTGAGGACCTTACACGTTTTCCTAGCTTTGAATTAGGTACGTCAGCAAGCAGTGTCCAGTGGGTGGATGCCCTTGAACAGATGGGCCATGTTGAGCCATCATTGGGCAGCAAGTCCTGAGTCTTTTCAGATAAGACTGGGTCTTTTACAGGCCATGTGCCTTTGAGTCTCTGTAAGTGCTGCTGTACGAAAAGTAGCACCAAATATTTCAGATTTGTAGAGAACAATAGTAGTACTTTGAAGAAAGGGAAACCTTCACAATAAATATGTCATTATTAACATTTTAAAAGAAAAAGATTATACACTTGAGAGAACTAAGTAACCAGTTATACCTGCTTTATTAAAACTCACAGCATGCTGAATTCACAGCTTAAGAAATTAGATCCCTGCTCATGTTTACACACATTAGAATCTTTTTAAATGAATATAAAGAATATATGTGTCCATGCTACATGAGTAGAAAGAAAATAGGACAGAAAGTGTGATGAAACTGATGAAACAATTGTTACATCACTTCAAGGGACAAATGTAGCCATGATTTCATCTGCTTCCTTCTTTTAGTGATGGCAAATGGGAAATTCCAAAGGTCCTTAAAGGAACAGAATACTTTTTTTAACCTTAATGTATATGCAAATCCACAGTTTTATGTAGCAGTGTAGATTTCAGTCTGAGGCCTAACACCAAGGCTCCCATTTTGAATCTAATCTCTCAGTTTGAATCTAATCTCTCAAAAGGTGCCAGTTAAACATCACACATATTTGCACATGCTTTCAAGATGTTCTTACTCACAGCCCTTTGTGAGCACGCTTTTGTCTTTCAAAGTACAGTCAGAGCTCATGCCTTTCCTGCCCAAGAATATCCTGTATGGACATTTTAAAGTGCTGCTACTTGCTTTTCATTCCATATGACAGTAAAGGTAATAACCTTTTCTGGAGGCAATGGGCAGGTGCATGTCTGCGTAGTGGTGAGAACTTGCTGACAGCATTGCTGAGCTCTCGTTTTCAACTAGTTTTACACAATTCTCATTTCTAAAGGCTAATGTGCATAAGGACATAGCAGTAGAATAAATCTAATGTAGGCAAGCAAGAAAGTACAGTGTGCTTTCTCTATGCTCTTAATCATTATACAGTCTCTGCTACACTGACAACTGCTGCATAAAGTTCATTTCTTGAAGATTATGACCAGCTAACATATTCATACAGATTTTTCTTTGATAAATCTGGTATTCCTAGGGGATACATGTTTTAAAACAGGACCAAGAACCATTCTTTGGGTGCATGAGGACAGATGACACAATGTGCTTCATCTCCAGATGACTGTCTCTTCTTCCTCTAGACAGAGTGGCTTTGTCTGAACTGCTGTTGAAGGATTTGGCACTTGTGAGGCCACAATTGGAATCCTGGGTTCAGTTTTGGGCCCCTCACTACACTAAGGACATTGAGCATGCCCAGAGAAGGGCAACGAAGCCGGTGAAGGGTCTGGAGCGCAAGTTGAAGAGGAGTGGCTGAGGGAGCTGGGGATCTTTAGCCTGGAGAAAAGGAGGCTCAAGGGGAACCTTATCACTCTCTACAAGCACCTGAAAGGAGGCTGTAACCAGGTGGGGGTTGGCCTCTTCTCCACAGAAACAGCAATAGGACAAGAAGAAATGGCCTCAAGCTGTACCAGGGAAGGTTTAGATTGGATACTACGAAAAATTTCTTCACTGAAAGGGTGGTCATACACTGGAACTGGTGGTCATTCCCTAGCTGCCCAGGGAAATTATGGAGTCATCATCCCTAGAAGCATTCAAAAGATGTGTGGATGTAGCACTGAGGGACATGGTTTAGTGGTGGACTTGGCAGTGCTGGGTTAACAGTCGGATTCAATCTTACAAGTCCTTTTCAACCTGAATGATTTTACTGTTCTGTGATTACTTCCAATGGTTCATGTTGAATACTTAGCATTTATTTATGCAATGCTATTTCCCCTAATTTTTGATTGAGTTTCTGTTGCTTTGAAAGAACTTGAATCAGGTTAGGATGAATGATGTATTTCAGTGTTTCTTTCAGTTCATTAGTCATCCCAAAACAGAGTTGCCTTTCTAGTACTGGTCTCACGATGGTGCTGCAAGGCATTGTCATTTAGGGTTGAACAAATCTCACTTCATCTGCAATCCATTCACACTCCAAAAAGGCCAGTAACAAGAAGTCAAGCTTGAATTTAGCTATCACATTCTGCATATCATCCACTGTTCTAGCCTGGGTCCCCGTGTGTTTTTTAGGAGTTAGGTTTTAGTCAAGTAGGGGCTTAAATGCTGGCTTCACCTTAGATTTACATATGTCCTCTCAAAGATAAGTGAAAACACTGAAGAAGAAACCCTTTTAATGTGTTCAGGGATTGTGACGGTTGGTTTACTGGTACTTCAGTAGTAGACAAGACCTAATTGCTTTTTTACTCTTTTAGTAGTAACACAGGATTGTGGCAGGGGCTGGGTATCCAGATATGTTTCCAAAGCACAGGACATACCGGTTGTCATTGAGCTGCTGCAACCATCTCTAAGAGGTCTTTGCAAACAAGCAAAATGAGTATTAATTAGATAAGCCATTAGAGGCTGGAGTGGCATAAGCCATTCCCTCATTTCTGAGAGATCCTAAGCACACCGATGTCATTGAAGGTATTTTTATTGATATTCAGTGAACTTTGGATTAGATCCTGGCTATAGCTCAGTTATGGCAGACAGTAATGACATTATGCTTTTGGGATGATGTCATATTATTATGCAATATTGTAAACATAATGCAATAGCAATTAATGCTGTTTGCAATTTCAACCTACGCATATATATATAACAAACACTGTATCTGGTCCACCCTGCTTTCTCTCATATCCATAATATTCCCATGCCATAACAGTAAAACTTTGCAATTTCCTTTAAAAGCCTGCTGGACTTTTGGACTCCATTACATTTATCAGTAACAAAGTGTTATGTTGTCTGCAGTATAGCCTTTGAAAATTTTAAACATTGTGCTTTCACATTTTGTGTTCTGCTGTTACTTTCTCACTGTTCACTAAATCTTACAGTATTTGATATACAGAACTTGCACAATATTCCTCTCTTAAAATTCTTATTATATACAGGTTTCTCTCCTCTCCTAC